>NC_072373.2:202677500-202992500 GCF_028885625.2 Pongo pygmaeus
AGGCTTGATTGGATTCAAATTTGGACATATTTTCTTTTTTTTTTCACCCAGGCTGGAGTGCAGTGGCACCATCTTGGCTCACTGCAACCTCCGCCTCCTGGGTTCAAGCAATTCTCATGCCTCAACCTCCCAAGCCGCTGGGATTACCAGTGGTAATCAGCAGGTGTGTGCCACCACGCCTGGCTCTTTTTATTATTATTATTATTTTTAGTAGAGACAGGGTTTCACCATGTTGGCCAGGCTGGTCTCGAATTCCTGACCTCAAGTGATCTGCCCACCTCAGCCTCCCAAAGTGCTGGGATTACAGGCGTGAGTCACTGTGCCCGGCCAAATTTGGACATATTTTCAAGTGGAGCCAACATAATTTGCTAACAGAATGGATGTGGGGTGTGAGAGAAAGAGTTGAACTCAGTTTCCTCATTTGTAAAATATTGATAGTAATATCTACCTACCTACCCTGCTTATTGATAATCTCAAAAGAGGTGCTGATCTGCAGCTGCCACATGTGCGCATGGAAGGGACTATACTGGAAGGCAGGCTGAGCCAACAGTCCCGGACCTTGAGCCAGGCGTCCTGGAGACTCTGGGCAATGGAGGCTGGTTGATCCCGGAGGTCCCTCCCAGACTTGCTGTCCCTCCTGGAGGGTGGTGGCTGGAGGAGGGCTGAGGTGAAACTGTTTTGGAACCAAGGATCTGGGCTGGGGAGCAGAGTTGAGGCCTTGCCTTTTAGGTGAGCAGTTTGCATGAAGGCTAAGTTCATGTACAGACCATGTCCTCATATTTCAGGGCACTTGAGGCTCAAAAAGCCTGTAAGGCAGACAAGAAGAAATGATCAAACTGAGCCTGTTTCTTTTCTTTTTTTTGTTTTAAATATAAAGATGGGGTCTTACTATATTGTCCAGGCTGGTCTCGAACTCCTGGGCTCAAGCAATCCTCCTGCCTTGGTCTCCCAAAGTGCTTGGCCTGAGCCTGTTTCCATGTCCCTGGCAGGACATGTCCCTGGCAGGGATTGGGAGAGTGCGTGTGGTGGGTGAGCATGGAGCAGTATGGACGCATGAACTCGAGGAAGGAGATGAGCCTGGCAGGTGTGAGTGAGGGGAGACTGGGCGTGAGTGTGCAGGTGAGTGGAGGAACACAGTGTGAGTGGGCATCTTTGCATGAGAGTAGGCACTGAGTGTATGCGAGTGTGCAAGTGTTATGTGGTCTGAGTGTGTCTGCCTGTGTGTGATGTGGGGCTGGAGGTGGAGGAGGTGGCAGATGCTTGGCTCTAGTTCTACATGAATAAGGCAAATGTTAAAAGTGGTTTGTCCTGGCCAGGCACGGTGAGTCATGCCTGTAATCCCAGCACTTTGGGAGGCTGAGGTGGGCAGATCACTGGAGGTCAGGAGTTCAAAACCAGCCTGGCTAACATGGTGAAACCCCGTCTCTACTAAAAAGACAAAAATTAGCCAGGCGTGGCAGTGCTTGCCTGTAATCCCAGCTACTCCAGAGGCTGAGGTGGGAGAATTGCTTGAAACTGGGACAGAGGTTGCAGTGAGCTGAGATTGCGTCACTGCACTCCAGCGTGGGGGACAGAGTGAGACTCTGTCTCAAAAAAAAAAAAAAAGTATTTTGTCCTTTGAGAGCCATTTTTGACTTTGATAAGGGACATTAGGAGGAGGAGCCTGGCCCAGATACCCAGAGCAGAGCTGAGACAGGATGCCAATACAGGTCCCCGACTCTGCTTACACCTGCCTTGCTGTGGGACTCTGGTCCTGTCGGAACCTCAGTTTCCCCGTGTAGGAGGTTGTTGGGTCGGCTGATGTATCTGAGGGACTTGCTTCTTTAGACAGGGTCCACCCCAGTGCCTGGTGCCTGGGGGTGCTCAGATGGTGCTTGTTAGTTGGTTGAAGGAATGAGTGGGCAAATGGACTGGAAACTGAGGCAGATACTCTGGCTCACCTCTCATTTATGCACACGGGATGCCCCCACCGGCTCACTTTCACACATACCCCCACACCCACACTCACATATTCATGTGCGTTCACCCTCGATTGCCTGCCCCTCTTCACCCGCGCACTCCCATGAACTCACACGCTGCCAACCCACTCCAGCCTGGGTGAAAAAAAAAAAAAAGAAAGTCTGTCCAAATTTGAATCTAATCAAGCCTTTAGGTCTAACCTGTTTTCAGAAAATACAGGAGACAGAGGAATAAATTAAAGGACCTCACAAGGAAGCAATCAACCAAGTCCAGAATATAGAACATTCTACTGGACAATGGAGCCAGTTCTCTCCAGAAATCAACCGCATGAACAAAAAAACAAACACAGGGCCAGGCTCAGTGGCTCATGCCTGTAATCCCAACACTTTGGGAGGCTGAGGTGGAAGGATCCCTTGAACCCAGGAGTTTGAGACCAACCTGGGCAAAACAGGGAGACCCTATGTCTACAAAACACAGTCTCAGGGAGCTTCCACCTCCACCCCCACAGATCTGTTCCCATGGGGTTTGTGGGCTCAATGTTTCTTGGTCTCCAGGGATGCCCTGCCCTGTCATGCCACTGGCCACAGTGGCTCTTCCGAGCTCCTCTCTTCTCCCTCCACTTTATATCCCAGCGGGCATTCTCTTTCCTCCACTCCCTTTCTTTTATTTTCTCTCTCACCCCCATCCAGAGACACACAGACCCAAATGTGCACAGGCACATGCTCGCTGTCTGTGTCTCGTCATCTCATCTTTTGTCTTGGATCTTACCTTGTCTTTGTCCCTGAATCTCCTTGTTCCTCTCATCTCTCCCGGTGTTTACATCTGTCTTTTTCCCTGAGCCTCGCTCCCTCCATCCATTCCTCCGCCCTCTCATTTTTTTTTTCCCGACTCCCTCCTGCCTCCTCCCTCTCTCCTTTGATTTTCCTGGTCCCTCATCTCTCCTCCCTCCTCTTTCTCACTCTCATGCTCCCTTTTTCGCTCTCTTGAGTACATGCACTTGCTTTCTCTCTCTTGCTTTTCCTCTTTCTCACCTCAGCTCCTGGCCTCGGGCGCTGTCTACACCCCACCCCATCCCTTGCTCTTTGAGAAGCCTCTGTGCAGTGCCCAGGTCCTGGTGGCCCAGCTTGGAAGTTCCTGTGGCACCCCTTGAGAGGCCCTAGGGCCACAGCATTTCCTCCCAGGGGTGACTTGGTAGTGATACACTCTGTTTCCTCACTTCTGCAATTGCCAGACAGCATAGAGGCTGAAGCTGTGGCCAGGACCCAGACAGAGACACACGGTCACTGCAGCTGAAGCCGCTGCCCCTGCTACAGGTAAGGGGGAATCCTGGCCCCTGCTGGGCAAGGGGGAGGCATATAAAAATGTCCTCAGGAGGCAAACCAAGGTCATGCCCCCAGACTGCACCTAAGCAGATGGGTGCTTTTATTTCTTTTCTTTTTTCTTTTTTGAGACAGGATCTCTCACTCTGTTGTCCAGGCAGAAGCGCAGTGGCGCGATCATGGCTCGCTGCAGCCTGGACCTGCCAGGCTCAGGTGATCCTCCCACTTCAGCCTCCCGAGTGTCTGGGACTAGAGGCATGCTCTACCATGCCTGGCTAATTTTTGTATTTTTTGTGGAGACGAGGTCTTGCCTTGTTGCCCAGACTGGTCTCCAACTCCTGGGCTCAAGCAATCAGCCTGCCTCGGCCTCCCAAAATGCTGGGATTGCAGGCGTGAGTCACTGTGCTCGGCTGCTTCTGTTTTTAAGGGATTGTTCTGGCACCTTTCTCAGGCCTAGAGTCTCATGTTTAGAAATAACTTCTAGTGTCCAGACATTCCTGGAGGACCCAACACCCAAGTCTGGCTTTCCTGAGGCTGGGGCAGTGCTGACCCCAGAAATCCCACTGGGAGGTGGTGATGGTGGTGATGGCGGCAGTGCTGACCCCAGAGACCCCACTGGGAGGTGGTGATGGGGGCAGTGCTGGCCCCAGAGACCTCAATGAGAGGTGGTAATGGTGGTGATGGCGGCAGTGCTGACCCCAGAGACCTCACTGGGAGGTGGTTGGTGATGGTGGTGATGGGGGCAGCTTGGATCTCAGGGAGCCAAATGGCATCTACTTGACTAGCTGTGTGGTCTTGGCCAAGTTACGCTCCATCTCTGTGCAGTTTTCTAAATTGTCAAATAAGGATAATCCCATCTCCCCCACAGAATTGTCGGGTCATATACAGGATCTGGTACAGGGCAGGGTACTTAGGAACTCACTAAATGCTAGGTTTGTGGGGTGGGGAAGGGGGTGCTGCAAATAACCAGGTTCTTATACACAGGGCCAAGCCCACAACCAATGGCCCCTATCAGGTCCCAGGTGCTGGGGACAGAACCCAGGCTGGCACCCGCCGTCCTCCGCTGGCAGGAGGTCCAGACGTGGGGCTGTGCACTCGCTCACTTGCGAAATATGACAGAACCAGCAGGCTCTCTCCCCACACCTCTGGCTGCTCTCCTTTAGCTCTGACTGAATACCCAGCTGTGTTCCAGGTGTTTGGGGTGGTGTGTGTGTTGGGGGAGGCGATAGGGGTGGGAGGTGTGTTGGGGAATGCTAGGGAAGCAAAAGAGACACCACTATCTTTAAGTCCTGACAAACCAGCCAGAGAAAGAGGTCAGCCCCTTAGATGACTGGGTCCTGGGCCTGAGGTGGGCATCCGGGGTTTTGATCTCAGCTCCTGCTGACAAGCCAGGGCCTTGAGTCGTTCGGAAGTTCCACTTTCCTCCTTTGCAGATTGCAGGTTAAAATACTGACCTCTGTGGGCCAGACATTGTGGCTCACACCTGTAATCCCAGCACTTTAGGAGGCCGAGGCGGGCAGATCACGAGGTCAAGAGATGGAGACCATCCTGGCGAACATGGTGAAACCCCATCTCTACCCAAAATACGAAAATTAGCTGGGCGTGGTGGCGGGTGCCTGTAGTCCCAGCTACTTGGGAGGCTGAGGCAGGAGAATTGCTTGAACCTGGGAGGTGGAGGTTGCAGTGAGCTGAGATGGCGCCACTGCACTCCAGCCTGGGCAACAGAGCGAGACTCCGTCTCAAAAAACAAAACAAAACAAAACAAAACAAACAAACCACTGACCTGTGAGTTTGCAGGGAGGATGAAGTAAGAGTTGGGGTGGGGAAGTGCTTTGTCAATTGGAAAATGCTACGCAAAGGGGACCGATGAATTCCCTCTAATGCTGACTCTGTGATTCCTGCTGTAAACGCCTTAGGGATGAGGAACCTGTTTTGTTCACTGTTGTATCCTTTATCCTTAGCATAGGGTTTGCAACATAGCATATGCTTAGAATATGCACAGGACAGATGAATGATGAAGCAGTTTTTGCAGTTGGAAGGGAATGGACGGTGAGCCAGAGGCCCAGTATCTGGTCCCAGCTCTGCCCCCGACACTGTGTTCACCTTGGGAAAATCCTTTCTCATCTCTGGGCCTCAGTATCCCCATCTGGCCATTGAAGGAGTAAGGAATTCACAGTTTATGCTATCAGTGACAAAATGTGCCTACAGGACTGAGTTTTCTCTGATTGGTGGTGGGAAGCAGGTATGAGGAGAGGCTGGGATCTTGTTGTCCTTTTACAGGGAGCAGAGATTCCCCACTTCCCACCCCAGGCCTGTGAAGTGGGCCTTGTTGAAGAAGACGGCATTCTCTTTCTTGGCAGCATCCCCCACTTTCCTGTTCCTATCCCCTAGATGGGTGGAGGCTTGGGCCTCAGAGAGGGCAACAGTGGAGCAGGAGCCGGCAGCACCCCTTGACGGGCCTAGGGGTGTGTGTCTGGGTCGGCAGTGGAGCCAGCTCCCAAAGGGCAAGTGCTGGGACCCTGCTGCAGCCCCCTCTCTGACCAGCCCCTCTTGGGCTCCTTGACAGCATGATGAGAGCGGGGAGAAGCCTCTGGTGTGTCTTTGCGTGTGCATGTGTGCCTGTGGTTATGTGGTGGACAGGGAGCTGGCTCTGGCTATGTCTACATGTATCTGGAATGATGGGCCGGGAGCATATCCAGGCTGCACGTGGCCTGCTCCAGCCAGACAGCTCCCCTCCCAGGAGCAGATGGCCAGCAAAGCCAGCTGAGAGGCTGATATGCCTCTGTGTGTCTTCAGCTGAGGGGAATCACAGCCAGATTCTGTGTGTGTATTTGTTTGCGTGTTTGTGTGTGAGAGAGATACAGAATATGCAGGGAGAGGATCACCACTCAGCTACCCCTCCCCACCCCCTTGGTTCTGTAGGAGGGAGATCTTCAGGGCCTGGGTTTGGAGCTGAGCTTGGCTGGCTAATGGGAGAAGCATGTCAAAAACAAATTTGCGCATACTCCGCCCCCCCCCGCCCTTTTTTTTTTCTTTTGAGACAAAGTCTTGCTCTGTCATGCAGGCTGGAATGCAGTGGCGTGATCACAGCTCACTGCAGCCTCGATCTCCTGGGCTCAAGCAGTCCTCCCACCTCAGTCTCTCGAGTAGCTGGTACTATAGGTGCACACCATCTTGCCTGGCTAATTTTTGTGTGGTTTTTTTTTTTTTTTTGTAGAGGTGGGGTTTGACGTGATGCCCAGGCTGGTCTTGAAAGCCCGTGCTCAAGCAATCCACCTGCCTCGGCCTCCCAAAGTGCTGGGATTACAGATGTGAGCCACTATGCCTGGCCCACACCCACCCCCCTTTTTTCTTAAGAGACACAGTCTTGCTCTGTCACCCAGGCTGAAGAGCAGTGGCATGATCATGACTCACTGCAGCCTTGAACTCCTGGTCTCAAGCTATCCTCCTGCTTTAGCCGCCCTAGTAGCCAGGACTACAGGCGCATGCCACCATGACTGGCTAATTTAAAAAACTTTTTTTTTTTTTTTTTGTGGAAACAGGATCTTGCTATGTTTCCCAGGCTGGTCTTGAACTTCTGGCCTCAAGCCATCTCCCGCCTTGGCTTCCCAAAGTGCTGGGATTACAGGCATGAGCCACTGCACCCAGCCTGCACTACCTTTTACAGTTCATAAAGTCCATTTCAATGTATCAAGTGCTTTACTGTTTACCCAAAACTGTCACCACCAATAATCTCACTTCCTTTTTTTTTACAACAATGCTTTGAGATAAGCGAGGCACAGGCACCGCATTTTGCAGATAAAAACCCCAAGGCTCAGAGCTGGAATGAGGCTCAGTCAAGATACGTGGGTGAGTGGCACAGCTGAGGCCAGAGCCCACATCCCCTGGTTTCGGTTCCTATGCTTTCTCTCTGGCTAACCCCGGTTGCTTCTAGGAGAGAATGTGTAGCTGGCTTAGTGCATGGCCAATTCGGTTGCTTCTTTATTCACTTATTCAACAAACATTTTCTGAGGACAGCAGGGAAGGGAGTTCACAGTTATTGAGTAAATTGCTTCACTCAGCTCTCACAACCACCCTGTGAGGAAGGTTTTATTACCATCATTTTGCAGATGAAGAAAGGGAGGCTGGGAGAGCCAACGATCACGCAGCAAGGAAGAAGCAGACCCAGGTGCAGACTCAGGTCTGTGTGACACCAGGGCCTGTTCCCAGCCCTGCTTTTTTCCCTGGATGGGGTCCTGGACTGGCCACGAGGACACCAGCAGGACTCAGGAACTCCCAGGCTGGGAAGAAGTCAGCGTGATTCCTAGTATAACAGAGGCATGGCCGGGTGTGGTGGCTCGTGCCTGTAATCCCAGCACGTTGGGATGTTGAGGTGGGTGGATCACCTGAGGTCAGGAGTTTGAAACCAGCCTGGCCAACATGGTGAAACCCTGTCTCTACTAAAAATATAAAAATTAGCCAGGCATGGTGGCATGCGCTTGTAATCCCAGCTACTTGGAAGGCTGACACATGAGGATCGCTTGAACCTGGGAAGAGGTTGCAGTAAGCTGAGATTGCGTCATTGCACTCCAGCCTAGGTGACAGAGTGAGACTCAGTCTCAACACCCCCCCCGCCCACCGCAACACACACACAAAAACCAGAGGCATAACAGAGGCATGATGTGCCCAGTGCTGGGGCAGCCCAGAGGAGGTGGTTCCCCCCTCCCTCTTCCTGGCCCTGTCCTGGAAGCAAAATTGGGTAGGGTAACTCACAGACAGATACCACCTGGGTATCTGGGAGCCAGGAGGAGAGACCCAGGCCAGACTTGGAGTTTCCTAGGCCAACTGAGCAGAGGCTGAGTCTCCTCAATGTAATATACATATCTGGGGCCAGGGTGAGGTCCCCAATGAGAAGGAACACTGGGTAACTCTGACTGGTACCCAGATCATCCTCATCCCTTGTGCCCCAGACCCTGTCCGTAACCTCTCCCAGACATGGTGCTCCATTCATCAGCCAATAAATGTGCATGGTCCCTTGTGCTGGGAATTGTAGGGAGCCTGGCACAGAATTCCCCAGAGGTCAGGATTTCTGCTCCCGTAATTCGTCCCTCAAATCCTTCTGCATCTTGGAGAAATGGTATTGAAACCAGTCTGTGAGAGTAACATTAGAGGGTGTGGCCGGCACGGCCAGGTCAGGGCACAAATATCAAGCAACAGGGCATGTCAGAACAGGAAGTAACTCATGTATTGAGCACCTTCTATGTGCCTAGCACTGTAGAGGTTGTCTGTCTTCAACATCAGGGCTATCCTGTGAGGTCAATTTTTTTTTTTTTGAGATGGAGTCTCGGTCTGTCACCCAGGCTGGAGTGCAGTGGTACAATCTCAGCTCATTAAAACTTCCCCCTCCCGGGTTCAAGTGGTTCTTCTGCCTCAGCCTCCCATGTAGCTGGGATTACAGATGTGTGCCACCACGCCCAGCTAATTTTTGTATTTTTAGTAGATATGGGGTTTCGTCATGTTGGCCAGGCAGATCTTGAACTCCTGACCTCAGGTGATCTGCCTGCCTCGGCCTCCCAGAGTGCTGGGATTACAGGTGTGAGCCACCCCACCCAGCCTAATTTGTATTAATTATTTATTTATTATTTTTATTTATTTATTTTTTGAGACGGAGTCTCGCTGTCGCCCAGGCTGGAGTGCAGCGGCGCAATCTCGGCTCACTGCAGGCTCCGCCCCCCGGTTTCACGCCATTCTCCTGCCTCAGCCTCCCTAGTAGCTGGGACTACAGGCGCCCACCACCTCGCCCAGCTAATTTTTTGTGTTTTTAGTAGAGACGGGGTTTTACCGTGTTAGCCATGGTGGTCTCGATCTCCCGACCTCGTGATCCACCCGCTTTGGCCTCCCAAAGTGCTGGGATTACAGGCGTGAGTCACTGTGCCCAGCCCTAATTTTTATTTTTAAGAGATAGGGTCTTGCTCTGTTGCCCAGGCTGGAGTGCAGTGGTATGATCATAGCTCACTGTAATGGACCCAAGTGATCCTGCAGCCTCAGCCTCCATAGTAGCTAGGACTGCAGGCATGTGACACCATGCCTGGCTAATTTTTTTTTTTAATTTTAATTTTGTAGAGACAACATTTGGTTATGTTGCTCAGGCTGGTCTTAAACTCCTGACCTCAAGAAATTCTCTTACCTCAGCCTCTCAAAGTGCTGGGATTATAGATGTGGGCCACCTTTCCAGCCTCAATGTTGATGCTATTCCCATTTTATAGATGAGGAAAGTGGGACTGGCCCCAGCGAATCTAAGAGCTGGGAGTGGCTAGAGCTGGGGTGTGAGAGTTTGGAAGCGAAGAGTGAGGGACACTGTGACTGTGTGTGTACGGAGGCTCACCTGTCTATTTAGTCAGTATTTATCATGTGTTTGCAATGTAGGAGGCCCTGTGATGGGTATTGGTGATATGCCAGAAGCCTTGGCCCTTGGGAATTCCCAGTCCAAAAGGAGAGAGAAATCAACAGCTATGATAATGCAATGTGATATATTGTTATGGGAACTTGAGGTGGAATTTCCAACTCTGTCTTGGGTAGGGAAGTAAGAGTAACAATAGCCAACATTCAATGAGCTCTCACTATAGACCAGACCAGGCATCTTCTTTTTTTTTTTTTTTTTTGAGATTGAGTCTCGCTCTGTCGCCCAGACTGCTGTGCAATGGCGTCATCTTGGCTCACTGCAACCTCTGCCTCCTGGGTTCAAGTGATTCCCCTGCCTCGGCCTCCCGAGTAGCTGGGATTACAGGCGTGCACCACCATGCCTGGTTGATTTTTGTATTTTTAGTAGAGATAGGGTTTCACCATGTTGGCAAGGCTGGTCTCGAACTCCTGACCTCAAGTGATCTGCCCGCCTCGGCCTCCCAAAGTGCTGGGATTACAGGCGTGAGCCACTGCGCCCAGCCCTGATAAGGACTTTATACACATTATTTCATTGACTCTTCACACCACTCTGGAGAGATATGTGCTGGGTATTATCAGCTCCATTTTCAGTGAGGGACCTGAGAATCAGAGGGAGGACGTGCTTGGCTGTGGTTCTGTGGTAGGAAGTGAGAGAGGTAGGATTTGAACCCAGGTTTGTCTGACTCCAGAGTCTGTGCTCTTAACCACTGTTCTCTAAATACTGTACATCCTTTATTTTGCTTGATGCTTACAAAAGCCCTATGAAAG
Organism: Pongo pygmaeus; assembly: GCF_028885625.2. NCBI lineage: Eukaryota > Metazoa > Chordata > Mammalia > Primates > Hominidae > Pongo > Pongo pygmaeus. The sequence goes on from NC_072373.2 coordinate 202,687,967, forward strand.
AGATGTGTTACTATTCGTATTTTACAAATGAGGCCCAAAGGCGGCAAGCAGTTTTACTAAAGGTTGCACAGCTTTTAAGTCATAAACTGAGTCATACGACTCTAACTTAAAAATACACAATGTACTTTCAAATTTGCCATCTCTTAGGCCCATTAATTTTTTTTTTTTTTTTTTTACTGTGGTGAAAACCATAACATAAATTTACTCTCTTAGCATGCATTTTTAAAAATTTATTTTATAGAGATTGGGGTGTTGCTATGTTGTCCAGGCTGGTCTCAAACTCCTGGGCTCAAGTGATCCACTCATTTTGGCCTCCCAAAGTGCTGGAATTACAGGCCACGTAATTCCAGCCACGTGCCTGGTCCCTCTTAACATTTTTAAAGTGTATAGTTCAGTCATGCTACCTATATTCACATTGTTGTATAATAGATCTCTAGAACGTTTTCTTTTCTTTTCTTTTCTTTTTTTAAATCCTGTGAGTGCCAATAGAATGTTTTCAACTTGGCTAGGCGCAGTGGCTCATGCTGGTAATCCCAGCACTTTGGGAGGTCAATGCGGGTGGATCACTTGAGGTCAGGAGTTCGAGACTAGCCTGGTCAACATGTTGAAACCCCGTCTCTACCAAAAATACAAAATTAGCTGGGCGTGGTGGTGCATGCCTGTAATCCCAGCTACTCGGGAGGCTGAGGCAGGAGAATCGCTTGAACCCAGGAGGTGGAGGTTGTGGTGAGCCACTATCATGCCACAGCACTCCAGCCTGGGTGACAGAGTGAGACTTCATTTCAAAAAAAAAAAAAAAAAAAAGAGAATGTTTTCATCTTGCATGACTGAAACTCTACATCTGTTGAACATCTCTCTATTTTCCCCTCCTCCCAGCCCCTGGCAACCACCATTCTACTTTTGGTTCTATGCGTTTGATTACTTTAAATGTCTCATATAATAAGTAGAATCATATAGTATTTGTCTTCTTGTGGCTGGCTTATTTCACTTAGTAGAAATGTCTTCAAGATTCATCCATGTTGTAACGTGTGTCAGAATTTTCTTCCTTTGTAAGGCTGAGTAATATTCCATTGTATGCGTATACCACATTTTGCTTATCCATTCATCTGTCCATAGACATGTTAGGTGTTTCCACGCTTGATGATTGTGAATAATGTTGCTATGAATATGGGTGTGCAAATGTCTTTTCAAGATCCTGTTTTCGGCCGAGCGCGGTGGCTCACGCCTATAATCCCAGCACTTTGGATGGCCGAGGAGGGCGGATCACGAGGTCAGCAGATTGGACCATCCTGGCTAATACAGTGAAACCCCTTCTCTACTAAAAATACAAAAGAAAAAATTAGCCGGGCGTGGTGGCAGGCGCCTGTAGTCCCAGCTACTCGGGAGGCTGAGGCAAGAGAATGGCGTGAACCCGGGAGGCGGAGCTTGCAGTGAGCCGAGGTTGCGCCGCTGCACTCCAGCCTAGGCTACAGAGCGAGACTCCGTCTCAAAAAAAAAAAAAAAAAAAAAAAAAAAAAAAAAAAAAAAAAAAAAAAAAGATCTGGTTTTCAGCTGGGCGCGGTGGTTCATCCCTGTAATCCCAGCACTTTGAGAGGCCAAGGAGGGCGGATCACTTGAGGTCAGGCGTTAGAGACCAGCCTGGCCAACATGGCGAAACCTCGTCTCTACTAAACGTACAAAAATTAGCCAGGCGAGGTGGCGGGTGCCTGTAGTCCCAGCTACTAGGGAGGCTGAGAACCGCTTGAACGCGGGAGGCAGAGGTTGCAGTGAACCAAGATCGTGCCACTGCACTCCAGCCTGGGCGACAGAGTAAGGCTCCATCTCAAAAAAAAAAAAAAGCCTGTTTTCAGTTCTTTTGAATATATAGCATACCCAGAGTGGATCTGCTGGGTCATATAATCATTCTAATTTTAGTTTTTTGAGGAGCTTCTATACTCTTTTCCATAGTGGCTGCACCATTTTAGAATCCCACCAACACTGTGCAAAAGTTCCAATTTCTCACATCCTTGCTGACACATTTCTGTTTTACTGATAGTGGCCATCCCAGTGGGTTTGAGGTGATATTGCATTATGGTTTCAATTTGCATTTCTCTGATGATCAGTGATATTGAGCCATCTTTTCACATGTTTATGGTCATTGGTATATCGTCTTTGGAGAAATGTCTATTCAAGTTCTTTGCCCATTTTTTAAATTGAATTTTTTGTTGTTGTTGTTACTGAGTTGTAGGAGTTCTGCATATTAACCCCTTATCTGATATCTGGTTCCATCCCAAAGGTTACCTTTTCTCCCATCCACAGGTTGCCTTTCCACTCCGCTAATTGTTTTCCTTTGCTTCATGGAGGTTATTTAAAGTTTGCCCAAAAATAGTTTATTTCTGCTTTCGTTGCCGGTGCTTTTGGTGTCATATCCAAGAAATTATGACCCATTCCAATGTCATGAAGCTTTTTATTGTTTTTAATGTAAATAACTAATTAATTTTTTTTGTTTTTTAGAGACAGAGTCTCCCTCTGTTGCCTAGGCTGGAGTACAGTGGCATGATCATAGCTCACTTCAGCCTTGAGCTCCTGGGCTCAAGGTATCCTCCTGTCTCAGCCTCTGAATAGCTGGGACTACAGGTGCATGCCATCGTTCTCAGCTAATTTTTAAAATTTTGTGTAGAAACAAGATCTTGCTACATTGCCCAGGCTGATCCCGAACTCCTGGCTTCAAGCAATCCTCCTACCTAGGCCTCTCAAAGTTCTCGGATTACAGGCATGAGCCACTGTACCTGGCCTGTTGTGAAGCTTTTTTTTTTTTGAGATGGAGTCTTGCTCTGTTTCCCAGGCTGGAGTGCAATGGCACGATCTCGGCTCACTGCAACCTCCGCCTCCCGAGTTCAAGTGATTCTCGTGCCTCAGCCTCCCAAGTAGCTGGGATTACAGGCACCCGCCATCATGCCTGGCTACTTTTTGTATTTTTGTAGAGATGGGGTTTCACCATGTTGGCCAGGCTGGTCTTCAACTCCTGACCTCAGGTGATCTGCCTGCCTTAGCCCCCCAAAGTGTTGGGATTACAGGCGTGGGCCACCACGCCCCACCAAGAAGCTTTTATCCTCTGTTTTCTTTGAGGAGTTTTATAGTTTCAGGTCTTATGTTTAGGTCTTTAATCCATTTTGAGTTAATTTTTGTATAATATATGGTGTAAGATAAGAGCTTATCTTCGTTATTCTGCATGTGGATATCCATCTTTCCCAGCACCTTTCATTGAAGGGACTATCCTTTCCCCATTGTGTAATCATGGTCCTCTTGTCAAAGATTATTTGACTATGTATGTGAGGGTTTATTTTGGGTCTCTCTATTCTGTCCCACTGATCTATGTGTCTGTCTTTATGCCAGTCCAAACCATTTTGATTACTGTAGCTTTGTAATATGTTTTGAAATTAGGAGTTGTCTTTCAGTTTTGTTCTTCTTTCACAAGATTGTTTTGACTGTTTGATGTCCTTTGAGGTTTCATATGAATTTTACAATTTAAAAAAAATTTCTGTAAAAATTACACTGGGATTTTGATAGAATGGTATTGAATCTGTAGATCACTTCGGGTGGTATGGACATTTTAATATTAAGTCTTCCAATCCATGAACTTGGGATGTCTTTCCATTTATTTGTGTCATTTTCAATTTCTTTTAGCAATTTTTTTTTCCTAGACGGAGTCTCGCTCTGTCACCCAGGCTGGAGTGCAGTGGCACGATCTCGGCTCACTGCAAGCTCCGCCTCTCGGGTTCATGCCATTCTCCTGCCTCAGCCTCCCGAGTAGCTGGGACTACAGGCGCCTGCCACCACGCCTGGCTAATTTTTTGTATTTTTAGTAGAGATGGGGTTTCACTGTGTTAGCCAGGATGGTCTCGATCTCCTGACCTCGTGATCCCCCCGTCTCGGCCTCTCAAAGTGCTGGGATTACAGGCGTGAGGCACCGTGCCCGACCTTCAGCAAAGTTTTGTAGTTTTCAATGTACAAGTCTTTTGCCTCCTTGGTTAAGTTTATTTCTTTTTTTTTTCCTTTTTTTTTTTTTTGAGACAGAGTCTTGCTCTGTCGCCCAGGCTGGAGTGCAGTTGCATGATCTTGGCTCACTGCAGCCTCCGCCTCCCGGTTCAAGTGATTCTCCTGGCTCAGCCTCCTGAGTAGCTGGGACTACAGGCATGTGCCACCACACCCAGCTAATTTTTGTATTTTTAGTAGAGATGGGGTTTCACCATGTTAGCCAGGCTGGTCTCAAACTCCTGAACTCAAGTGATCTGCCTGCCTCAGCCTCCCAGAGTGCTGGAATTATAGGCATGAGCCATCGTGCCTGGCTAGTTAAGTTTATTTCTAAGTATTTTATTTTTTTTGAATACTGTTGTAAATGAGATTGTTTTCTTAATATCCTTTTCTCTTAGTCCATATAAAAATCTTCATTTACAAATGAGGAAACAGAGACTCAGAATTACAGGATGAGCTTAGTGGTTGAATCAGGATCTGACCCAGCTCTCGCCCTGCCAGGCGGGAGTCAGATGGATACAGAGCAGGTCATGCCATCCCTTTGTCGCATTCCCTTCCCAGCTTTGAGGAGCAAAGGTAAAAGCAGGGCCTCAGGTCAAAGGCATGTCTTCCTGGGGCCTCACAGCATCTGGAGCTCCCATTCTCAGGCTGTAAGACAGGTCTGTGAGTGGACAAGCTGGCCGAGGAGCAATTTGCTTCTAGCAGGGGACACAGCTTGTTCTAGGAAAGTCAGAATGAACCTTGGAGTTCAAAATCCCAAGTCTGCCACTTCCCCGCTGTGTGACTGTGGACAAATCTATTTTCTTCTCTAGTCTCACTTTTTACCCCTAGAAAATTGGGTATCTTGTGAAACCAGCCTCACGAAGATGATCTGAGGAGGAAATATGATCATAGGCAAGATGTACTGTATACCACTAAATGGTGCCCAGTGTCTTGAAATTAGGGGGGCTCCAGCCTCATGATCCCCACAGAGCAAGGAGTACTTGGATCCAAGAGAATGTGCCCACTTGGCATGTGGTGTTCCCCCGCCTTGACCACTTCTAGTCCTTGCGCTGTTGGTGAATGCACCCTCAGGCCTGCGGGGCTGCAAGGAACTGCTGGTGCAAGAGCTGTGGATGAACTTGGATGTATCTTATTTATAGCTTATAAATATTTAGAATTTTGTACTTTTGACCTCAACTGGCCCCACAAATGTTAGGGGCTAGCAGGACTGGTGAAACCAACTTCCCAACCCACAATCTGGCCTGGGAAATCAACCAGCACATACCTCCTTCTGTCCATCTCCCGATGGTCCCTCCTCTCTGGCTGTCCAGCTATGGATGAGAACCCCTTCTCCAGGTTCCCTAGGGACTGGGAATGTTTCCAGCAGGGATGGGGGCCGAATGCTGCTCAGAGAAAAGGGTACCAGATCCCGACAGCAGAATTCTTCTGTCTCATGAATATTTATGGCCTCTCTACCCCACCCCCAGCTGAAGGCTGTGCCTGGGCCAGCTGCCCAGCCTTGATCCATCAGGGAGCTGTGCCCATGTGTTAAACTGAGTGGTGTGAGCCTCTTCTTTTCTTTCCAAATGTTCATCCTCTTCCTGAGCTGTTGAAAGCTTTGTTGGCATTAGCTGGAGACTCTATCTGGAGCTGGCAGGAAAGCCAGTGTGTAGGTCAAAGCCCCTAGGTCAGTGGTGGCCCACGGTCCCCTCCCCTGGCTCCAAGCAGCTGGGCCAGTGGGGAGAGGGAGGCTTGGTCATTTGTGGCTCAGGACCTGTTCCAGCCACTTTGCATACTTATCTTTGAAACCATTGTTAGGATTGTAAGATTTTGCAAATGAAGACATTGAAGGTTAGAGAGGCGAGGTCACTTGCCCCAGGTCATACAGCAAGCAAATGGTAAGCCAGGTATGAACCTGTAGACCTTTCTGACTCCAGAGACCTTGTTCTCCCTAACCCACTCCACCCCAGTACAGCTCCCCTGGGGAGACCGTGCACACTTCCTTGTGCCGGGGATTTAGGAGCCATCATCAGGGCATGGTCACTCATCCATTCATTCCTCAGTGCCTGACACTGGGATTGAAGAGATGAAAGGCAAGTGTGTGGCTGGCAGTTGTTGGGGTACAACATGTCTCAGATTTCGGTGCATGCACGAATCCCCTGGGAATCTTATTAACATACAGAGTCTTTTTTTTTTTTGGAGACAAAGTCTCGCTCTGTCGCCTAGGCTGCAGTGCAGTGGTGTGATCTTGGCTCACTGCAACCTCTGTCTCCTGGGTTCAAGCAATTATTCTCCTGCCTCAGCCTCCAGAGTAGCTGGGATTACAGGCGCCCACCACCGTGCCTGGCTAATTTTTGTATTTTTAGTAGAGAGGGGGTTTCATTATGTTGGTCAGGCTGGTCTCGAACTCCTGACCTCAAGTGATCCGCCTGCCTCAGCCTCCCAAGCTGCTGGGATGACAGGCGTGAGCCACCATGCCTGGCCAACATACAGATTCTGATACAGGAGATCTGGGGTGGGACCCAAGATTCTGCATTTCTAACAAGCTTGCAGGCGGTGCCAATGCTGCTGGTCCAAGGACCACAGTTTGAGTCCTGAGTTTGTAGAGGGCTCACTCTGCCTTGTGTGGCAGCTGCTCTGTCTGGGGAGCAGGCAGTCCTGTCGGTTGCTGGGTGTTTGTTCACCCGACAAATGTTTACCAAACTTTTGCCCCAGCCAAGCTCCCTGAGTACAGGGGACGGGGAGAGGAATTGAAAATGCCACTTTCTGGTCCATGCCACCACCATCTCTGACCTCTAAAATGCTGTTGCTGTTTCCACACTTGCTCCCTACCATCTATTCCTACCTGACAGCTAGAGCGAGTCCGATCATGTTACTTGCCTGCTTAACGACACTGAAGCAGCTCTCTGAGGCTCACAGAATAAAATCCCAACTCCTTACCATGGCTCAGGAGTGATCTGGAGCCTGGTGTCCTCTGATCACGTTCCCACTCTTCCCATTTCTCACTCCCCTAGGGCCACACCAACCTTTCAGTTTCTTGTTCCTACTTCAGAACATGATGAAATTATTCCCATTGCAGGCCCTTTGCACATGATACTCTCTGGCTGGAATAATCCAGATCGTCCTCTTACTTGTTCCTTTTTTCTTTTTTAGAGTTCATCCAGGGGTAGACACAGATTTTATAGGTTACTAAAGCTTATACAATTTGAAGGGCCCCCCTTTGAAGATACTAAATGACTAATACACAATTAGATACAGGGCCTAGGAGAGGGCCTTAAAGCTTAAGCTTCATTGACTTCATGGTAAAGCTGTCTCTGGTTTTGTTTATATGTCACCTCCTCCAAGAAGCCTTCCCTGGTCATTCTACTTAAAACAGCCACCAGCTGGGTGCAGTGGCTCATGTCTGTAATCCTAACACTTTGGGAGACTAAATCAGGCAGATCACTTGAGCTCAGGAGTTCAAGACTAGCCTGGGCAACATAGTGAGACCTTGTCTCTATTTATTAAAAAATAAAAATAAAAAAAGCCATCTACCCTATCTTCATGTTACTGTTTTTATTTCCTTCATTAAATTCATCACAATTTGAAATTATCTTATTTGTTGCTCCACTTATTTTTGACTGTTTCCCCCAACTAGAATGTAAGCTCCTCGAGAACAGGAACTTTGTTTTGTTTCTGCAGTCTCCCCAACATAGTGCCCAACACCCAGAAGGATGTCAATAACTGTGAGGTGAATGAATGGACATTGTCCCTGCCTGTGGGTGGCAGAGAGGTCACATAGAGGCAATTTCAGTGGGATAAAGAGCTATGAGCTACGGAAGTCCAAAGAATGGGCACTTAATGAGACCACAGGTGGAGCTGGGTGTGCAGGAGGCCAGGAGGCTTAGAAAGAGCTACTCGGAGGAAATGAGGTCTGAGCAACCTTAAAGAATGTTCTAGTAAACATCCAGACAATGACAAGGAAGGAAGGATTTCTTGGCAGAGGAAACAACATGAATAAAGTAATGAAAGTACAAGCTCTCAGGCCCAGAGGAGAATCAGCTGGTTACATTTTGGGTGATTTCAAGGGTTCTACTCATGCGAAGATACAGTGATAGGCACCAAGTTTGGGTTGGGGCCGAGGGAGTGGGAGTCACGTGGGGGCCAGGAGCCTGGGATTGAACAGAAGGCAGCAGAAGTAGGAAGAGCCAGGATGACGGGTACTGGCGGCACCAACGGCTTTGAGTCAAGCAGGGGCTCCACCAGGAGTCCCCTCACTGATTCTGGTCCTGTATCTGGAAAGAGGAGGCCTACTCTTGCTGGGGCTCCTGTGGGGCCTGTGTGGACTGGGGAGGCTCTGAAGTCAGATAGACCCAAGTATACAATCTCCTAGGTTGGGTTCCTGGGAAGCCAACTTTGAAATAGAGATTAGCATGCAGGCACAATTTTCCTGGAATATTTTATTCTCGTGTGTGTGTGGGGTGGCGGGGGTGAGGCAAGGTGGGGACGGGTGTAGAGATGAGGTCTTGCTATGTTGCCCAGGCTGGTCTTGAATTCCTGACCCATCCTCCTTCCTCAGTTTCCCCAAAGTGCTGGTATTACAGGCATGAGCCACCACACCTGGTCTTCCTGGAATTTTTTTTTTTTTTTTTTTTTTTTTTTTTTGAGATGAAGCCTTGCTGTGTTGCCCAGGTTGGAGTGCACATCTAATAGCTAAGGAATTTAACAATACAACCACCATATCATTATCCTACCTAAATAAATAAACATTATTTTTTAATACCATCTGTGTTTGAGTTTTCCCAAATGTCTTTTTTTTTTTTTTTTTTAATTCTTTTTTTTGTGTGTGTGTGACAGGGTCTCGAGGCTCTGTTGCCCAGGCTGGAGTGCAGTGGCATAATCACAGCTCACTGCAGCCTTGAACTCCTGGGCTCAAGCAATCCTCCTGCCTCAGCTTCCTGAGTAACTGGGACTAGAGGTGTGCACCACCACACCCAGCTAATTTTTAAAAATTTTTAGGAGTGATGAGGTCTTGCTATATTGCCCAGGCTGATCTCAAACTCCTGAGCTCAAGCAATTGTTCCACCTCGACCTCCCCAAAGTGCTGAGACCAGGCATGAGCACCACAGCCAGCCCAATTGTCTGGAAAATATTTTTTACAGTTGGTTTATTTGAATCAGGATCCAAACAAGGTCCACACACAGCATTTTGTTGCTCAATCAAACTTCTTTTTTTTTTTTTTTTTTGAGACAGAGTTTCGTTCTCGTTGCTCAGGCTGGAGTGCAGTGGTGCTATCTCGGCTCACTGCAACCTCTACCTCCTGGGTTCAAGTGATTCTCCTGCCTCAGTCTCCCCAGTAGTTGAAATTATAGGCGTCTGGCTAATTTTTGTATTTTTAGTAGAGATGGGATTTCACCATATTGGCCAGGCTGGTCTGGAACTCCTGACCTCAAGTGATCGTCCTGCCTCGGCCTCCCAAAGTGCTGGGATTACAGGAGTGAGCCACTGTGCCCAGCTCAATCGAACTTCTTGAGTGAGGATTTGACATTCCCCTTTGTCTCCTATCACTCACCCCTCAACCCATGCCTGGGCAACTGCTCTCCCTCTGATCAGATGATCTGATCACATGAGATTGATGTCCATGTTTCCACATCCAGTGTTTGCTTTTCTGTCTGCATTGTCATTCATCTCCCTGTGGCTTTTCACACTGTTGCCCATGGCTTCCCAAGCTCTTGAAACTTCCTTCCCTTAGGCCTCAAGCATGGAACCCTCCTTGTTTCTGACTGTCCTGTCTCTGCCTCCATAGGTCTGTCCTCCTCTCACTTCTTCCTTGATGTTGGGCTCTTCAGGGTTTAACCCTGGTCCTTTTGGGTGTTTCACAGGCATCCCGAATGGGATATGTCCTCATATGAATTCATCCTCCCTGCCCTCATGCTGTTCCTCCTCAGTGTCTTCTCCATGAAGACAGACACCACCATGTCCTCAATCATCTGGCCCAGACACCTGGCAGTTCTCTTTGATTCCTCCTTTTCTCTCAACCAATATCCCATCTGTTACCAAATTCTGTCCATCTGATTTCCCAAATAACTCTCACAACCATCCATTTCCCTCCATCGGCTCTGCCCTGGTGCAGTCTTCCTGAGGCCCTCCAGACGATTGCACGTGTCTCTGTGCTGTCTCCCTGACTCTGGTCTGATCACCTCCAGTTCATTCTGTGCACAGTGGTCAAAGCCATCTTCCCCAAATCCAGACCCAGTCTTGTCTTTTCCAAGCTCAAGATCCTTCAATAACTCCCATTGTCTGCAGAATAAAATCCAGACTGCTTAGACTGACCTCTAGGACCCATCTTGAGTTGACTGATGATTTTTTTTTTTTTAGCTGGAATCTGGCTTTGTTACCCAGGCTGGAGTGCAGTGGCATGATCTTATCTCACTGCAACCTCCACCTACTGGGTTCAAGCGATTCTCCTGCCTCAGCCTCCCAAGTAGCTGGAATTACAGATGCATGCCACCATACCTGGCTAATTTTTGTATTTTTAGTAGAGACAGGGTTTCACCATGTTGGTCAGGCTGGTCTCAAACTCCTGACCTGATGATCTGCCCGTTTCGGCCTCCCGAAGTGCTGGGATTACAGGCGTGAGCCACCGCGCCTGGCCCTGATGCTTGTTTTTTAAGCCCTGTCTCTTCTCAACTCCTTAAAGTTTTGGCCAAACCAAATGTCTCACGTTCCTTTAGAATGAGGTACGCCTTTGCCTATTCTTCCAGGCCTCTGTCCCGCAGTCCCCTGTGCCTGTTTGCCTGTTATTCCTCTCTCCTCGCACTATCAAATTAACTCCTTCAGCTTAGGCAGGAGGTCTCTCCTCACCCTCAAGTCTGGGTAGGGGCAGCCTCTCTGAAACCACGTTACACCTGATACATCCATCATCATATCACCACCGGCTTATCTATTTCTGAATCTCTCTCTTGCAAAATGGCCTGTGAGCCGCTCAAGGGCTGGGTCTGTTCTCTGAGGCCTCCGGTGCACTGCTCAGCTCCTGGAGCTGTGAGTGCTTGTCCAATGAATGCATGAATGAGCAACTGAATGAGTGAATTGGGCTAGTCTGTGTGTGTGTTCTGTTCACATGTTGAGAAGGTTTTTTTAAAAAATCAAAATTGCCAGGCGTGGTGGCTCACGCCTATAATCCCAGCATTTTGGGAGGCCGAGGCGGGCGGATCACAAGGTCAGGAGATCAAGACCATCCTGGCTAACATGGTGAAACCCCATCTCTACCAAAAATACAAAAAAAAATTAGCCGGGCGTCGTGGCAGGTGCCTGTAGTCCCAGCCACTCGGGAGGCTGAGGCAGGAGAATGGCGTGAACCCAGGAGGCGGAGCTTGCAGTGAGCCGAGATCGCGCCACTGTACTCCAGCCTGGGTGACAGAGAGAGACTCCGCCTCAAAAAAAAAAAAAAAAAATCAAAATTAATGCAAAAAAAATTATGCTAAACAAAGTACCAAAGTGTTAGATGAAGACAGTATCATAATAGTGCCAGGCAGAGTTATATTAGAGCCTGAGGCAAGAGGAAGAATCAGTAATACTCCTTTTGACTTAAAAAAAATTTCATTAAAATATTATTTATTGGCCAGGCACAGTGGCTCACACCTGTAATCCCAGCACTTTAGGAGGCCGAGGTGGGCGGATCACTTGATGTCAGGAGTTCGAGACCATCCTGGCTAACTAAAATTATAAAAATTAGTTGGCCATGGTGGGCATGCCTCATCTCTACCAAAAAATACAAAAATTAGCCGGTGTGGTAGCATGTGCCTGTAATCCCAGCTACTTGGGAGGCTGAGGTAGGAGGTTGGCTTGAGCCCAGGAGGTGGAGGTTGCAGTAAGCCAAGATTGTGCCACTGCACTCCAGTCTGGGTGACAGAGCCAAGCCCTGTCTCAAAAGTAAATAAACAAAATAAAATATTATTTATCTTGATTGCTGAGGTTTGGTGTCTTCTTAAATTTTGCAACCAGTGAATGCCTCACATGTTTCACTCTAGTCCTGGCCCTGGCGGAAAGGCTTTCTCAACAGGCGTGGGCAGGCGGGGTGCAGGAACCCAAGAAGAGGAAGGCATTTTGTGATGGGCAAGGGGGCGGGGGTAGCAGGGAGGTATGGACCTGACTTCCCCCAAGACCCAGAATGAGCACCATGCCCTGCCCAGCTGTGGGCTGCCCCCAGCCACCACACAGGCCAAATATGCCTCCATGCCCTGGAAACAAGACCCCCAAGGCAAGAAGGTATAACCAGTATAGCCTGAGAGAGAAACAAGGCCGGTCCTGGATGAACTGGGCATCTTGGGCTCAAAGGAAGGGCAGGGGTGCTGAGATTGTGGAGCAGCAGTATTTAGGTCTTCTGGTCTCAGGGTCCTTTTATATCCTTAAAGATTATTGAGGGTGCCAAAGAGCTTTTGTTTACATAAGTTATCTCCAGCAATATTTATTGTATTAAAAATGAAAACTTAGACATTCTAAAAATTTTCATTTTTAAACAAAAACACCCAATAATAAACTCTTTCCATGTTAACATAAATAACACATTTTTGTAAAAATAACTAGATTTTCTAAAACATAAACAATTTAGGGAAAGAAGTGGATTGATTTACATTTCTTACACATCTCTTTAATGTTGGGCTAAATAGAAGACAGTTGGATTCTCATATCTGCTTTTGCACTTAGGCTGCTGTGATATGTTGTTTTGGTTGAAGAAAATCTGCCTTCACACAGATACGTACTTATAAAGGGAGGGATCTTTTAATGGCTTTTTCAGATAATTGGTGATACTCTTCTTTTTTTTTGGATTTTTGTTCTTGTTGCCCAGGCTGCTGGAATGCAGCACGATCTTGGCTCACTGCAACCTCCGCCTACTGGGTTCAAGCGATTCTCCTGCTTAGCCTCCCGAGTAGCTGAGATTATAGGTGCCTGCCACCACACCCGGCTGATTTTTTGTATTTTTAGTAGCGGTGGGGTTTTACCATGTTGGCTAGGCTGGTCTCGAACTCCTGACCTCAGGTAATCCACCCGTCTTGGCCTCCCAAAGTGCTGGTATTACAGGCATGAGCCACCACAACTGGCCAATACTCTTCTTTGATATGATATCAAAGCCTCGCATATAGTAGTTTCTTAAAGGTTCGTTGTGATGTAGAACCTACATCATATCAATGGACTTTTTCATTGTTTTACTTTTTGAGACAGGGTCTTGCTGTGCTGCCCAGGCTGGAGTGAAGTCACAGCTCTCTGCAGCCTTGACCTTCCAGGCTCAATTGATCCTTCCACCTCGGCCTCCTGAGTAGCTGGGACTACAGGAGTGCACCACCACGCCTGGCTAATTTAAATTTTTTCTTTTGTAGAGAGGGGATTTTGCCATGTTGACCAGGCTGGTCTCAAACCCCTGGGCTCCAGCAATCTGCCTGCCTTGGCCTCCCAGAGTGTTGAGATTACAGCCGTGAGCCAAGTCCATTGAAGACCTCCCTAAAGCAGTGAAATTCAGCTGAGGTCTGAAGCATGAGTTGCAGTTGGCCAGGTGAAAGTGGGGAGTGGAGCCAGGAGAGGTGGCTCACGCCTGTAATCCCAGCACTTTGGGAGGCCGAGGTGGGCGGATCATGAGGTCAGGAGGTCGAGATCAGCCTGACCAACATGGTGAAACGCCGTCTCTACTAAAAATACAAAAATTAGCCGTGTGTGATGGCTCACACCTGTAATCCCAGCTACTCAGGAGGCTGAGGCAGGAGAATCGCTTGAACCTGGGAGGCGGAGGTTGCAGTGAGCCGAGATTGCACCACTGCACTCCAGCCTGGGTGACAGAGCGAGACCCCGTCTCAACAACAACAACAACAACAAAAAAAGGAAAGTGGAGAGTGAGGAGTGGGTAGGGAAGAGCATTCAAAGCAGCAGGATGGGTATTGTGGAGGCTTCTAGGCAGGAAATGTCTGGACAGGTTTGAAGGTCCGCCTGGGAAGTCCGTTCTGGCCAGAGCCTGATGCTAAGGTGGCACGAGGTGAGGGTGGAGTGGCAGCTGGAGGTCAGGGCAAGGGCCATCTGGTAAGCTTATTTCCGTTCCTGGAAACCACCAAGCTCTTGCCGTGGTTTTGGACCCATGCAGAGTTCTCTGCCTGGAATGTTCTGCCCTTGTTCCTCCTTCAGGCCTCAACTGAAATGTCACCTCCTTTCTAAGTAGATCTCTTTTTGTTCTCGATATCCGCACTGCCGCCCCCTCCACTTTTTTTTTTTTTTTTTTTTTTTTTTTTTGAGACAGAGTCTTGCTCTGTCACCCAGGCTGGAGTGCAAAGGCATGATCTGGGCTCACTGCAACCTCTGCCTCCCAAGTTCAAGTGATTCTCCTGTCTCAGCCTCCCAAGTAGCTGGGATTACAAGTGCCCACCACCATGCCTGGCTAATTTTTTGTATTTTAGTAGAGACGGGGTTTCACCGTGTTGCCCAGGCTGGTCTCGAACTCCTGAGCTCAGGCAATCCACCCGCTTTGGCCTCCCAAAGTGCTAGGATTACAGGCATGAGCCACCATGGCCGGCCCAATCAGCACTCCTGGTTATTTGTATAACAACGGTGTTTGTTTAAATTGCTTTTGTCTGTCTACCCCAAGAGATGTAAGTTCTCTGAGGTCAGGGCCCCCTTGCTGGGTGTTCGCCCTATAGCTCCTGTGCTTAGCCATGTGCCTTAACATGCAGTTGGTGCTCAGAAATATTTGTTGGATGGATGTGTGAAAGAACAAAGCTGGATCTGAGATCCTGGCACCATTCCTTAATAGCTGTGTGACCTTGCACAAGTCATATAACCACCCCGTAGTCAGTTTCCTATTCTGTAGCATGGGATCTTACTTCCTATGGCAAAGTGTTTGTGTGAGACTCAAATGAGGTAGTACACGTGGAAGCACCTAGCAGGGTACCTGGCTCCAAAGAAGGTGCTGCAAGTGTTGTCTTCCTTGTGTCTCACTCCCTTTTTTTTTTTTTCTGAGACAAGGTCTCACCCCATCATCTAGGCTGGAATGTCAGTGGCACAATCTCTGCTCACTGCAACCTCTGCCTCCCGGGCTCCAGCAGTCCTCCCACTTCAGCCTCCCGTGTAGCTAGGACTACAGGCAAGCACCACCACGCCTTGCTAATTTTTTTTTTTTTTTTTTTTGAGATGGAGTCTCACTCTGTCACCCAGTCTGGAGTGCGGTGGCACAATCTTGGCTTACTGCAATCTCTGCCTCCCAGGTTTAAGCGATTCTCCTGCCTCAGCCTCCAGAGTGGCTGGGACTACAGGCACCCACCACCACGCCCGGCTAATTTTTGCATTTTTAGTAGAGACGGGGTTTCACCATATTGGCCAGGCAGGTCTCAAACTCCTGACCTTGTGATGTGCCTGCCTCAGCCTCCCAAAGTGCTGGGATTACAGGTGTGAGCCACCGCGCCTAGCCTGTATTTTTTTTTTTTTTTTTTTTTTGTAGAGACAGGGTTTCACCATGTTGCCCAACCTGGTCTCAAACTCCTGGACTCAAGCATCTGTCTGCCTTGGCCTCCCAAAGTGTTGGGATTACAGGCGTGAGCCACCACGCCTGGCCTACTGTGCTCTTTTTACTACACTATTAGATATGATGAGCTGGACCTTGCTTAGCCCCAGCTGGGTTCTTGCTTCCCATCCTCCTCCCTGCCTGCTGCTTCCCTGAGTCATGCCCACTGCAACGTAAATAACAGGGCAGCTCCTAGGAGCTTGCAATGACAGCAATAGTGGGAGGAACAAGAGGGAAGGGAGCAACTGTTTTGTTTTGTTCGAAATGGTGTCTCACTATGTTGTCTAGGCTGGTCTCAAACTCCGAGGGTCAAGCGATCCTTCTGCCTCAGTACCCTGAGTAGCTGAGACTACAGGCGTGCACCACTATGCCTGGCTAATTGTTTCATTTTTTATTTTTCTAGAGACGGGGGTCTCACTGTGTTGCCCAGAGTGGTCTTGAACTCCTGGGCTCACTCAATCTTCCCACCTTGGCCTCCCAAATGCTGGGATTACAGGCGTGAGCCACTGTGCATGTCCTTACATTGTATTTTCAAAATTTTAAATTTTTAAGATAATAAATACCCTTTAAAGATTCAAACAAACACATAAAAGTATAAAGTAAATAAACTTCCCACTAAGCTACCTCACCTCCCCAGAGGCTACTTACCACTGTCAACTATTTGAGGTGTATCCTTCTAGATCTTCTATTCAAACACGCATATATAATGGGGTCATACCAAACATTTTCTGCAACTTTTTTTGTTTTGTTTTGTTTTTATTATTATTTATTACTTATTTATCTTTTCGAGACAGAGTCTTGCTCTTCCCGCCCAGACTGGGGTGCAGTGGCTTGATCTCGGCTCACTGCAACCTCCACCTCCCGGGTTCAAGTGATTCTCCTGCCTCAGCCTCCCAAGTAGCTGGGATTACAGTCGCCTGCCACCACACCCAGCTAATTTTTGTATTTTTAGTAGAGACAGGGTTTCATAATGTTGGCCAGGCTGGTCTCGAACTCCTGACCTCAGGAGATCCACCCACCTCAGCCCAGCCTCCTGAGTAGCTGGGACTACAGGCATACAACACCACACCCAGCTGATTTTTTGTGTTTTTGTACAGACAGGGGTTTCACCATGTTGGCCAGGCTGGTCTCGAACTCCTGACCTCAGGCGATCCACCCACCTCGGCCTCCCAAAGTGCTGGGATTACAGGCGTGAGCCATCATGCCTGGCCAGACAGTTATATTTTAAAATGGAATAAAAGAAGAGAAACAGAACTGCCATTGATTGTATTGACTATCAGGTGCTATTTATTGTAAAAACACACCATTATTTTATGTAGAAAAAAACACTGCATGGTCAGGCGTGGTGGCTGTCACCTGTAATCCCAACACTTTGGGAGGCCGAGGCTGGCAGATTGCTTGAGCTCAGGAGTTCGAGATCAGCATGGGCAACACAGCAAAACCCCTTCCTTACAAAAAATACAAAAATTAGCTAGGTGTGGTGTCACACGCATACCTGTAGTATGCTACTCAGGAGGCTGAGGTGGGAAGATTGCTTGAGCCCAAGAGGTTGAGGCTGCAGTGAGCTGTGATCGCACCACTGCACTCTAGCCTGGGCGACAGAGCAAGACCTTGTCTATAAAAAACAAAAAAACAAAGAAAAGAAGAGAAAAAAGGAACAGAAATGTATTTCTCATAGTTCTGGAGGATGTTCACAATCAAGGCACCAGCAGGTTTAGTGGCTGATGCCTGGTTATTGGCTTCCAAGATGGCACCTTGAAAGCTGTGACCTCACATGGCAAAAGGGATGGAAAGACAAAAAGGGCAAGATTAAGTGCTTTCTTCAACCTTGAGCCCCTTTTTAAAGAATTATTATTTTGTGTGTGTGTGTGAGACAGAGTCTCACTTTGTCACCCAGGCAGGAGTGCAGTGGCACAATCACAGCTCACTTCAGCCTTGACCTCCCTGGGCAACCTGGAGCCCTTTTCTAAGTGTGCTAATCCCATTCCACCCTCTCACTTTATCACCTTCCACAGGCCACACCTTTGCACTGGAGATTAAGATTCAACATGAGGCTGGGCACAGTGACTCATGCCTGTAATCCCAGCACTTTGGGAGGCCGAGGTGGGCAGATCACCTGAGGTCGGGAGTTTGAGACCAGCCTGAACAACATGGAGAAACCCCATCTCCACTAAAAATACAAACTAGCCAGGCATGGTGGTGCATGCCTGTAATCCCAGCTACTTGGGAGGCTGAGGCAGGAGAATCGCTTGAACCCGGGAGGCGGAGGTTGCGGTGAGCTGAGATCACAGCACTGCACTCCAGCCTGGGCAGCAAGAGTGAAACTCCATCTGGAAAAAAAAAAAAAGATTCAACATGAACTTCTGAGGGGACATCATCATTCTAACCATGGCAAGGAGTCTTGGAACTGATGAAATGGAACAGTCCCTTCTTGTCCCTTTATTAACCAGAATTTTTGTGTGGTCTTCCAGGCACCACCAGGACCAGCTGATCATTCCAGCCCACAGCAATGGAGCCACATGACTCCTCCCACATGGACTCTGAGTTCCGATACACTCTCTTCCCGATTGTTTACAGCATCATCTTTGTGCTTGGAGTCATTGCTAATGGCTATGTGCTGTGGGTCTTTGCCCGCCTGTACCCTTCCAAGAAATTCAATGAGATAAAGATCTTCATGGTAAACCTCACCATGGCGGACATGCTCTTCTTGATCACCCTGCCACTGTGGATTGTCTACTACCAAAACCAGGGCAACTGGATACTTCCCAAATTCCTGTGCAACGTGGCTGGCTGCCTTTTCTTCATCAACACCTACTGCTCTGTGGCCTTCCTGGGCGTCATCACTTATAACCGCTTCCAGGCAGTAACTCGGCCCATCAAGACTGCTCAGGCCAACACCCGCAAGCGTGGCATCTCTTTGTCCTTGGTCATCTGGGTGGCCATTGTGGGAGCTGCATCCTACTTCCTCATCCTGGACTCCACCAACACAGTGCCCAACAGTGCTGGCTCAGACAACGTCACTCGTTGCTTTGAGCATTACGAGAAGGGCAGCGTGCCAGTCCTCATCATCCACATCTTCATCGTGTTCAGCTTCTTCCTGGTCTTCCTCATCATCCTCTTCTGCAACCTGGTCATCATCCGTACCTTGCTCATGCAGCCGGTGCAGCAGCAGCGCAACGCTGAAGTCAAGCGCCGGGCGCTGTGGATGGTGTGCACGGTCTTGGCGGTGTTCATCATCTGCTTCGTGCCCCACCATGTGGTGCAGCTGCCCTGGACCCTTGCTGAGCTGGGCTTCCAGGACAGCAAATTCCACCAGGCCATTAACGATGCACATCAGGTCACCCTCTGCCTCCTTAGCACCAACTGTGTCTTAGACCCTGTTATCTACTGTTTCCTCACCAAGAAGTTCCGCAAGCACCTCACCGAAAAGTTCTACAGCATGCGCAGTAGCCGGAAATGCTCCCGGGCCACCACAGATACGGTCACTGAAGTGGTTGTGCCATTCAACCAGATCCCTGGAAATTCCCTCAAAAATTAGTCCCTGCTTGTTGGGGCCAGGCCTGAAGTCTTCTCCTCCATGAGCATCATGGACTGAGCTGGGAGAAGATGGGATATCTACTGTGGTCTGGGCACCACCTCCGTGGGCACTGGTGGGCCATTAGATTTGGAGGTTACCTCACCCGGGCAGGGATGATGGCAGAGCCAGACTGTTGGAAAATCCAGAACTCAAATGAGCCCCTTCATCCGCCTGTGGGCGCATACTACAGTAACTGTGACTGATGACTTTATCCTGAGTCCCTTAATCTTATGGGGCCGGAAGGAATGTCAGGGCCAGGTGCAGACCTTGGGGGAAGACTTTAAACCACCTAGTTCTCCCCGATGGGGCATCGGTCTAAAGCTTTGGGGGGGTGGGTGCAGTGGCTTACACCTGTAATCCCAGCACTTTGGGAGGCCGAGGTGGGCAGATTATGGGTCAAGAGATCGAGACCATCCTGGCCAACATTGTAAAACCCCAGCTCTACTAAAAAATACAAGAATTAGCTGGGTGTGGTGGCACGCACCTGTAGTCCCAGCTACTTGGGAGGCTGAGGCAGAAGAATCGCTTGAACCTGGGAGGCAGAGGTTGCAATGAACCTAGATTGCACCATTGCACTCTAGCCTGGCAACAGAGCAAGAGTCCATCTCAAAAAAAAAAAAAAAAAAAAAAGCTTTGGGCAAATACTCTCAAGTGATAGAGGTAGAATGGGTTGGGAAAGGGACACTGCCCTCACTGTGTGGCACTACCTTGGGGCAGACTTTTGAGCTAGGATGTTGCCATCCTCTCTCCACCCTCCGGCACAAGGTCTTTGCGACCTTTCTCAGGGGAAGGGGCTTGATGGAACCTTCTGTGACTCATCTGGCAACCTGTCCCTAATGGTGACCAAAGAAGATAAAACATGAACAGACCAAAAGCTAGGACAAGAGCTTGCTTCCCAAGACAGACGTGTCTGTCTGCAAAGGCCTTGCCTCTAGCCCAGTCAGCTCTGGGGGAGTGGAAGGGAGATGCCCACCTCTTCTTTCTGTCTCAACAACAGTCCCTAATTAAGTACCTTCTGTGGGGCAGCCACCCACTGAGGATGGGCAAAGTCCCCTTGAAAGCAAAATTGGGGCTGGGCTCAGTGGCTCATGCCTATAATCCCAGCACTTTGGGAGGCCAAGGCAGGCAGACCACCTGAGGTCCGGAGTTTGAGACCAGCCTGGCCAACGTGGTAAAACCCCATCTCCACTAAGAATACAAAAATATGGCTCATGCCTGTAATCCCAGTACTTTGGGGGGCTGAGGTGGGCCGATCATTTGAAGTTAGGAGTTCGAGACCAGCCTGACCAATATGGTAAAAACCCCGTCTCTACTAAAAATACAAAAAAATTAGCCCGGCGTGGTGGCGCATGCCTGTAGTCCCACAGGCTATAGCTACTGGGAGGAGGCACAGGTTGCAGTGAGCCAAGATTGCGCCACTGCTCTCCAGCCTGGGCGACAGAGCGAGACTCTGTCTCAAAAAAAAAAAAAAAAAAAAAAGACAAAATTGGAGCTGTCCAGGCCAGGACACCTCAATGTCCAGGGGCTTCCATACCAACAGGCGCATGGGCTGGGAAGTGCATGAGGCCCCTGGGTAGAAGGGTCTGTCAGTTCTCTCCTCCTTTGCCCTCTGGGAGGCTCCTCCTAACATAGCTTCCAGGAGGTGGGAGGAGCAGTTACTGTCAGCAGGTGTCAGCCAGGTGTCAGCTTCTCCTGGGGATCTCTAGATGTCTGCTTGTGATATTTGGCAAGTATATGCAAATGAGCCTCCTCTCCTGCCCTGAGACAAGTATCTGCAGTGTGAAACTGGCAGCCTCAGACCCAAGGGGCTCTGAGGAAACTTCTCTGGTTTCTAGAGCTCTGTGCTCCTTCAGAGAAGTCTTCTTCCTTCCAGTCAGTGTCCCTGTGAAGCTGGGATACTCATTTCCTGTGTACCGGGCAAACACCGGATTGCTGATTTTGAGAAATGCCTCTCGATGGACCAGTAACCTGCTGGAGTCTGGGATGGTAGCTGTGGGCTGGACTTGGCTGATGGGATGACCCAGTGGCTAGTGCAGCATCACACAGGCCTGGTTCAAGTCTTGGCTGTGTCATTTCCTGCTGAGGGACCAGGCACTGAATTTCCTACCTCTTAGGGTCGTTACCTATGAGGTTAAAGCTACCTCTTGGGATTGTTATACGCCGCTAATGTTGAGGCAGACACCTCTTGGTCAGGGTGACTGCTCATCTTAGACCCTCCCCTTTTCTGCGAATTTGGGCCCCTTGATCCTCTGATGGGAGCTGAAAGGATGAGAGTTGGGCATCTAGATTCAGGGAGGCTGTTCAGGCTTTGCAGGTCCCTTACCTGAATACATATAAACCCTGGAGCTGTGACTGCGTCCGTGTGTGTGTGTTTGTCTGTGTGTGTTGGGGGGGGATGGGCGCCTGCATGAATGTGGTAGAGAAAATGGCTCTGCTCAGAGAGAAGATACGCATAGCAAGGCAGGGACCAGAGGAATCACAGGCGCCTGGAGAGCAGCCGGGCACCGCCTCCAGGGACCTGCTGGCTTCCCTCAGTCCTCCAGGGGCCCAGCACTCTTTCCTTTGGGCCCTGTGAGCGTCCCTTGTCAGGATACATTCTCTCATTTTGCCGAAGCTGATTTGGTTGGGTGTCTGTTTCTTGCAGCCAAAAGAGCTCTGAATGAGGGAAGTGCTTCTGTGCTAACTCCCCGCGTCTCCTGAATTTCAGTCATTCATGTACCCACCTTGAAATTTTTGCAATATCTGTGTACCAACTGCCCATTTACTTAATAAAGAAGTTTTCTTTAAATTAAGTCACTTTTAAAAACTTACATTTATTTGAAAGAAAACATTATAACATAATTGTAAATGAAAACTAATACTACCTGCCACAAATAGAAGGTAGACATAAACATAAAACCGTAACTATAAAAATGTTTCTCGCCTGGGTGCGGTGGCTCACACCTGTAATCCCAACATTTTGAGAGGCCGAGGAGGGTGGATTGCTTGAGCCCAGGAGTTTGAGACCAGCCTGAGAAACATGGCAAATTTGCTGTCTCTACAAAAAATTTTTGGGTGTGGTGGCTCACGCCTGTAATCCCAGCACTTTGGGAGGCCAAGGAGGGCAGATTACCTGAGGTCAGACGTTCAAGACCAGTCTGGTCAACATGGCGAAACCCCGTCTCTACTAAAAATACAAAATTAGCCGGTCGTGATGGTGGGTGCCTGTAATCCCAGCTTCCCAGCTACTTGGGAGGCTGAGACGAGAGAATCGCAATCGCTTGAACCTGGGAGTTGGAGGTTGCGGTGAGCTGAGATCGCGCCACTGTACTCCAGCCTGGGTGACAAAGTGAGACTCTGTCTAAAAAATAATAATAATAAAAAAATTTTAAAATTAAAAAAAATTAGCCAGGCATGGTGGTGTGTGTCTGTAGTTCCAGCTACTTGTGGGAGGCTGAAGTGGGAGGATTGCTTGAGCCAGGAGGCTGAGGTTGCAGTGAGTTGTGATCATCATGCCACACTGCATTCTGACCTGGGTGATAGAACAAGACCCTGTCTCAAAAAAAAAAAAAAAATAGTTTTTCTGTGTTGTGTCTAAAGTCACTTGACATGTCTCAGTGACTTGTGTACACACTTCAGGAAACTCTACTTTGATGGGTATAAAGTGCACAGGGTCTCAATAAAGAATAACTCTGGTCCCATGCCTGCAATCCCAGCACTTTGAGAGGCCAAGGCAGGAGGACCGCTTGAGCTCAGGAGTTTGAGACCAGCCTGGGCAACATAGTGAGACCCTGTCTCTAATTGGAAAAAAACAAGAGTAACTGACAGTTCTGAGACAGTGACTTGTGATTACCTCCTTGCTTCTCCCAGGATGTTGCCCCAACACATAGACCATGTGCTCATGGGGATCAGGGGGATGGGAGGAGTATATTAGGTTGTAGCCCATGCTCCAGCCTTGTTGATCTCCTCACCACCCCAGTACAGCCACCTTTACTCCTCCTGTATCCTCTGTCTTTTCTCTTTTTTTCTAAACTTTTTTTCCTGGAGGTGAGGTCTTGCTATATTGCCCAGGCTGGCATGCAATGGCTATTTACCGGCATGCCTATTGTACCCTACAGGATCGAACTTCTGGCTTCAAGCGATCCTCCTACCTCAGCCTCCCCAGTAGCAGGGACTACAGGAGTGGGTCACTGTACCCAGCCCTTCTCTTCTTTTTTATTTTATTTTGTTTTATTATTATTATTTTTTGAGATAGAGTCTCGATCGACGCCAGCCTGGCTCACTGCAAGCTCCACCTCCTGGGTTCATGCCATTCTCCTGCCTCAGCCTCCCGAGTAGCTGAGATTACAGGCCCATCACCATGCCTGGCTAATTTTTTTGTATTTTTAGTAGAGACGGGGTTTCACCACCTGGCCAATTTTTTTTTTTTTTGTCAGTGTTGACCAGGCTTGGCCTCAAACGTGTAGCCTCGCCTCCTCAAGGGCCAGGACGACCAGCCTAAGCTGCCGCAGCTCCCCTCTTCTTTTTGACATATCCCAGAATACTCCAATAGGTAGCCTTCTGAATTCCTCCAGGCAGCATTTTGGGACTGGGAGGGTCCAACATTTTTATACCTTAATTACTGTGACCATTGAAATTAATTCATTTCAATGCCTGTCTTTCCTATCCTGGGGGGCAGGAACCGGATCTAAATAATCTGTCTCCAGTTTCTCACATATAGCCTGGAATTGAGATCTGTCTGTCTCCAAAGTGTACCCCAGGGTTTAGCATAAACAGACATGTTGACATATACATGCAAATATTTTGAAAGGTTTTGAGAAGACCCTGTAGAGACAGATGGAAAAGAAATGTAATACATGTTCTTCCAAAGTTCTAGGTCCATATTTTAAAGAAAGATGTAGGGAGTTTTCAGAGAATCAGAACATCCTGGAGCTGGGAGGGTTCAACCCCTTCATCTTACTAAGGAGATTGTGGGGCTCAGAGGGGCTAAGTGATTGCAGAAGTTACACAGTGTGGAGCTGCGGCGGATGCAGGGCTGGCTGTTCACCTGCATCTTTTCATTCTTGCAACGGTGACAGGAATTATGGGAAAAGCTGAGTTGTAATTCTTTTGATGAAACATCACTGATTAGAATTTCCAAGGCATCCTGTGTATCAGGAAAGCCTCACCTTGCATTTGCCCCTGATCTCAGCTTTCGCCTCAGGGAACCACCAGTGATCTCAGCTGGAGAATGCTGGCTTATGTAAGATCTGGCCTCGTTGAGATGAGTCATAGACCCAAGAGTGGTAAGTGGAGGTCACGGTTGACTAGACCTGGATACGTTTATGCCTGTTTTTACTCATCTGTGTTATATCTGTACTCAAGACCTAAGGCCGCAAAGAGATATAAGACCTTGTAAAGCACCTGGTTTTTGTGCAGACTTGGTATTTCTGTATAAAAAGTCCTATTCCCTTTGATATCCTGCCAGCAAGCCATCCTCCCACATACCCATCTGTCTATCCACCTATCCATCCCTCCATCCCACCATCCGTCTATCCATCTATCTATCTCTCTAACCATCCATCCATCCATCCATCCATCCCTCCATCCCTTTAGGTACCCAGCAAACACCTATGGAGTGCCTATTTTGGTCCAGTAACTATGCTAAGCACAATTTTGATCTGTTATCTCACTGAAACCTCATACTCTCCCTGAAACATGGGTGGTTTTATTCCGACAGAAATGAATAAAACAAGTGTTACAGCTGTTTTAGAATTTGGCTAGCAGGCTTTTCAGTTTTTGCCAGAAAGCCCCTTAAAAAAGAAGGGAAAAAAAGAAATGAATAAAATAAATAAGGACCCAAGCTGACTGAATAAGACATAGTGGCTGCCTCTCAGGTACCTGGTACAGAAGGAAGGGGGACCCAGCTATTTGCCTGCCACTTTCACCTATCTTATGTCATTGAGTCCTCACAACCACCCCACAGAATAGAACATTTCATACCCATTTTACAGATAGGGAAATCGAGGCTCAGAAGGGTTCAGAGATTTATAAAGGTAAAAGAGCTACTAAGTGGCATAATAATATTCAAAGCCAGATCTGCCTTAGTAAGCATGGGTCGCTTTCCTTCTCTCCTCCCACTCCGCCATGTGGCTGTACCCTCGCCCAAGCCCCTCTCTCTAGGCACAGCCTCCTAAGCTCTGGGACAGGGCTGTCTTGAGGGGATGACCCAAGAGGCCTCCAGTGGAAGGTGAGGTCCTCCGCCTTGCTATCTCTGGCTTCCTCTTTGAGGCCTCTGTGCTCCCCATGCATGTTGAAGCCCCAGCAGCAATGACTGTTCCCTGGGCTCAGGCTGTGCTCAGCTAGGGAGGGTACTCCTGAGGGTAGATGGCGTCCATGAACACAGTGTTCCAGAGACCCTCAGAAGCCAGAGTGGTCATTGTCACTGGAGCTAGAAGGTGCTCTTAGATGTCACCTGGATCCTGACAGCTCTGTAAGGGGAGGGACAGAGGTGGCCACTCAATATTTGCTGACCACTTACTGCAAGGGGAACTTTACGTCATTTACTCCTCCCAAACACCTATGGGTAGAACTGCCTCTTCCCTCTGCCTGAGTTGCTTTCTTCCGGGATAGCAACACGGCTCACTCCCTTGCTTCCTTCAAGGCTTTGCTCAAATGGCCCCTTCTCGGTGAGGCCTGCTTGACTACCTCTCTTAAAAATGTAGGCTTGGGGCCTGGCGCAGTGGCTCACACTTTTAATCCCAGTACTTTGGGAGGCCAAGGTGGGTGGATCACCTGAAGTTGGGAGTTCAAGGCCAGCCTGGCCAACATGACAAAACCCTGTCTTTACTAAAAACACAAAAATTAGCCAGGTGTGGTGTCAGGCACCTGTAATCCCATCTACTCGAGAAGCTGAGGCAGGAGAA
The DNA here is from genome assembly GCF_028885625.2 of Pongo pygmaeus. Taxonomy (NCBI): domain Eukaryota; kingdom Metazoa; phylum Chordata; class Mammalia; order Primates; family Hominidae; genus Pongo; species Pongo pygmaeus. The sequence goes on from NC_072373.2 coordinate 202,713,942, forward strand.
TCACTTGAACCTGGGAGGCGGAGAGATTGTGGTGAGTCGAGATCGTGCCACTGCACTCCAGCTTGGGTGACAGAGCAAGACTCTGTCTCAAGAAAAAAAAAAAATGGAGGCATGGGTAGGAAGCGTGCAGGGTTTCATGGCCCCACAGCCTCATTAGACTCAGTACCCTCCTGAAAAAAAAAACTAAAAATATAACAACAGTGCTTGCTTCGTCAGCACATAACTAAAACTGGAACAATGAAGAGATACAGGTATGGCCCCTGAACAAGGATGACATGCAAATTCATGAAGCGTTCCATATAATTAAAATAAATTTTTAAAAAATGAAAATCAAATCCCCACCCCCAAAATACAGAGGCTTAGAGAGTAAAGTGATTCCCAAGGTCACACAGTGAATGGCTGGCCTAGCTGGGCATGTCCAGCTCCAAAGCTCATTCTGCCACACTCTCTTCCCCTGTGGACATCTTTCATGATACAGCATGTGAAGGTCCCTATCTTCCATCTTCCAGACAAGAAAGACGAGCATCAAGCAGGTGAAATGACTTACATCCAAGGTCACACAGCAATAATCGGGATGCAGAGATCCTTATCTTACCTCTACTGTGCAAGATGCTTCTCATACAGTTTTGTCTGAATGCATGCTATTTTCCTTCTTTTTTTTCTTTATCTTTTTCTTTTTTCTGAGACGGATTTTTGCTCTTGTTGCCCAGGCTGGAGTACAATGGAGCAACCTCGGCTCACTGCAACCTCCACCTCCTGGGTTCAAGCAATTCTCCTGTCTCAGCCTCCCGAGTAGCTGGGATTACAGGCATGCACCACCACGCCCAGCTAATTTTGTATTTTTAGTAGAGATGGGGTTTCTCCATGTTGGTCAGGCTGGTCTCAAACCCCCAACCTCAGGTGATCCACCCGCCTCGGCCTCCCAAAGTGCTGGGATTACAGGCGTGAGCCACCGTGCCCGGCTAACATGTTATTTTCTTTTATCACCATTTTCCATTCTCATCGTCCACAGCATTTCTAGTGCAGGCGATATATATCCTTGATGTTGTAGGTATGCTTGTAAAACGTATAGTGTTATTCTGTGTGTGTATTCATTTTAAATTTACATAAAAGTTATAGTTCACATAATTTGACCTTATTCTGTGTCTCATTTCCCCTGCCTCAGCATTATTTTTGCGATGGAATCGTGTTGGAGTGTGTACATCTAGTTCAACGACGTCAGTGTCTGCTGGGTCCTCCATTGTGTACATCCACTACATTCTCCCCATTCCCCTGGTGACAGACACTCAGGTTGCCTTCCGTTCCCTTTACTTTTCTTTCTTTTTTTGGGTGGGGGATGGTGGGGGATACAGTCTCTGGCCCCTAGCCTGGAGTACAGTGATGTGATCTTGGCTCACTGCAACCTCTGCCTCCCAGATTCAAGCTATTCTCCTGTCTCAGGCCCCCGAGTGGCTGGGATTACAGGTGCCCGCCACTGTACTGGGCTAATTTTTGGATTTTTAGAAGAGACAGGGTTTCACCATGTTGGCCAGGCTGGTCTTGAACTCCTGACCTCAAGGGATCTGCCCGCCTCGGCCTCCCAAAGTGCTGGGATTACAGGTGTGAGCCACTGCGCCTGGCCCATAACTTCCCCTTTCACTCCAGCCCATAATCCCATTCGCCTGCCCCTTTTCACCAACTTCATGTTGTGTAACCCTGTATTTTCTTTAGAAACCTGAAACCATAGCAGAGAGGAACACAGTGGGACTAGTCAGGCTTTCCTTGTATTTGACTTCCCAGACCATTCTAAAACACACTGAGTGTTTTTTAAGAAGCCAGAATTGCCACATGCATGAGTCAGGGAATTTTGGCCTTTGGAACAAAAAGGATGAGTTAGTTCCTCAAAAGGGAGGATGAGGCATCAAAGGACACCATCAACAGTGAAAATGCAACCCACGGAATGAAAGAAAATGTTAGCAAATCATATATCTAATACAAGATTGATACCTAGAATATATAACTCCACAACGAAAACCAAACAACTTGATTTAAAAATGGGCCAAGTACTTGAATATACATTTCTCCAGAGAAGACCTACAAATGACCAGTGTGCACTTGAAGATGCTCAATACGACTAATCTATAGAGAAAAGCAAATCAAAATCACTATGAGATAAAAACAGAAAACAAGTGTTGGCAAGGATGTTTAAAAATTGGAAACTGTGGGCAAGGCACAGTGGCTCACGCCTGTAATCCCAGTACTTTGGGAGGCTGAGGTGGGCAGATTACGAGGTCAGGAGATCGAGACCATCCTGGCTAACATGGTGAAACCCCATCTCTACTAAAAATGCAAAAAATTAGCTGGGTGTGGTGGCAGGTGCATGTAGTCCCAGCTACTCAGGAGGCTGAGGCAGGAGAATTGCTTGAATCCGGGAGATGGAGGTTGCTGTGAGCCAAGATTGCACCACTGCACTCCAGCCTGGGCGACAGAGTGAGACCCTATCTCAAAAAAAAAAAAAAAAGAAAAGAAAAGAAAGAATCACCATTTAATCTAGTAATTCCTTCTTCTTCTTCTTTTTTTTTTTGACAAGAGTCTCACTCTGTCACCCAAGCTGGAGTACAGAGGCACCATCACGGTTCACTGCAGCCTCAAAGTTCTGGGCTCAAGGGATCCTCCCACCTCAGCCTCCCCAGTAGCTGGGACTACAGGTGTGTGCCGCCACACCCAGTTAATTTGATCTAGTGATTCACTTCTGAGTACAAACCCCAAAGTATTGAAAGGGACTCAAGCAGATATTCGTAGTAACATTATTCACAATACCCAAAAGGTGGGAGTGATGCAAATGTCCACTGAGGAATGAATGGATAAACAGAATATGGTATAGACATGCAATTAAACATTATTCAGGCCATGAGTGGTGGCTCATGACTCAGTCCCAGCACTTTGGGAGGCCAAGGCAGGCAGATCATTTGAGACTAGGAGTCTGAGATCAGCCTGGGCAAAATAGCAAGACCTCATCTCTACTTAAAAAAAAAAAAAAATTAGCTGGGTACAGTGGCATGCACCTGTAGTCCCAGTTACTCAAGGAGGCTGAGGCAGGAGGATCACTTGAGCTCAGGAGATCAAGGCTGTAGTGAGCTGTGATTGTGCCACTGCACTCCAACCTGGGTGATAGAGCAAGACCCTGTCTCAAAAAAAAAAAAAAAAAAAAAAAAAAAAATTGGTGGGAGCTGTGGCTCACGCTTGTAATCCCAGCATTTTGGAAGGCCAAGGTAGGTGGATCACTTGAGGCCAGGAGTTTGAGACCAGCCTGGCCAGCATGGAGATACCCCATCTCAACTAAAAATACAAAAAAATTAGCTGGGCATGCTGATGTGTAACTGTAGTCCCAGCTACTCGGGAAGCTGAGGCAGGAGAATTGCTTGAATCCAGGAGGCAGAGTTTGCAATGAGCCAAGATCACACCACTGCATTCCACCCTGGGTGACAGAGCACCACTCTGACATTAAAGCACCACTTTAATCCAATTTAAAAAGGAAAGAAATTCTGACATATGCTACAAAGATGGAAGAACTTCGAAGACATTATGTTAAATAATATAAGCCAGATGCGAAGGACAAATATTGTATGATTCCACTTATATACAGTACCCAGAGTAGTCAAATTTGTAGAGACAGAAAGTAGAATGATGATTGCCATGGAGAGAATGGGAAATGGAGAGTTAGTGTTTAATGGGTACAGAGTTTCAATTTGGAAAGGTCAAAGTTCTGGAAATGTATGGTGGTGATGGTTGCACAGCAATATGAATATTCTTAATGTGCTGAGCTGTATACTTAATGGTTAAAATGGTACATTATATGTTACCACAATTAAAAAAAAAACTTACAAAAAGGGAAGAGGGGATAGAAACTGCCTGTGCAAAATTATGACTGAGACAGTGAGAGAGATCTAACCTCACCGACTCCATCTTGCTTCTAATCTTTAAGCTGTCCTTGTTCCTTCCTGGGCACAGGCTGAACTAACTTTGGGAGGAGCTTAGTTTATAGTTTAAAACAAAGACAATAACAGCCCTTTCCCAAAACAAACCTCCTTCTTGCCTGGAGACTAGACTGCCTTTGTAGGACTAACAAATTAGCCACGAGATTAGAAATCATGGTTTAGGAGTCATGCAGCTGGAGGCTACAAGATTTTGACCTTCCCTAAACTGTTCCTAAGGTCAGTGTTTATGATATTTTGCAGACCCTGCCCTTTATGGATCAGCTGGCACCATCCAGATCTATAAACTGGCTCATCTGATCTGTGGCCCCCACCCAGGAACTGACTCAGCCCAAGAGGACAGCTTCACCTTCCCATGATTTCATCACCGACCTGACCAATCAGCACTCTCAGCTCACTGGCCATCCCCAACTCACCAAATTATCCTTAAAAACTCTGATCCCCAAATGCTCAGGGAGACTGATTTGAGTAATAATAAAACTCTGGGCCAGGCGCGGTGGCTCATGCCTATAATCCCAGCACTTTGGGAGGCCGAGGCGGGACGATCACGAGGTCAGGAGATCGAGATCATCCTGAATCTCAGGCCTGACACTTGCTCTGGCCATGTGATCCTGGGCATTTGCCTCAGTTTCCTTATATGTAAAATGGGTATAATAAATGTCAATTCCCTTCTCTTCACTCTTCTGAGATGTGGATAATTTAACACTTGGGATGGGTCATTGATTGTTCTTGAATTACAGAGAGCCTGTCTCTCCTTAGGTAACTGCTGATGCCCCTCCCCTATCGACCCAGCTGGCACAAATGTTGCCCCAGACTACGAGTTGGCCGGAGAGGGCAGCATTCCGGAAGTAACTTCACATACATTCATGTATCCTGTGGGCACTGGGGAGAGAGAGAGGAGCACTAGAAAGGAAAGAGAAGACAGCATGTCTCCATATTCCATTTGTTTACACTTGATCTTATGTGTGGCCTGTTAATGGCTCCTAACATTAGGGATGTTTCACAATAAATGACCTGTAACTACAGCAGCAGCCAAAAGAAGTTTAGGAGGGCAAGAGGGGCACTGGGGAAGACCATGGACCTTGGAGTTAGAGCTGGATTTGTCTCCTAGTTCTGACGTCATTAGTTGTTTGGCCTTAGGTAACTGATTGTCTATCTCTGAACCTCAGTTTCCCCAGTTGTAAAAATGAAGATAATGGCAACTACTGCACGGATATGTTAGGAGGCTCTGGGGAGGTAATGGACTCAAATTCCTGGCCTCAAATGAGCCTCCTGCCTCAGCCTCCTGGGTAGCTGGGATTTACAGGCACAAGCCACCGCCCAACTTGGGAAGGTAATGGAGAGGAAATCATTCTATAATCTGTTAAGGATTATTATACATACCATTGAACATGAGCAATTAGCTGCAGCAAGAAGGCGTGTTGCCTAATATCTATTGTCTCCCTCTTCCTAAGTAGAAGAACCCTGTTTTTAATCTAGGTGCTGGCAATGCACCTAGCCGAAAGATTACATTCCTTATAGCTAGGTGTAGCCCTGTGACTAAGTTATGGTCAATGGGGTGTAAGTTGTAGGGGAGAAAAAAGAACTTCCTTTTTATCCTTCGTAGTTCTTAGCTAGGACACATCCTGGTAACAGAAGACGAGAAAAACAAACAGAAGTCTATTAACATGTATACCTCATGTTTACAAGAGCGATACCCAGGGGTTGAGTAAGTCTCAAAGAGGTGGCTTTGAATTCAGGCTTATGGAGAATTTTCAACAAAGAACAGAAAGTTTTGGAAAAGTGACAAGGCAAAGGAAAAGGACTCTTTTTTTTTTTTTTTTTTTTTTTTTTGAGACGGAGTTTCGCTCTTGTTGCCCAGGCTGGAGTGCAGTGGCGCAATCTTGGTTCACTGCAACCCACGCCTCCCGAGTTCAAGTGATTCTCCTGCCTCAGCTTCCTGAGTAGCTGGGATTACAGGCACCTGCCACCACGCCCGGCTAATTTTTTGTATTTCTAGTAGAGACGAGGTTTCACCATGTTGGCCAGGCTGCTCTCAAACTCCTGACCTCAGGTGATCCACCTACCTCGGCCTCCCAAAGTGCTGGGATTACAGGTGTGAGCCACCGTGCTGGGACAGAAAAGGACTTTTGAGTCCCCTGGGGAAGCAAATTTGGGGAAGGCAAATAAATAGTAGGTAAAGGCTAGTTAGTAAAGTTTGTCACACAGATTCCTTTGGTGTCTGCTTCTGGCAAATGAGGGTCTAAAGTTGTCTTCAGAGATCAACCTCTGTTTCTCGTGGTCGGGAGGGGAGGAAGGACACCTTTGCCTTTGTAAACTTATGTCCTACTTTTAGGCTAATGGGGGAGGGTAGAGACCTTTTGTTGTATCTGCTTCTTCTCAATTGCTTTCAGCTCAAAATAGTCCTTATGCAAAAGAGGCATATTTGGAGGTGGGGAGATAGAATATTCTGGTCTCCTAAAAGTGAAAGAGTTGATAGGGCATTTGGAAATAGTGCTTCAAAGAAGCTTACTCAGCTGTAATCCCCTTCTGCTCTTCCCTCCTTTTTTTTTCCTTGCCTGGAATTTATTGCTCCTGCATCCATCTTATGCCTTGAAGTGACTTTGAAGGTGAAAGCTATGGGCCACGATAGTAGAACAGTGTTAGAAGGAACCTGGTCCCATGATAATGGTGGGGTACAATTCCTGGACAATGATCAGCTGCTAAGTATAATAGCAGGCCTGGGACTTGAATTAGGGTCTACATGGTGGAGTAGCAGTTAGGATACTTGGTTGCAAGCAACAGACATCGCCTCTGCCTATTTTTAGCAAAAGAGAATTTATTGGAAGGATGTGGGTGGGGCGCAAATAAATTGTAGGTAGCTGGAGAAGCAAGCTTGGGGACACACAGGAACCAAAGGAGAGCTGGAAGGCCTAGGATCAGGTTGCAGGCACATTTTTACCTGAGTGCTGCCAGCACCACCATGATGAATGACTTCCAACAAGATCTCCTATCCTGCCTGCTCTGTTTCAAAATTCAAATTCTCAGGAGAGGGTGTCTGATGGAATCAACTCTGGCCCAGTCCTCCATGGATTGTTTAATGAAATGGGTCATCTGGAGTTACTTTTCAATCAAAGCTACAAAGGAAATTAATACATTATTGGGATAGAGGAGGTTATTTCAGTTATATATTTCCACAACAGTGGTAAATAGCAAATAATCACATACTTTGGAAGCATTTAAACATTCATCACTCATCACAGATCACTCATACATCTGGTGGTCAGCTAGACAGCTCTGCTGTTCTGCTTTGGACATGCTACACATCTGGAGGTTGGCTGGCTGTTGATTGATTTAGTCTGACCTTGGCTGGGAAAACTAGGGCATCTGGGTCTGTTCCTTCAGTAGGAGAGTCTGGCATGTTCTCATGGGTGATGGCAGAGGCATGAGAAGTGTTGTATGGCAGACACACCTGACAGTCATAACATAAGCATACCCTGTGAATTACCCTATGATCCAAGAGGGATCTGGGAGCGGCCAAGCCAGAGATTCACTCCTTATCTATGAAGGACATCGGAACCCCTGGCCCATCCCTTGGAACGCAGACTGTGTGGGGGATGGAGGCCCTTTGTTTTGGGTTAAATGGAGGTTGCTAGTTTAACTGCCCAGTGGTTTCTTCTTGCCCACTGCCCAGGTAGAGCTGATTTATCGAGATAGGGGAATTGAATAGAGGAAGAGTTTTACACATGTAGAACTGGCTAAACAGGACACCAGAGTTTTATCATTACTCAAAGCAGTATCCTGGAAAAATTGGAGGCTAATATTTTTCAAAGATAACCTTTGGCAGGGAGGTGGGTGGCTAGGGAATGGGTGCTGCTGATTGGCTGGGATGCAATTATAGAGGTGTGGAAAATGGTCCTAGCATGCTGAGTCTGCTTCTGGGTGGGGGCCAAAGTCCAATTGGTGGGTCCAGTGGGGCCATTGGGTCATCAGGAATGCAAAAGCCGGCTGGGTGCAGTGGCTCATGCCTGTAATCCCAGCACTTTGGGAGGTCAAGGCGGGAGGATCGCTTGGGCTCAGAAGTTCAAGACATACCTGGGCAACATAGTGAGACCCTATCTTTACTAAAAATAAAAAAAATGTAGCAGAGTGTGGTGGTGCATGCTTATAGTCCCAGCTGGGGAGGCTAAGGCAGAAGGATCCTTTGAGCCCAGGAGGTTGAGGCTATTGTGAACTATGATCATGCCACTGCACTCCAGCCTGGACAACAGAGCAAGACCCTGTTTCAACAACAACAACAACAAAAAAAAAAAAAAAAAAGAGAGAGCGAGAAAAGAAATGCAAAGGCCTGAAAAGGCAACTCAAAGCCAATCTTAGGTTCTACAACAATGATGTTATCTGCAGGAGTAATTGAGGAAGTTGCAAATCTTGTGACCTCTGGAGTAATGGCTGGTAATCATTTATGCCTACATCTTAGCAGAATTCAGGCTTCTCTGGTCCTTCTAACCTGGTGGTCTTTCATTAGTTTTACCAAGGTGATTTCGTTTGGGAGAAGGGCTATTATCATTTAAGCTATAAACTAAATTTCTCCCAAAGTTAGCTTGGCCCAAGTCCAGGAATGACCAAAGGCAGATTGGAGGTTAAAGGCAAGATAGGGAGGTTGGTTAGATCAGATCGCTTTCACTGTTATAATTTTTGCAAAGACGGTTTCACTAGGTGGAGGCTGCTAAGTAAAAATGCTATATGAACTGCATGCCTTTTTTTTTTTTTGAGACAGGGTCTTGCTTGCTCTGTTGCCCAGACTGGAGTGCAGTAGTGCCATTGCAGCTCACTGCAGTCTTACCCCCCAGGCTCAAGCAATCCTCCTGAGACAGGAATAATACACGGTGGTCACAGGAGAATAGAAAACTCCAGGCAGCAGTTTCATATGACTAGCAAAATGCAACCGTTGAAATAGCTGCAGAAGCTAGGGGATAAGACCCTGAAAAACCAGGGTGTGGGCCAAGCTGGCTGAGACCAACTGGACCCAACGTGAAACTGGATTTGACCTAGGTTTCTCCCAGGACCTCATTATATGCTTATTAACATACAAATTACACACCACCAGCACTGTGACAGTTCTGAGAACACCCATATTTGGTGTAAAAACGAGTGGCACCACAGTTCCAAGAAATCTTCACCTTTTTCCAGGAATCTTAATGAATATTCAACCTCTTGGTTAAAGAAACCCATAAAGGTAGAAACCTCAAACTCCACTGTGTGGTACTTTCTCTTGAGTCCACCCATACTCCCCTCTCGTGGGTGTATACTTTTCACTTTACAATAAATCGCCCTACTTTCACTGTTTTTTTTAAGATAGGGTCTCCCTCTGTTGCCCAGGCTGGAGGGCAGTGGGGCTATCTTGGCTCACTGCAATTTCCACCTTCTGTGTTCAAGCAATTCTCCCACCTCAGCCTCCTGAGTAGCTGGGACCACAGGCGTGCACTACCACACCCAACTAATTTTTGTATTTTTAGTAGAGACAGGGTTTCACCATCTGGCCCAGGCTGGTCTTGAACTCCTGGCCTCGAGTGATCCGCCTGCCTCAGCCTCCCAAAGTGCTGGGATTACAGGCATGAGCCACCACGCCCAGCCTACTTTCACTGTTTTTTGATTCATCCTTGAATTCCTTCTTGTGATGGGGTCAAGAACCTGGACACTGGCCGGGGTTGAGGTCCCACTGACATTTGGGGACCTCCCTTAGCCCACTGGTATCACCCCGGCTATGCCTCCCAAGAATCTAGGATTACAGGTATGCACCACCATGCTCAGCTAATTTTTTTTTTTTTTTTTTTGAGACGGAGTCTCGCTCTGTCGCCCAGGCTGGAGTGCAGTGGCGCAATTTTGGCTCACTGCAACCTCCGCCTCCCGGGTTCACACCATTCTCCTGCCTCAGCCTCCCGAGTAGCTGGGACTACAGGCGCCCACCACCACGCCCGGCTAATTTTTGGTATTTTTAGTAGAGTCGGGGTTTCACCGTGTTAGCCAGGATGGTCTGGATCTCCTGACCTCGTGATCCTCCCGCCTCGGCCTCCCAAAGTGCTGGGATTACAGGCGTGAGCCACAGCGCCGGGCTCAGCTAATTTTTTTTTAACTTTATTATATGTAGAGACTGGGTCTCATTTTGTTGCTCAGGTTGATCTTGAACTCCTGGGCTGAAATGATTCTCCCACCTCAGCCTTCTAAAGTGTTGGGATTACGGGCATGAGCCACTGCAAGTCACATGACTAAGCCCAGAATCAGAGTGATGGAGCATGGCGAAGTTTTGTGACAAAGGGTGTGGATACAGAGAAAGGTGAAGAATCGGGGCCACTTGTGCAATCTACAAGGGAATAGTTCATGCCAATAAAAGGAGCCAATGTCTACAACAGACATCAAAACCCAAGTTCTCTCCATGTTTCACACCACCTGGGACTCAGCTGAAGGAGCAGTTCTTGAGGAGAGGCCTCTGTCCTCACTCAAGGGATTCAGTAGAATGTCAGCTCCATGACAGCTGGGGCCTTCATTCTCTGTTGTCGTTTTTTGTTTTTTACCTTGCCTTTATTTCAGACAAGATTTTATCTGTTTATGTAACCTCAGTGCCTAGAACAGTGCCTGATACATAACAGGTGCTTAAAGAACACTGGTTAAATGAAAATTAACTTGTGAACTTACCTCAGGCATCTAACCAAGTTATCTCCCTTTTTGTGGGGAGGCTATGTGGTATGGAGGAAAGGACCTAGATTTGGAGAAAAAAAACAAAATGAGTTAGAATCTGGGCTTCATTTACTCTGGGTGATCTTGAGCAAATTGTTCAACTCCCTGAGCCTCAGTTTTCTACAGTGGAAACCTTTTGCGGTGACTTTTCAGTGCATCCTTCCCATCTTTCTGGTAATCGTCCCTGCCATCGTCACATGATTGATACGATGGGGCTTCTATAACCATGTGAATCTGTGTCCCTCAACCCTGCCCGACTGATTGGATTAGGGGTATGGATCTGACTTGCATTGGCCCATCAGAGACCCTTTCCTGGGAATCTGGAATTCCAGGTTCAGTCTTAAATAGGGGAGATAGGAACTCAGGAGCTGCCTATGACCATTTCCTGCCACAGAGTGCTGATATACAGCAAGAGAGAAGGATAAAACCCCCATTCCAGGTTATTCCTTAGGCCCAGCCACCTCTCAGACAGCTAGACATGTAGCTAGGTAATCACTGGTGAAATGGTTATGGGCACAGTCTCTGGCTCCAGACTACCTTGGTTCAGATTCTGGCCTTGCCACTTAGTAGCTGTGTGACCCTGGGTGAGTCACTGAGCTTCTCTGTGACCTGGTTCTCATCTGTAAAACGGGAGTGACATTATCATCTACTGCATGGGGTTGCCCTAAGGATTAAGTAAAAGGCATAGAATAATACCTGACACACAGTGAGTACTAAGTAAACATTATCTTTTTTTTTTTTTTTTTTGTGAGATGGAGTCTGGCTCTGTCACCTAGGCTGGAGTGCAGTGGCACGATCTTGGCTCACTGCAACCTCTGCCTCTCGGGTTCAAGTGATTCTCCTGCCTCAGCCTCCCGAGTAGCTGGGATTACAGGCATGCGCTACCACGCCTGGCTAATTTTTGTATTTTTAGTAGAGATAGGGTTTTGCCATATTGGCCAGGCTGGTCTTGAGCTCCTGACCTCAGGTGATCTGCCCGCCTTGGCCTCCCAAAGTTCTGGGATTACAGGCGTGAGCCAACGCACCCAGCCGGTACTGGGTATCTTCATACTTCTCATTCTTCTTGCCCTCTGTTCCCCAGAATCTGGTCATCTTCATCCACTGTGGCTGGGCTGGGGCTAAGTGTGGGAGATGGTGCCTCTGGGGTGGAGGCACCGTCTTTCCAAGGTGAGTCTAATCTGTTTGACAGGGTTCTTAGAACCACACACCTTGACACCTCATTCTGCACTCAGGAGAGTGAATCATCCATCTTGAGTGCCTTTCCCCAGGAAGATTTCACCCCTGGATGCACTCTAGGTTTTCTCGTTGCTGGGAACATGACTCAGGGCACAGCGGCCCTTGTGAGTGGAACAGAAGCTTGAGCCCAGTTTTCCTCATTTGTATCCTGCTGTGCAATCCCTTCACTGGCCCCCTTGTGGTCTACACAGGAAGGAAGGAAAGGTGTGTTATGGGCTTAAGGGAACAGAGGGCAAGAGTCTCGGAGATGTGGATGGAGCCTCTTGTTTCATGTGCTAACATCCCAGGGCAGAGAACAAGTCTGTGATGAGGAGTTTTCTTCCCCTGGGCCTGCTTCCTCAGCCTTCCTAGCCCCTTCCTTCATGGTGTCTCCTGTCGGCCCACCCAGTTTACATCCTGGACCAAGCCCAGCAAGGGCGTGGGTGTGGTTAGGTGGGGTGGGAGATTCCAGGACCATTTTTTTTTTTTTTTTTGAGATGGATTCTCACTCTGTCGCCCAGGCTGGAGTGCAGTGGTGCCATCTCAGCTCACTGCAACCTCCACCTCCCGGGTTCAAGCGATTCTTCTGCCTCAGCCTCCTGAGTCATCCTCCTGAGTAGCTGGGATTACAGGCACATGCCACCAGGCCCAGCTAATTTTTTTGTATTTTTAGTAGAGACGGGGTTTCACCATGTTGGTCAGGCTGGTCTTGAACTCCTGACCTCGTGATCTGCCCGCCTTGGCCTCCCAAAGTGCTGGGATTACAGATGTGGGCCACCACGCCTGGCCCCAGGACCAGTTTTGCCTCCTTTATCCATTTGTTTCTGGTCTGGTGGACCGGAGGGTGATCCCTAGAAAGAGGCCAGATATTGTCATGGTCTGTGACCCTGCCCCTTTTCTCCTGTGGGGAAAGCCCTTGTGGACACAGAAAAGGCCATGCAGTGGGGAGGGAGAGCATCAGGAAGAATAGCTAATGGAGGGGGGGCTTCACACCTAGGTGACGGCTTGATCTATGCAGGAAACCACCATGGCACATGTTTACCTGTGTAACAAACCTGCACATCCTGCACATGTACCCCAGAACTTAAAGTTGAATTAATAAAAAAAATAAATAAAAGGAAAAGGCCATGGAGTATTGGAGAGTACTTCTGGAAACCCACAAATCACAATGCTGCCGTCGTCTTCTCCCATGCTGCTATGGTCCTTGACTGAGATTCTGCCTCAATTTTCCTATTTAGTTCTCCAGTTGTGACTGAACATAGCCTCAGACCTTGTATATTACCTGCCTCTTAGCTGTCTCGGTTAAAGACCTGCTAAGGCTATACCATGTTCCCACTCCTCCTTGGATCCCAAACCTAGGGCTGTCTGATTTCCCAGAAAGTGCCTCTGGAGCTAGGTCAGTGTCCTCTAGGCTCAGCGGTCAAACATCCTCCCCACCTCCACCAGCCCAACATTCCCCATGCCTGAATTGACTTCAGTTACTATATTTTGAGTCTTTCTTAAAGAGACAGCCCGGGGAAGGAGCATGGACTCTAGAATCAGATATGCTGGGCTAGAATTCTGGGACAGTGATCACTTGTTGTCTGACTTTGAGTTGACCACTTCACCTTTCTTAATATCAATTTCCACACTTGTCAAAGAGTCTGTCGATCCCCTATCTTGAAGATGAGAGGCTTTAATGAGACAACCAATCTACAGTAACTAGCACATTGTAGAGGCTTGAGAAGTGGCCGTCCATGCTCCTTCTCCATACACTACTGTAGAAGGAAGAATTCTGTATCTTCATTGTTCCTCAATGATTTAAACCCTCCCATGCCCTACAGCTGTTGAGCCAGGGGAAAATTACTTTATTCCTTGTAGTCCCAGTTTCCCCATTCAGAATACAAGGAGTAAAATAGCATATCCCTCCTAGAATTGTTTTGACAATTAAATGAGATTATTTGTGTTGAGTGTGTAACATAGAACCTGCTACAAAGTAAGCGCTCAAAACACTTGTGACAGGCAAGTCATTTCCAGGTTTTTGCTACTTTGTTTCCCCTGTATTATAATTTAGTTATAATAAAGTTCTGGGAAAGGAATTACCACCTGGTGAAATATATTGCCAAAGTTCTTTTTGAAGGGTTGTGACAGTTACACCACCAGCAGCAAATTATGTAAATACTAGTTTTGTCATATCCTTGCCAGCACTGACTGTTACAATTATTTTTAGTTTTTACTAATATATGAGGTGCCTTATAGCTGACTTACTTCTTGTCTCTTTAATAGCAAAGGTGGACAGGTTGTGCTGGTCAGCAAAAGTTTATTGGAACTGGGGAGGAATAATTTTCTTTGAAGAGGGAACTTAGGAAGAGAAAAACACACACAAACTTTGTAAATATCTTGAAAATTGAGGATGTTGCTCTTCCTGTCAACTGCTGCTACTTCTCTTTTCTGAGATATACAGTTCTATATACTTTGTTCAGTTCCCTTAGCTTTGACACTCGTAGATCTGGAATGTGGAAGTGCCCCAGAATGATCATGATTTAACGTTTGAGATAAACTTTAGATGAAATTTCAGATCAATTTCTATGTCCTTTGGAAGATACGTTTTATCATGACTTTATAATTCAGAAGAGAAACTTTAATTTCTGTAGAAAATTATAAAAGATTGTGAGACTAAGTTTCTCTCTCTATATAAAATGAGAGGATTGGAAGATTGAGATGAGGTCATCTCCTAAGGGGCCTACATTTAAAAGCAATCAGCTTCACGGACCTGAAAGGACCTGCAAGGGCTTCACTGGCAAAACATATCTTGGAAGGAGGATGAATTCACCCAAGACCAAGAAAGGCTGGGGAAAGGAGGCGTGAAACTCGTCTCGGGGGGAGGCAGAATAATGTGGAGGAAGGAGGGGGAAATATTCAGTGTCACCTTCCCAGGTTTAAATCCCAGGTCAGCTACTTCTTGGTTGTGGAAACTTGAGCAAAACAATGCCTTGACCACTCTGAGCCTCAGTGTTCCAATCTGCAAAAGGGGTAATACCACTTGCCTTGCATGACCTTGAGAAGATTCAATGAGTTATAGTACATAAGGTAGCTATTGCAGTGCCTTCCATGGAAAAGTGCTAAATAAGAATGATTGCTAACATTTATTAATAAGCCAGACACGACTCTAAGTGCTTTACATCTATTAACTCTATGAGGTTAGGAATATTAATAATCCCATTTTAAGATTAGAAAGGCCAGGCGAGGTGGCTCACACCTGTAATCCCAGCGCTTTGGGAGGCTGAGGAGGGTGGATCATGAGGTCAGGAGTTCAAGACCAGCCTGGCCAAGATGGTGAAACCCCGTCTCTACTAAAAATACAAAAAATTAGCCGGGCGTAGTAGCAGGCGCCTGTAATCCCAGCTACTTGGGATGCTGAGGCAGAGAATTGCTTGAACCTGGGAGGCAGAGGTTGCAGTGAGCCGAGATCGCGCCATTGCACTCCAGCCTGGGTGACAGAGCAAGACTCCGTCTCAAAAAAAAAAAAAAAAGACTAGAAAACTGGGGCATAGAGAGACTTAAGTCGCTTGCTTCTGGTTACATAGTTAGTAAGTGGCAGGGTGGGGATTCTGAACCCCTATCCTATTCTGCCCATACTCTGAGGACAGTTCTAGACAAGAAGGTGTGGCCGGCTTAGGGAGGATTCAGTACGCCATCAACCCTAGGAAGCCCACTGGTGGAAAGGAATGGTGGAAAATGATCTGCCAGAAAAAAAATGCTGATAATGGGCTCAAGTACAGAACCAGGTGGTACTATATGATTCTCAATGTCCTGCTTGTTCATCCCAGGAATCTGGTTGATGGCAGGGAGTTAAGAATCCAAGAGAAGGGAACTGGAGCCAGAGTAGACCAGAGATTCATTGCCCTCCATCCTCAACTACATGCTGAAATACTAGAGGGACTCGTTTCTCACTCTCCAAGGGCTGTGAGTTCAAGCTAATTGTATTTAACTTCACAAGAATTAGTCTTCACAAGAATTAGTCTTTTTTTTCATTTTAGCAACTCCTTGCGTTTTTCCTTCATTAGATTATCACTTGCATTGCTTCGCATTTTTCTTCTTTGGCATTTTTACTTGTTACTGTCTGTCTTTCTTACTAAAATGTAAACTCCATGGAGGCGGGGAACACATCTGTCTCCGTCATTGTTGTATCCCTAGCTTCTGACAGATGCTAGGTGTTTAAGAAATATTAGGCCGGGAGCAGTGGTTCATGCCTGTAATCCCAGCACTTTGGGAGGCCGAGGTGGATGGATCACCTGAAGTCAGGAGTTTGAGACCAGCCTGGCCAACGTAGTGAAACCCTGTCTCTACTAAAAATACAAAAAATAGCTGGGCGTGGTGGCGGGCACTTGTAATCCCAGCTACTTGGGAGGCTGAGGCAGGAGAATCACTTGAACCTGGGAGGCAGAGGTTGCAGTGAGCCGAGATCGTGCCATTGCACCTCAGCCTAGGTGACAAGAGCGAAACTCCGTCTCAAAATAAATAAATAAATAAATAAATAAATAAATAAATATTAATGGAGGCCAGGTGTAGTGACTCATGCCTGTAATCCCAACACTTTGCTGTAATCCCAGCACTTTGCTGTAATCCCAGTGCTTTGGGAGGCCGAGGTGGGTGGATCCCTTGAGGTCAGGATTATAGGCCTGAGCCACCACACCCCACTGAGTATTGGCTATATATTTTAGCACCTCTTTTTTTTTTTTTTTGCGATGGAGTTTTCTTCTTATAGCCCAGGCTGGAGTGCAATGGCAGGATCTTAGCTCACTGGGTTCAAGAGATTCTCCTGCCTCAGCCTCCTGAGTAGCTGGGATTACAGGCGTGCACCACCACACCTGGCTAATTTTTGTATTTTTAGTAGAGACGAGGTTTTGCCATGTTGGCCATGCTGGTCTCGAACTCCTGACCTCAGGTGATCCACCCACCTCGGTCCCCCAAAGCACTGGGATTACAGGCATGAGCCACCGCGCCTGGCCGGCACCTCTTACTATGATCTCTACCTCTTATCTAATGTTGTGGGTACAACGGGAGGTGACATATCACTTAAGCATTTTTCCCACATCATCAAATAAATCTTAAACTGCTTTCTTTGAAAATTCTCCTGAAGAAGTGTTACCCACAGGAGGTTTGTTAATTCCTGTGTGTATTACTCACAAAAGAAAACACTTTGCTTAACACAGGCAGCATGAAACCAGGTCATGTCATGGGGAGTGGTGAATTAGATCAGTCTGGAGCCAAGGTGCCTAGTCAGGATAGTTTAGTTGCAAATAGCAGTAATCCTTCCCACACACTAGCCTAAGCAGAAAGGACATTTAGAGGGAGGAAAAAGGGGGAAATTTGGATGAACACAGGGGCAGGAAGTAGACAGGTCTGATGAGGAACTAAAACCAGGAAATGGAACCTTCCAAATAAATCCAGACTCCTACTCCGCCTCACCACCCCCTCCACTGCTGCTCTGGTTGTAGCCATCATTCTCTCTTCCCCTGGACTATTGCAACATTCTCTCCCCTTCTCCCCTTACCTCCTACACAATCCATTCTTAGCACAGCAGCTAGAGTGATCTTTTAATAATGTAATAAGATCGTGTTGTTGAGCCAGGCACAGTGACTTGTGCCTGTTACCCCAGCTGCTCCAGAGGCTGAGGCGAGAGGGTTGCTTGCGCCAAGGAGTTCCAGGTTGCAGTGAGTTTTTCTTTTTTTTTTTTTTTTTTGAGACAGAGTCTCGCTCTGTCGCCCAGACTGGTGTGCGGTGGTGTGATCTCGGCTCACGGCAAGCTCTGCCTCCTGGATTCATGCCAGTCTCCTGCCTCAGCCTCCCGAGTAGCTGGGACGACAGGCGCCTGCCAGTACGCCCTGCTAATTTTTTGTATTTTTAGTAGAGACGGGGTTTCACCGTGTTAGCCAGGGTGGTCTGGATCTCCTGACCTTATGATCTGCCTGCCTCGGCCTCCCAAAGTGCTGGGATTACAGGCGTGAGCCACCGTGCCTGGCCGCAGTGAGCTTTGATCATGGGACTACACTCCAGCCCAGAGTGAGACCCTGTCTTGAAAAAAATCATAGATTGTAAGCCTGGGCAATACAGTGAGACCCCATCTCCATAAAAAAGAAAAAATTGGTGGGCCACAGTGGCACATGCCTGTGGTCCCAGCTACTTGGGAGGCTGAGGTGGAAGGATCACTTGAGCCCAGGAGAATGAGGTTGCAGTGAGCCTTGATCACACCACAGCACTCTAGCTTGGGTGGAAGAGCCAGAACCTGTCTCCAAAAAATAAAAATATAAAAATAAAATAAAAAATATCGTGTTGTTTCTCTGTACAAAGCCTTTCGGTAGTTTCCATGGTGGGGCGTGGTGGATCACAAGGTGAGATTACAAGCCTGTAATCTCAGCACTTTAGGAGGCCGAGGCGAGCAGGTCACTTGAGGCCAGGAGTTCGAGACCAGCCTGGCCAATATGGCAAAACCCCATCTCTACTAAAAATACAAAAACTATCCGGGTGTGATGGTGCATGCTTGTAATCCCAGCTATTCGGGAGGCTGAGATGGGAGGATCACTTGAGCCCAGGATGTGAAGACTGCAGTGAGCTGTGATTGTGCTACTGCACTCCAGCCTGGGTGACAGAATGAGACCTTGTCTCAAAACAAAATGAAACGAAACAAAAAAACCTTTCAATAGTTTCCAATTTCCTATTATGCCTAAAATAACATCCAGATTCCTTACCAAGCCCCGTGGGGATTTGGCTCTTGCCCAATCACTACTGTCCCTGACTCTTACTCCAGCCATGAGGCTTTCTTTTTGTTGCTTGAATAAATACACAGTCAACCCTCGATATCCACCAGGGATTGATTCTAGCGCCTCCATGATTCCAAAATATCTTATGTAAGATAGTGCAATATTTGCATATAACCAACACACATCCTTCTGTATACAGGCATACTTTGTTTTATTGCGTTTTACTTTATTGCGCTTTGTAGAGTTTGTTTGTTTAACATAGGGTCTCGCTCTGTCACCCAGGCAGGAGCGCAGTGGTGCAAACACAGCTCACTGCAGCCTTCACCTCCTGGGCTCAAGTGATCCTCCCAGCTCAGCCTCCCCAGTAGGTGAGACTACAGGCGCATGCCACTACGCCTGGCTAATTTTTTTTATTTTTTGTAGACACAGAGTCTCGCTTTGTTGCCTAGACTTTTCTTGAACTCCTGGCCTGAAGCAGTCCTCCTGCCTCAGCCTCCCAAAGTGCTGGGATTACAGGCATGAGCCATCGTGCTCAGGCTGTAGATTTTATTTTTTTAACAAATCGAGGCCGGGCGCGGTGGCTCACGCCTGTAATCCCAGCACTTTGGAAGGCCGAGGCGGGCGGATCACGAGGTCAGGAGGTCGAAACCATCCTGGTTAACACGGTGAAACCCCGTCTCTACTAAAACTGCAAAAAATTAGCCGGGCGTGGTGGCGAGTGCCTGTAGTCCCAGTTACTTGGGAAGCTGAGGCAGGAGAATGGCGTGAACCCGGGAGGCGGAGCTGGCAGTGAGCCGAGATCGCGCCACTGCACTCCAGCCTGGGCGACTGAGCGCGACTCCGTTTCAAAAAAAAAAACAACAAAAAAAACGAAATCGGGGCTGCTGCCGCCCCCTGGTGTCCGCCTGTGTCGCCCCGGGGCCCAAAGGAGCCGTTGGGGGGTCTGGGCGGAGGCCTGCTCTTGTGGAAGTCGTAGTCGCCTCCACTCTGCGTCCTCCCGTGCGTCCTCGCTGCCGGCCGCCATCATGCTGGCACTCATCTCCTGCCTGCTGGACTGGTTCCGTTCGCTCTTCTGGAAGGAGATGGAGCTGATGCTCGTGGGGCTGCAGTACTCGGGCAAGACCACGTTTGTCAATGTCATCGCGTCAGGTTAATTCAGTGAAGATATGATACCCACAGTGGACTTCAACATGAGGAAAGTAACAAGGTAACGTCACAATAAAGATCTAGGACATAGGAGGACAAGCCGGATTTCGAAGCATGTGGGAGCGGTATTGCAGAGGAGTCAGTGCTATTGTTTACATGATAGATGCTGCAGATCGTGAAAAGATAGAAGCTTCCCGAAATGAGCTACATAATCTTCTAGAGAAACCACAGTTGCAAGGAATTCCAGTGCTAAGTGCTTGGAAACAAGGGAGATCTTCTAATGCCTTGGATGAGAAACAGCTAATTGAAAAAATGAGCCTGTCTGCTATTCAGGATAGAGAAGTTTGCCGCTATTCGATTTCTTTTGTTGTTGTTGTTTGTTTGTTTGTTTGTTTTGAGACGGAGTCTTGCTCTGTCACCAAGCTGGAGTGCAATGGCAGGATCTTGGCTCACTGCAACCTCCGCCTCCCGGGTTCAAGCGATTGTCTTGCCTCAGCCTCCCCAGTAATTGGGACTACAGGCGCCCGCCACCACGCCCAGCTAATTTTTGTATTTTTAGTAGAGACGGGGTTTCACCGTGTTGGCCAGGATGGTCTTGATTTCTTGACCTCGTGATCCACCCGCCTCGGCCTCCCAAACTGCTGGGATTACAGGTGTGAGCCACTGCGCCCAGCCTCAATTTCTTGCAAAGAAAAGGATAATATAGATATCACACTTCAGTGGCTTATTCAGCATTCAAAATCTGGAAGAAACTGAAGCATCTCCTGAAGTCTTCCAGTCCTTCTTGACTATAATCCTAGAATTATTGTCCGTTCCTCTGAAGTAATTCCCAGAATACGGTCCTTCCTAAACCCAAGAAATTGCCTTTTTCAGAGTTTATTTCTCTTGTGCACTGCTGAAGATGAGTATCCATAATCCTTCATAAAGAATCAACTAGAGTTGTCATGATAAAGTCAGTACACACAAAAAGGCTTCTTACACGTACCTGTCTTAAGCCATGTGTAGAGCTTTAAAAAAAAAAAAAGGCCCACACACTTTTGACTATCTTAAATCAAGAAAATTGCATATTTCTGTTCTGGTCTTTCTGGGCCAGATTTTTATATTGGTTTTCAGTAAATATCTATCTATAATATTTCCTTATAGAGTCCAGTAGCTTAATACTGACACTGACTTGATACAGCATGAAGTTTCTAGTGCCACACACAGTATTTAGAAAACCTTTAAGCCTGAATAATTCCTGTGGGATTTATATAAACATAATGTTTATCTTATTCTCACAAATGCATGTGAAATGTATAATTACATCTTAGGAATCCAAAATGGTTTGCAGAGAGTGAGCAGAGGCACCAAATCAATATTGGTTCTTTACACTGGTGAGATTCTCTCTGATGAATATTAAAGATATTCTACTTTCTGAGAACTCTTTGTTGCCAGATGGCAGTTGGGATATGGGAGAAACTAAAAGCATGCTGTTTTGTATCTGTCCAGGTCATTATTTCTGTCTTTTGTTTTTTCTTCCTGGTTCAGCATACTTTTTTAAGGGGCTGAGAATTGAAGATTTTTTGAAAAGCTTTCATGAATTTAAAGCATTCCACCCAATGTAATAAAACCTGTTAAGAATGTCACACTTTATTCAAACATCTGTTTGTTCTATCTCCAGTCATTAAATCAGTGCTGCTGCATGACATTCTAACTCCTGACTTTTTATATCCAGTCATAAAGTTGACTTTCAGCACAAAAGGTACTTATAAACAAATAAAAAATTTTTATTTTTCCCTTTTATGGATGTAAGGTTTGGCACTCTTTTGACTGGTGCCATTAGACATCTTGATTATTGTGACAACTCTAGACCTGCCTGCTTTATCTAATGTAATCATGCTCGACGTCTACAGGTTGTTTAGTAATCAGTCACACAGAGAACTGAGGAACTGATGCTGTTCCTTTGCTTCTATGATAGAGATGTCTAAAAACCTCAAATGAATATGTTTTGTAGTTTAGTGACTTCCGTATACATAAAGGGACATATTAATACTGGTTCATTTGTAAATTATTATTCATATAGGTCACTGCAGTAGATAAAACTCTATGGTACACCTGCTTATGTGTTGCCTCACACTGTGTGTGATTTTGTTTCTTTTGTTAAGCAGCACTTATGCAGACTGCATTTCCAAATGTGTTGAGCACTCAGAGTGTAGTCAACAGTAAGTTCTTTTAATGAATATCAGTTTTAATTTATAGACTGCCATGGCCTTAAAACTATTCTGTACAATATACTGCACTGTGTTGCACAGACACTACTTGCTTTTCTCCATTCATTTTTTTATGAGTAGAATCTGGGCTTTTAAAATTCTCTTTTTATTCTTTGAAGCATGTTGCATACTTCCCTGATAGGATGGATGGTTCTGTAAATGAAGGGATATTTAAACTTGCTACTATTGTTCAACACCATTAATGGTCAATGTGAGCCATTACAAAGAGTGTGGCAACTTGCTTGTGCCTAAAAGGAGAAATTGGAACTAGGATGTGTGACTCTGTGGGGACTGCCTAGGTTTGTTAATTGACCTATAGCTAAATCTTAATGTCTTTGTGTGTCTGTACATTGCTTTCAGCATTTCAAGACGTCCAGATGCTATTCCCAACATTTTCCTGTACGTTAACCTCTGCATGTGAAAACTTTATAAACAGTTACTGAACTATGTGAATTTTTTTATTTAGGTGGATGCACTTTTTTTTGTCTGTTTACTGCTCTTCTCAGCTTTATTCAATAAACTTGCATTTTGAGGGTTGTATTGGCAATTTTAACTTAAAATGTGCATCATGATGGAAGATGCAGACTTTTTTGGAAGGGGAGAGAAAGTAAGTTTCCAAGAGGAGGGTCTATAGACCATGTGTCAGAAATCAGCTCAGCCCTCAAATAATTGGGTCTTTGGGCTAGTTAAAATAGAAATAAACTTTTTAGGCTGGGCGCAGTGGCTCACACCTGTAATCTCAGCACTTTGGGAGGCCGAGGCGGGCAGATCATGAGGTCAGGAGATCGAGACCATTCTGGCTAACACGGTGAAACCCCGTCTCTACTAAAAATACAAAAAATTAGCTGGGCATGGTGGCAGGCACCTGTAGTCCCAGCTACTCGGGAGGTCGAGGCAGGAGAATGGCGTGAACCGGGAGGCGGAGCTTGCAGTGAGCCGAGATCATGCCACTGCACTCCAGCCGGGTGACAGAGCGAGACTCCATCTCAAAAAAAAAAAAAAAAAAAGAAAGAAATAAACTTTTTAAATATCCAAAACAACAACAACAACAAATCAAAGGTTTGTGATGTGACAAAAAAAGCCAAATTGCAAAATATTTGAAGAGATTTATTCTAAGCCAAACATTAGTGACCACGGCCCGAGGCACAGCCTCAATCAATCCTGAGAACATGTCGAAGATGGTTGGGTTACACCTTCTTTTGTTTTATACATTTTTAGGGAGACATAAGACATCAATATACATTGGTTTGGTGGGAAAGGTGAGACAACTTGAAGGGGGCATGTGGCAGGGGGTTTATAGGTCTTAGGTAAATCCAAAGATTTTCTGATTGACAATTGGTTGAAAGAATTATTATCTAAAAATCTGGAATCAATGGAAAGGAGTGTCTGAGTTAGAATAAGGGGTTGTGGAGATCGAGGTTCTTATTATGTAGATAAAGTTTCACAGGTGGCTGCCCTTAAAGGCAGTAGATGGCAAATATTTCCTATTCAGACCTTAAAAAGGTGCTAGACTCTCAGTTAATCTCTTTAGGATTGGGAGGACCTGGAAACGGAAAGATCTGGTTGTGTAAACAAGGTATTTTTGTTGTTGTTGTTCTTTTTAGAGACAGGATCTTGCTCTGTTGTCCAGGCTGGAGTGCATTGGTGTGATCATGGCTCACTGCAGCCTCAACCTCCTGGGCTCAAGTGATCTTCTCACCTCAGCCTCCTGTGTAGCTGGGACTACAGGTATGTACCACCTTGCCCAGCTAATTTTTTTGTATTTTTTGTAGAGATGGGGTCTCCCTATGTTGCCCAGGCTGGTCTGCAACTCCTGGGCTCAAGCAGTTGGCCTGCCTCGGCCTCCCAAAGTGCTGGGATTACAGGTGTGCGCCACCACGCCTGGCCTCAGAGATTTTTTACAGATGCAAACTTTCCCCCATAAAAGATGGCTTTGCAGGACCATTTCAAAATATGGCAAAAAAACATTTTGGGATAAATTTTTTTTTTTTTGAGATGGAGTCTTGCTCTGTCACCCAGGCGAGAGTGCAGTGGTGTGGTCTCGGCTCACTGTCAGCTCAGCCTCCCGGGTTCATGCCATTCTCCTGCCTCGGCCTCCCAAGTAGCTGGGACTACAGGTACCCGCCACCATGCCCGGCTAATTTTTTGTATTTTTTAGTAGAGACAGGGTTTCACCATATTAGCCAAAATGGTTTTGATCTCCTGATCTCGTGATCCGCCTGCCTTGGCCTCCCAAAGTGCTGGGATTACAGGTGTGAGCCACCGCGCCCGGCCAAAATTTTTTATTTCTTCCTTTATCTGTCATGTGATCTTATGCCAGAGTCAGGTTGGAAAGTACGCCGCGTTATATAGGGTTAAATAAAACTCATCTGAGAGACTTTATTGTTTGTAGGGCGTGACTCCCCATGTCCCTTAAGATAGGAATTTAGGCAAGAGAGAAAAAATATCACAGCGTGGTCCTCAGTGGAAACCATGCCTGAAGCAAGTTTATCGGCGCCATTTTACCAACAGCATGTGTTCACTTTGTGTCTCTATGTCACATTTTGGTAATGCTTGCAATATTTTACACTTTTTCGTTATTATTGTATCTGTTATGGTGATCTACTATCAGTTATCTTTGTCATTACTACTGTGATTGTTTTGGGGTGCCACAAACCACACCCATGTAAGATGGTGAACTTCATCCATTCATGTTGTGTGTGTTCTGACTGCTTTAATCCTTGAGCTTCCCTGTTCCCTGAGACATAACAATAGTGAAATTAGGCCAGTGAATAACCCTACAATGATCTCTAGGTGTTCAAGTGAAAAGAAGAATCCAACGATGGTGCAAACCTCATTGTTGCATTATTTTTATTTATTATTTATTTATTTGAGATGGAGTCTCCCTCTGTCACCCAGGCTGGAGTGCAGTGGTGTGATCTCAACTCACTGCAACCTCTGCCTCCTAGGTTCAAGAGATTCTCCTGCTCCAGCCTCCAGAGTAGCTGGGATTACAACTGTGTGCCACGACACCCGGCTAATTTTTTTTTTTTTTTTTGTATTTCTGGTAGAGACAAGGTTTCACCATGTTGGCCAGGCTGGTCTTGAACTCCTGACCTCAAGTGATCCACCCACCTCGGCCTCCCAAAGTGTTGGGATTACAGGCGTGAGCCACTGTGCCCAGCCAACTGTTGCCTTATTTTTAAAAATAGCCACAGCTGGCTGGGCGCTGTGGCTCACACCTGTAATCCCAGCACTTTGGGAGGCCAAGGTGGGCGGATCACCTGAGGCCAGGAGTTCGAGATCAGCCTGGCCAACATGGTGAAACCCTATCTCTACTAAAAATAAAAAATTAGCTGAGCGTGGTGGCAGGCGCCTGTAATCCCAGCTACTCAGGAGGCTGAGGCAGGAGAATTGCTTGAACCTGGGAGGCGGAGGTCGCAGTGAGCCAAGACTGTGCCACTGCACTCCAGCCTGGGCGACAGAGCGAGACTCCATCTCAAAAAAAAAAAAAAATAGCCACAGCCACCTTAACTTATAGCAACAACCACCCTGATCAACAAGACTTTATTTTATTAATTTTATTTATTTTTGAGACAGAGTCTCTCTCTGTCACCCAGGCTGGAGTGCAGTGGCACAATCTCGGCTTACTGCAACCTCCACCTCCCGGGTTCATGCGATTCTCCTGCCTCAGCCTTCCAAGTAGCTGGGACTATAGGTGCACACCACCATGCCCAGCTAATTTTTGTATTTTTTAGTAGAAGCAGGGTTTCACCATGTTGGCCAGGATGGTCTCGATCTCTTGACCTCGTCATCCGCCAGCCTAGGTCTCCCAAAGTGCTGGGATTACAGGCGTGAGCCACCACGCCTGGCCTCAATGAGACTTTAAGTTGAAGCCAATGCTCATTGACCATTTTGAAAGTCCTAGGGCCCTTAAGAATTATGCCAAACATACTCTGCCTATGCTCTCTAAATGGAAGAAGGCCTAGATGACAGCACATCTATTTACAGCATAGTTTACTGAGTCGTTTGAGCTCACCATTGAGACCCACTACGCAGAAAGACAGATTTCTTTCAAAATATGACTGCTCATTGACAATGCACCTGGTCACCCAAGAACTCTGACAGAGATATATGAGGAAATTAATGTTGTTTTCATGCCTGCTAATACAACATCCATTCTGTAACCCATGGATCAAGGAGTGATTTTGACTTTCTTTTTTTTTTAAGACAGAGTCTGACTCACTGACTCTGTTTCCCAGGTATACAGTGGCGTGATCGCGGCTCACTGCAGCCTCTGCCTCCCAGGCTCAAGCCGTCCTCCCACCTTGGCCCCCCGAGTAGCTAAGACCACAGACACATGCCACCATTCCCGGCTAATCTTTGTTTTCTTTTTTCTTTTTCTTTTTTTTTTTTTTTTGTAGAGATGGCGGTGGCGTTGGGGGGTCGGCAAGGAGCGGTGTATCTCACTTTGTTGCCCAGGCTGGTCTTGAACTCCTGAGCTTAAGCCATCCACCCACCTTGGCCTCCCAGAGTGCTGGGATGCTGGGATTACAGGCATGAGCCACTGCACCCAGCCTTGACTTTCAAGACTTATTACCTAAGAAATACATTTCATAAGGCTATAGCTGCCATAGATAGTGATTCCTCTGATGGATCTGTTTTTTGGGGTTTTCGTTTTGTTTTGAGTCAGAGTCTTGCTCTGTTGCCCAGGCTGGAATGCAGTGTTGCAATCTCAGCTCACTGCAACCTCCACCTCCTGGGTTCAAGCAATTCTCTTGCCTCAGCCTCAGGAGTAGCTGGGATTACAGGCGTGTGGCACCATGCCCAGCTAATTTTTGTATTTTTAGTAGAGATGGGGGTTCCCCATATTGGCCAGGCTGGTCTTGAACTCCTGACCTCAGGTGATCCACCAGCCTCAGCCTCCCACAGTGCTGGGATTACAGGCATGAGCTACCGCACCTGGCCTGATCTGGGAAAAAAGGAAATTTGAAAATTTCTGGAAAGGATTCACCATTCTAGATGCCATTAAGAACATTTGTCATTCATGGGAGGAGGTCAAAATATCAACGTAAACAGTAGTTTTGGAAGAAGTTGAATTCAACCCTCATGGATGATTTTTGTTGTTAATTTTATGTGTCAATTGATGGATAACTTTGAGGGGTTCAAGACTTCAATGGAGGAAGTAACTGCAGATGTGGTACAAATAGCAAGAGAACTAGAACTAGAAGTGGAGCCTGAGATGCAACTGAATTGCTGAAATCTCATGGTAAAACTTGAACAGTTGAGGAATTGTTTCTTATGGATGAGCAAAGAAAGTGGTTTCTTCCTCTGCCTCCCAGGTTCAAGATTCTCCCACCACAGCCTCCTGAGTAGCTGGGACTACAGATGTGCACTGCCACACCAAGCTAATTTCTTTGTATTTTCAGTACAGACGGGATTTCACCCTGTTGGTCAGGCTGGTCTTGAACTCCTGACCTCAAGTGATCTGCCCCCCTCAGCCTCCCCAAATGCTAGGATTACAGGCATGAGCCACCACGCCTGGCCAGAAAGTGGTTTCTTAAGATAGAATCTACTCCTTGGTGAAGATACTGTGAACACTGTTGAAATGACAATGAAGAATTTAAAATATTACATACACTTAGTTGATAAATCACCAACAAGGTTTGAGAAGATTGACTCCAATTTTTTTTTTTTTTTTTTTTTTTTGAGACAGAATCTCACTCTGTCACCCTGACTGGAATGCAATGGCATGAACACGGCTCACTGCAGCCTTGACCTCCCAGGCTCGAGTGATTCTCCTGCCCCAGCCTCCCCCATAGCTGCGACCGCTAGGCACAAGCCACTACATCCAGCTAATGTAAAATATTTTTTTTGTAGAGACAGGGTCTCACCACGTTGCCTATGCTGGTCTCCAGCTCCTGGACTCAAGTGATCCTCCTGCCTCAACCTCCCGAAGTGCTAGGATTATATATATACCACATTTTCTTTTTCTTTTCTTTTCTTTCTTTTTTCTTTTCTTTTCTTTCTTTTTTCTTTTTCTTTTCTTTCTTTCTTTTTTCTTTTTTTTTTTTTTTTTGAGACAGAGTTTCCCTCTTGTTGCCCAGGCTGGAGTGCAATGGTGCAGTCTCGGCTCACCGCAACCTCCACCTCCCAGGTTCAAGCGATTCTCCTGCCTCAGCCTTCTGAGTAGCTGGGATTACAGACATGCACCACCACGCCTGGCTAATTTTGTATTTTTAGTACAGACAGGGTTTCTCCATGTTGGTCAGGCTGGTCTCGAATCCCTGACCTCAGGTGATCCACTCGCCTCAGCTTCCCAAAGTGATGGGATTACAGGCGTGAGCCACCGCGCCCGGCCTGTATACCACATTTTCTTTATCCACTCATCGATTGATGGGCGTTTAGGCTGGTTCCATATTTTCACAATTGCAAATTGTGCTGCTATAAACATGCGTGTGTGCAAGTATCTTTTTCATATAATGACTTCCTTTCCTCTGGGTAGATACCCAGTAGTGGGATCAGAAAGTCTTCTCTGATTTCTGTTCCCAGGCTGGGATAAGTGCCCCCTCCACAGTGCCTCCTGGACATCTCTCACTATTACAAGAATAAAGCTCCTCTCTGTCTCAGCCCCTCTGTCTTTGATTAGTCCTTCCAGTGCTAACAGCATGGACTTTGGAACTAAAAAACACATTGTTTAAGCCCAGCTTCTGCCACTTCCAAGTAGCTCTGGGCTCTTGGGTCAACACATACTAGGCCCTCCAAAAACTCCAGTTCCTTGTGCTCTTTTCTCCTGGTTTCTTGGAAGGTACCCTTAAGTCTCAGCTTGCACTGGAACCCTGGCGTCATCCTCATGTCCTACATGGCTCATGTCCTCATGTTCTACAGCCTTCTAGGGTGTGGCAGGCACATTTTCATTGCTTGATCTGTCTTCCTATGGGAAATTATTCCTCCTCTCCCGAGTCCAGCTCAGTGCCTGTGGTTTGGGTCTTGGCAGAAGACCCAAGACTGGCCAATCCAAGGTCTGTATTCCTTTGGCCCCAGTGATTGGTCCAGGGATAGGCCTGTGAGTTAATAAGTTCCTTCATATTTATTATATGGACATTAGAAGAAAGACAGTGTCTCTCTCTTTTCCTTCCCGCTTACCATCTTTTTTTCTTTCTGTCTCATAAGATGCACAGCAGTGGGCCAGGTGCGGTGGCTCACGCCTGTAATCCCAGCACTTTGGGAAGCTGAAGCGGGTGGATCGCTTGAGCCCTGGAGTTCGAGACCAGCCTGGGCAACATGGTGAAACCCCGTCTCTACTAAAAACACAAAAACTAGCCGAGTATGGTGGAGGGCACCTGTAATCCCAGCTACTCAGTAGGCTGAGGCACAAGAATCGCTTGAACCTGGGAGGCAGAGGTTGCAGTGAGCCAAAATCAGGCCACCGCACTCCAGCCTGGGCGAAAGAGCAAGACTCTGTCTCAAAAAAAAAAAAAAAAAAAAGATACACAGCAGTAATGGCTTGGCACTACCAGCAGCCATCTTGCTACCTGTTTGAGAATGAAGCCAAACAAAATCAAATAAACCCTGAAAGATAGAAAGAAGAGAGTTCCGATGCTCTCCTTGATCCAGACATGTCTGAAGTCCGTTTGGACTACTTTTTTTCAGCTAGTCTGGGTTAGATTTCTGACATTTGTAACCAAAAGAATCCTGACCAATACATGGGTTCACTTTAATATGTAAACAGGCCTAGCACAGTGGCTCCCGCCCGTAACCCTAGCTACTCTAGAGGCCAACATGGGAGGATTACTTAAGGCCAGGAGTTTGAGACCAGCTTGGGCAACATAGTGAGACCCGTATCTCTTAAAAAAAAAAAAAAAAAGCAAACAGGATGGCTAGATCTAAAGCGGCCTGAAGATAAGCCTGCAAGTTGAGGATAGGAGTGGCAAGAGCACAGAACTTGGGCTCTTGGGCCGGCCGGGCACAGTGGCTCACACCTGTAATCCCAGCAGTTTAGGAGGCTGAGGCAGGCAGATCACCTGAGGTCAGGAGCTCAAAACCAGCCTGGCCAACGTGGTGAAACCCCATCTCTACTAAAAATACAAAAATTAACTGGCCATGGTGGTGTGGACCTGTAATCCCAGCTGCTCGGGAGGCTGAGGCAGGAGAATTGCTTGAACCTGGGAGATGGAGGTTGCAGTGAGCCGAGATCAAGCCACTGCACTCCAGCATGAGCAACAGAGTGAGACCCTGTCCCCTACTCAAAAAAAAAAAGCAGTTTTGAGATTTAATTCAGGTATCTTTTAAAGCGTACACTTCAGTGACTTTTTGTTGTTGTTGGTGTTTTGTTTTTTTGAGATAGGGTCTCACTCTGTTGACTAGGCTGGAGTGCAGTGGTGCAATCATGGCTCACTGAAGTCTCGACCTCCTGGGCTCCAGGGATCCTCCCACTTCAGCCTCCTGAGTAGCCAGGACTACAGATGTGCACCACTACGCCCAGTTAATTTTTCTTTTCTTTTTTTTTTTTTTTCAGTAGAGACGAAGTCTCATTATGTTGCCCAGGCTGGTCTTGAACTCCTGGGCTCAAGTGAGCCTCCTGCCTCAGCCTCCCAAAATGCTAGGATTACAGGTGTGAGCCACCATACCCTTACTGATTTTTAGTATATTCATTGACAAAGTTGTGCAACAATCACCAGTAATTTCACCACCTCAAAAAGAAACCCCATACCCACTAGCAGTCACTTCCTGTTCCCCACCACCAGCCCCTGCAACCATTAATCTTAACAAGGGATCTTCGGGGAAAGCGTCCAGTCTTTCACAAGGAAGTATGATGTTAGCTGGGGGTTTTTGTAGACATCCTTTATCTGATTGAGAAAGTCCCCTTCTCTCCCTAGTTTGTTGAATGCTTTTAAACTGTTAGAATTTGTCGAATGTTTTTAGGCGTCTATTGGAGGGGTGGTTTTTGTTCTTTATTCAATTAATATGGTGTATTACATTGATTGCTGTGTAAATATTAACATAATGGTTTTAACACACTCCTTGAAATCGTGATATTCATTTGTAAGCTCAGGCGAGCCACATTATAAGAGCATCTGATAGCTGACAGTCTAACTTACACAACTATAGGCTTGTTTAATTAGGTTAACAGATTTTTTTTTTCTCTACCAAGTTTTTCTTTTCTCTTTTTTTTTTTTTTCTGAGACAAAGTCTCGCTAGGTCGCCCAGGCTAGAGTGCAGTGGCACCATCTTGACTCACTGCAACGTCTGCCTCCCAGGTTCAAGCAACTCTCCTGCTTCAGCCTCCTAACTAGCTGGGATAACAGGCATGTGCCACCACACCCAGCTAATTTTTGTATTTTTTTTAGTAGAGATGGGGTTTCACCATGCTGGCCAGGCTGGTCCTGAACACCTGACCTCAGGTGATCCGCCTGCCTCGGCCTCCCAAAGTGCCGGGATTACAACTGTGAGCCATTGTGCCTGACCACTACCAAGTTTTTCTGAAGAAGAAAATTCATTGTTAGTGAAGGGGTTCAGGATATGCCACCCCAAAATATGCCACTGTGGCATATTATTTTGAGCTGAAGTCACTTGAGAAACAGCAGGTGCAGGAAGAGCCCTCTGAACTCCATCTTTTTACCCAAATGGAGATCATAAAATTTCCCATGAGAAAGGTGCCCTCTCTGTACCAGGAAGAGAAGAACATTCCCATCACCAGAGACTGAGGGTTGATGGCGCAGTGGGCCTACACAAATGAACCTACTAAAATAACCCCATGTATTTCCTAGTCATTGTCCCACAATTAACTGCCTTTAGCCCAAGCCTCTTTGTCTTGTCACATCCCCACAATTTGTCATTCTTTCTTTTTTTAGACGGAGTCTCTCTCTGTTGCCCAGGCTGGAGTGCAGTGGCACAGTCTTGGCTCACTGCAACCTCTGCCTCCCAGGTTCAAGCAATTTTCCTGCCTCAGCCTCCCGAGGAGCTGAGACTACAGGCACCTGCCACCACGCCCAGCTAATTTTTGTATTTTTAGTAGAGACGGGATTTCCTCATGTTGGCCAGGCTGGTCTTGAACTCTCGACCTCAGGTGATCCACCAGCCTTGGCCTCCCAAAGTGCTGGGATTACAGGTGTGAGCCACCAAGCCCAGCCTGTCATTCTTTTGTTGTTGTTGTTCTCTTTATAGCTGGCTCAGACTCCAGTTCACATCACCCACCGATTTATTATTCTTTATGTAAAAGAATAATATATACCTTTATGTAAAAAGGTATATAAACTTTTGGGCTTAATTAATTCTTTGGGTTTTCACTTTCCTTCTGACGACTCCTGTGTATAGATAAAATATTTTAAAACTTTGTATGCTTTTCTCATATTATTCTGTCTTATGTCTGTTTAGTATTAATACTTAGGCCAGGCTGGGCGTGGTGGCTCACGCCTGTAATCCCAGCACTTTGGGAGGCCAAGGCGTGTGGATCACTTGGGGTCAGGAGTTTGAAACCAGCCTGGCCAACATGGTGAAATCCCGTCTCTACTAAAAATACAGAAATTAGCCAGGCATGGTGGCGCGCGCCTGTAATTCCAGCTACTTGGCAGGCTGAGGCAGGAGAATTGCTTGAACCCGGGAGGCGGAGGTTGTGGTGAGCTGAGATCGTGCCATTGCACTCCAGCCTGGGCGACAGAGTGAGACTCTATCTCAAAAAAAAAAAAAAAAAAAAAAAAACTTAGGCCAGCCATAGAACCTAAGAGGGTAGATGGAAGTTTCTTCTCCCCTACAGGAGCACATACAGTATGATGCAAAAATGAGATGCTTAGGCTTTTCAGGAACTATCTCTGAAATTTCTCTGCAGCTGAAAAAAGCTACAACATGCACGGTGACATGATGTCTTGGGCTGTGGCCTAACTGGTCAAAATGGATCTCAACGCAAGGTCTACTGACTCCTCAGGGCTTTCATAGCCACCAAAGCCGCTGTGGAATTGATCACTGGTCTCTAGGGGGCAGGAGTGTCCTCTCTTGACAGGAAATGAAATGAGGTTAGAATAGAGATAATGGTCTGTAGAAGTCCCCCTTCTCCGTCTCCCTACCACCCCACCCGCCTCCAGTTCTCTATTCTGGAACTTCTGCCCTGAGAGGAGAAGTTGCTGCTGAAGATCTTGCTCCAGATGGAGAGAGTTGTGCATTCAGCTTGCCCAACTGCCATTTTGAGGACATCTTCTAGTTTTGTGTCCAGTGTTCCTTCCTTGGAGGAACTTCCCCCATCCCCACCCCAAGTGACGCTCACATGGCTGCCAATCACAGAACGCCACCTCTCTGACCACAGGAGTGACTCAATCCTGGGTCAACTGGACTTTCTCAGGACTTTGGAACTGTGGAGACACTCAGGGATGGAAGGAAGTGGGAGCTGAGTCATTTGATGTGTTTCCCCTAAAGCAGTGCTTCTCATAAGGGGGTCCCTTGACCTGCAGCAACAGCATCTGGGAACTTGTTAGAAATACCGATTTCCGGGCCCCAACCCACACCTACTGGATTAGAAACTCTGGGGGTAGGCCCCGGCAATCTGTGTTTTAAAAACCCCTCCAGGTGATTCTGCTGCATACTAGGGAAACCGCAAGTTTCTGTAAGTGGGATTCCCAGAGCTTACCTACATCTTATCCTTTTCTTGGCCTTGGCTGTTGAGATCTTCCTTAGATTCTTTGGTCTTCCCAATGTCCTTCTAGTAAATTCTTTGTCTTGTTTGAGCAAGTCAGAGTTGCTTTCTGTTGCTTGCAACCTAAGGACCCTGACTAATGGTCCTCCCATCTAATTCATATCTACACAGACCCTTCTTGAACCATGGGCCTTCCTGCCATATGTAGGCTGCAATGGTTTGACTTCACCCTGGTCTTTGTATTTTGCTTCAACACCAAACCACATTAACTCCAAAGCAGAGCTCAGTGGGCATCTGACTAGGCTCTTTCACTGTCCTGCCTGTTTATTCAGTTGCCTCCCCAGTAATGCAAGTCTTTATAAGAACATCTTTTATTCCTCCATTTATTTGACTTCTCTGTTTTTTTATCTTAGCTCCCAATCTTCTTCTTCTTTTTTTTTTTTTTAACTATTAACAACACACCAATGGCATAATGAAGTTTGTTTTTTCTTTCCTGTATGAATTAAGGAACAGAATAAGCTGCTTTAGTAAAGAGGCTCAAAAATACAGAATAAATTTATTTATTTACTTATTTATTACTGATACAGGATCTCATTCTGTCTTCCATGCTGGAGTACCATGGTGTGATCATAGCTCACTGTAACCTCAAACTCCTGGGTGTAAGGAATCCTCCTGCCTCAGCCTCCTGAGTAGCTAGGATTACAGGTGCTCACCACCATGCCTGGATCATGTCTCAGTGCAGCCTCAACCTCCTGGGCTCAAGTGATTCTCCCACCTCAGCCTCCCGAGTAGCTGGGATTATCGGCATGGGCCACCATGCCCAGTTACTTTAGGGTCTCACTATCTTGCCCAGGCTTGTCTTGAACATTTGGGCTCATGTGATCCTCCTGCCTCCGCTTCCCAAAGTATTGGGATTACAGGCATGAGCCACCATGCCCCAGCTAGAGCAAATTTATTTTGAATCTCTTGTTTTACAGGTTTTGTTTGTTGTTCTTATTTTGTCTTTTGTTGTTGTTTTATCCCTTTAAGCATATGGGTGATTCAGGATGAGTCCAGAGGAGAGTAAAGGGCTCTGCTTCAGGTAGTCATTTGGGGATACAGGTTCCTTCTATCTTGTTGCTCTGCTGCCTCCAAGGACATCACTGAAGCATCTATATACAAGCCTGTGGTAAGTGGGGGAAAGAGGAAGTAAATAGCTAACAATTTCACTTTAGGAAATGATGTAGAAGTGATGATCACATCAATCTATACATTTTCCAGTGGTGAGTACTTAGTTACATGGTCACACCCAGCTAGCTACCATGGCAGCAGTGACCATGAACTATGATCTGGATCTGGGCAGCCATATACCCTGCTATATCTTGGGGTGAAAGTTATTTTATTACTAGAAGAAAGGGGCAAGTAATGGATAATGGAGACAGTTAGCAATCTTTTCACACTTTCTAACTCTGAGCCTTGTATCCAAGTGCTGAAAGTTCAAATGCCTTCACAGGGGCTAGGCAGGTGATTAATTGAGCAAAGCAATCTAAAAGGAGTGAGGTGACTGTGACAAAGTAGGAAGCACTGTGTCCTGTCTAAAGGGGGTAACAGCTACTTGATCCCTTCCCCTTCTTCATTAACAGAATTCCAAGCTTGTTTGAGTGCCCAGCCTTGGAGCACAAATCATAATTTTCTATTATCAATCATGAAATTCTGTTTCTAGTGTCTTCAGCCTCCCCTGTGTCTGGGAATCTCCATATGACTCAGCCAGTGGGAGAGTTAAGGAAGTCTGGTGGGGGACTTCTAGGAAAGCTTTTGTTTTCCTAGTAAAGAGTCAGCCATGACTGGAGCTTTCCCATACCAGTTCTTCCTGCTTTGAATGTGGGTGAGATGCCTGGAGCTGGGGCAGCCATCATATGACCATGGGGTGGCAAGCAAGGGGGGAAAACCAAAAGAACTGTGGTGATACTGAGCTAGAAAGAACTAGGGCCAGAACCTGCCTGACTCCAGACATCCTGTCATGTGAATAAGACAAAAAACCAAAACACCTATTTGTTTAATGAAACTTAAAATTGGCTTAACTGAATGAACTTCATGGCTGTTCAAAACTGATCTAATCCTTCCAGATTTATTTTTCAAGTTTCAGTTATTTATTAATCAGTGTAATCTCCAACACGTTACATCAACATGATTTCATGTATTTAGAGGAGAAATATTTCCTGATTAAATGGAAAATTGTGCGGATGGCTTCAGAAAGACCTTCATTCGAAAGCAGCTTTAATAGTGAAACACTTCATTTACAAATCTGGACCTTCTTTCTTTAGTTTGCTATAATCCACATTCACTGAGTAAAACTTGGATGGATTGTTGGGACCCAGTTTGTTCCAGGGCTCTGGGTTATTCTTTCTTTCTTTTTTTTTTTTTTTGAGACCGAGTCTCGCTTCGTCGCCCAGGTGGGAGCGCAGTGTCACGATCTAAGCTCACTGCAACCTCTGCCTCCAAAGTTCAATCAATTCTCTTGCCTCAGCCTCCCGAGTAGCTGGGATTACAGGCACACGCCACCACATCCAGCTAATTTGTTGTATTTTTAGTAGAGACAGCGTTTCACTGTGTTGCCAGGCTGGTCTCGAACTCCTGGCCTCAAGTAATCTGCTCACCTCGGCCTCTCAAAATGCTGGGACTATAGACATGAGCCACCGCACCGGGCCTCTGGGTAATTCTTTCTGTCCTAACTAACATCTGGATTGAACAATGCCAGACTTAAGACATACAATGCTTTTCTAATACCTCTAAATCCAATAAATACAAAGAAGGGATCAAGCTTGGATGCTTCTTGGCCTGACTGAGGATCTGCTGGAGCTTGTCTGCAGCAGAGGTCTCCCATTCGAAAGGAGAGAACCAGCCTAGCTATCAGGCCCTGGACTAAGTAGTATCTGCCCCAGATATTTTAACATGTATATTCACTTTGTATAAAGATGAAATGCATACACTGCTTTGTAACTTAAAAAAAAAGTATTGGCCAGGTATGGTGGCTCACGCCTGTAATCCCAGCACCTTGGAAGGCCGAGGCGGGTGGATCACAAAGTCAGGAGTTCGAGACTAGCCTGGCCAAGAGACCAGGCTGGCCAATATGGTGAGACCCCCGTCTCTACTAAAAATATAAAAATTAGCTGGGCGTGGTGGTGTGCACCTGTAATTCCAGCTACTCGAGAGGCTGAGGCAGGAGAATTGCTTTAACCTGGGAGGCGGAGATTGCAGTGAGCTGAGATCATGCCATTGCACTCCAGCCTGGGCGACAGAGCGAGACAGGGCATTTTTCATTTTGATGACTGCAGAATATCCACTGTATGTGTATAGCTCAGCAGCTAATCAATCTTTTATCATTGGACATTCAGTTAGTTTACAGTTTAGCTGTTTTTATTTTTGTTTTTGAGAGGGCAATTTGCTATTATAAACAATGCTATAACGGACTACCTTTTAACTAAGCCTCTTCTTTTTTTTTTTTTTTTTTTTGAGACACAGTCTCACTCTGTTGCCCAGGCTGGAGTGCAGTCTCGGCTCACTGCAACCTCCTTCTCCCGGGTTCAAGCTATTCTCGTGCCTCAGCCTCCCATGTAGCTGGGATTATAGGGATGTGCCATCACGCCCAGCTAATTTTTTTTGCATTTTTAGTAGAGATGGGGTTTTGCCATGTTGACCAGGTTGGTCTCGAACTCCTGACCTCAAGTGATCCACCTGTTTCAGCCTCCCAAAGTGCTGGGATTACAGTGAGCCACCACTCCCGGCCTTAACTAAGTTTCTTAACATACTCTTATAATTACATTCTTGATTATTTTCTTAACTTTCCAGAAGTGAAGTGGCTGGGTCAGAAGACAATAAATCTCTTTTAAGTAAAATGATGCACTTGCTTTTGGTTCTGTTTCTGCTACTTTGAGTAACTAATCACTCATTTATTCATCATCCATTCACTTAACAAGCACAAGAAGCACAGAGTAAAATGTGGTCCTCATCTTCAAGGAGCTCATAATGGAATGGCAGAGGCAGGCAGGGCAACAGTTAATGAGAAAGAGTGACAGTTGTGGTGGCGGCTTTCGACAAGGTTTCCAGTGATCCCTGCCTCTTGATATTCATGCCCTTGTGTAATTCCCTACCCATGAATATGGGCTGGACCTAGTGAATTGCTTCTGATGAATGAAATATGACAAAAGTGATAGGATGTCACTTCTGTGATTAGGTTACAAAGAACTGTGACTTCCATCTTGGTAGCTCTCTCTTTCTTTTCCTTGCCCTCTCATTTGCTTGGTCTGATGAAGCCAGCTGCCACACTTACTTGATGGAGAGGCCTACATGGCAGAGAACCCAGGGAGGCCTCCCGCCAGCAGCTCTTGAGGAACTGAGGCCTCAGTCCAACAGCCTGTGAGGAACTGAATTCTGCCAACAATCATGTGAGCTAGGAAGCAGATCTTTTCCACTGAGCCTTCACTGACCAAGGACTTAGCTAAGCCATGCCTGGATGCCTGATCCATTAAAACTGAGAGAATGAATGGGTATAGTCTTAAGCCCCTACATTTTGGAGAATTTGTTACATGGCAATAGATGACTAATACACAAGCAGAGTGGCACAAATGAGTGTGTGATAGGTACAGGCATGAAGGAGAAGCACGAAACCGCCATGGTGGGGAAGGGCCACGTCTGGTAGGAGTTCTGAGTGGAGGGCAGGCTTGCATTGCATTTTGCAAGCTAAGAAGGCATTAGTTAGGGGAAGAGAAGAAGTTTCCAGAACAATCAAGCTCTGAGACCATTTCCCTAACCTGTGTTACCAGATCACTTGTTGCACCCTTGGCTAGAGGTAAATTCACTGTGAAGTTAGCAGAGTTTAAGCCCCAGGGCCCCTCACCTGCACAAACTCCTTTTAAAGCCCAAGAAGGGTCCTAGTAATGTTGTGTTTATAATTCTGCATTCTTTTTCTTAAGGAGAGCCACCTAATTTAGGCCCCTGCATCAATGGACTTGCCAAGACCCTTTTAACGCCCTGCCCCTCGCCCCTCTCAATCTGTAGCATATACTTACCAGTCCTATTTGGCTCTGCCTCCTCAAATACTGTTTCTCAGCAGCTCATCCTAGCCCTTCAGCCTTTACTTCCTTAACCTAAACAATCCAGGTACTGGAGTTTTCCCTACAGGCCCGGTTCTCTACCTCTTTAATCATCTTTACTGCTGTTTTTGTTTTATTTTATTTATTTATTTTATTGAGATGGAGTTTTGCTCTTGTTGCCCAGGCTGGAGTGCAATGGCGCAATCTCGGCTCACTGCAACCTCCGCCTCCTGGGTTCAAGCAATTCTCCTGCTTCAGTCTTCCCGAATAGGTGGGATTACAGGCATGCACCACCACGCCAGGCTAATTTTGTAGTTTTAGTAGAGATAGGGTTTCTCCATGTTGGTCAAGATGGTCTCTAACTCCTGACCTCAGGTGATCCGCCCACCTTGGCCTCCCAAAGTGCTAGGATTACAGGCGTGAGCCACCATGCCTGGCCTTTTACTGCTGTTTTTGAAGACTCAAAAAAGTTTTTCCTTAACTGGTAGTTTCCAGAATGGATGTGTTTTTGTAAACGGCAAGCCTGGTTCCTGACCAAATGGCATTCGAGCAGGGAGGGCCACGTGGGGCCCTCAGAACAGCCTCTCTGCCCATTGTTTCTCTACCTCCCACCCCCAACTTCAGAATGACAAAGTTTCATCTGATGAAAGGAGGGAGTGGCTGGGGAGAAAGTAGAAGGGGCAACAGGAGAGGGGGCAACAGGAGAGGGGGCACCCTTCCACTTCCTTAGAGATGAGACCTCTCTTTTAAGATGCTTTTGGCAGTATTTCAAGCTGCTGATGGGCCCAAGAGGGAAGGAAACTGACATCATTCATACCTACACTGTGCCAGGCACATGGGCTTTCCAGACACTATATCATGGAATCCTTGCTACATCCCCGAAAGAGAGAGACTCCTCATTTTATTTTATTTTATTTATTTATTTCTGAGACAGAGTCTCGGTCTGTTGCCCAGGCTGGAGTGCACTGGCATGATCTCGGCTCACTGCAATCTCTGCCTCCCGGCTTCAATTAATTCTCCTGCCTCAGCCTCCCGAATAGCTGGGATTACAGGCATGAGCCACCACGCCTGGCTAATTTTTTTTTTTAATATTTTTTGTAGAGATGGAAGGCTTCACCATGTTGGTCAGGCTGGTCTCGAACTCCTGACCTCAAGTGATGCGCCTGCCTTGGCCTCCCAAAGTGTTGGGATTACAGGCATGAGCCACTGCACCTGACCAAAACTCCCCATTTTGTAACTGAGGAAACTGAAGCACAGCCAGCAAGGGCCAGGTCAGGCCCAACTAACTTGAGAGTCCAGCCTCTAACCCCAGCCCATGTACCCCCATTCTTTATTGATTCTCCCAGGGACTACTACCTACATTCAAGTCCTAAATGAAAATTGGTGAGCATCACAACAAAAATCCACTCGGAAATAAGTTTAATAAATGAAAAAGGCAGACAGGCCAAACTCCTGATTCTGGGAGATCTGTATAATAGAAGAAGACTCATCAGTGATCTGGGAGTCCTCCCAGGGTTGGGATTCACTTCTAGAGAGAAAAAAAATATGTATTGACAAGAAAAGGCAGGAGATCTAGGCCCCAAACCAGAAGATGGGGATGAGAGTTAGGCTGGGCAGACTATAGTGTGGGGATAACAATGAACAATGAAAGTAATGAGAATAGCAACTATTGTTTACTGAGTGCTTACAAGGTGCCAGGCACTGTAATACACACACACACACACACACACACACACACACACACACACGTTATATAGGTTAGTGCATTTTATCCTCACAGCAATCCAATTAAATCTTACACACAGAAGCAGTGGTGAAGCAGACCAAAGTCTGTGCTTCTGTGTGTAAGAGTCTTCATCTTCAGGCTCCTCAACCTAAAAATAGAAATGATAACCATGCCTTTTTAGTAGGATTGTTGTGTAAGCCTAGTTGGTTAAATGTAACCACTAGGCTTTACTAAGTCTCCGAGAATGGGAGTGGGAGAAATCTAGCCCCAGTAAATGACACAAACACAGAGAAGCAGGGCTTACAAAGTGCCATAACTTGGGAGGGTGGGGCATAGGGGTGGCTAGGGCTCATCCAGACCCAGATCTTGCAGGCAGC
This sequence comes from Pongo pygmaeus, assembly GCF_028885625.2. Taxonomy (NCBI): domain Eukaryota; kingdom Metazoa; phylum Chordata; class Mammalia; order Primates; family Hominidae; genus Pongo; species Pongo pygmaeus. The sequence goes on from NC_072373.2 coordinate 202,754,763, forward strand.
AGAGGTGACTCATGGGAACCTCAGAAGCTAGCAGTTGAGTGCTTTGTACAAAGTTTGCAGACAAAGCTCTTGGGTTCGGAGAGGGTGGAGAGATGCAGAGTCTATCAATATCCATTGGCCTCTCTCTGGATTGGCTCAGGAATCTGAGTGGGAGGAACTTAGGTCTCAGGGATGCTGACGTGAGGCTGGACTAGGAAGCTGCAGCTCGCTGGGCTCCTTCACCTTCAAGGTGCTCCTAACCCAGCGCTGGAGTCACACAATTGTGTTTGGATCCTGCCCTTCCCACCTCTGGGACTTCAACTTAATGATTTAACAACAGCCCCAGTTTTCTGTAAAGTGGAGAGAATCAGAATATATATAGCCAAATGATAGATAATAATTGTGCCCTTGGGAGAAGTCAGTGAGGCGCTGCATATGAAGGACTAACACAGTGCCTCGGATGGTGCATGCTAGTAAGTAGCAGCCAGATTATTGCCAGATTCCTATTCAAGGGAGCCAGAGAAGCTTTTTCTACTTTCTGCTTCCTTCTCCTACCATTGCCTTCTTTGGTAGGGAAGTGGAATTGTATACCAGAGGCAGAGTACATGTAATGCCTCTCTCACCTTTCATTCTTTTCATCTCTGAATGATTTTTATTAGTTTTGTAGTTCACAACCCATTTCACAAAGTTGTAATTTGTCTCTTGCCTGGAGAATATTAAACTGTCACATAAAAGCAATAGATTTTTGTATGCTAGGAATTTTCACTATGCCGATTTTCTATGTCTTTTATAGATAAGACATTGGATCAGCCATGGTTCATTGATTGAAAACATCAGTGACCAATTCTGGTCTTAATAACAACAACAACAAAAATATTTTATTGGAAAGATATGGGATAGCTTACTGAAGGAAAGCTGAACGTCAAGCCTCAGAAAAAGCACACAGGGTAGCTCCAGGGATCTAGGTAGCAGGAAGTTTTGTTTGTTTGTTTGTTTTGTTTTGAAACAGGGTCTCACTCTGTCGCCCAGGCTGGAAGTGCAGTGGTGCAATCACAACTCACTGCAGCCTCAACCTCCTAGGTTCAGGTGGTCCTCCTGCCTCAGCCTCCTGAGTAGCTGGGACCACAGGAGCCACCATGCCTAGCTAATTTTTTTCTTTTATATTATTTGTAGAGACACGGTCTTGCTATGTTGCCCAGACTGGTCTCGAACTCCTAGGCTCAAGCAATCCTCCAGCCTTGGCCTCCAAAAATACTGGGATTAGAGGGGTGAGCCACCATACCCTCTCTCATAATATCTTCTAATTGCTAGTTCATTTTCAAATTTCCTCAATTGATAAAAGATTTTTTTTTTTTTGAGACAGAGTCTCACTCTGTCACCCAGGCTAAAGTGCAGTGGTGCGATCTTGGCTCACTGCAACCTCTGCCTCCCAGGTTTAAGCAATTCTCCTGCCTCAGCTGCCTGAGTAGCTGGGATTACAGGCATGCGCCACCACGCCTAGCTAATTTTTGTATTTTTAGTAGAGATAGGGTTTCACCATGTTGGTCAGGCTGGTCTCGAACTCCTGACCTCGTGATCCACCCGCCTTGGCCTCCCAAAGTGCTGGGATTACAGGCATGAGCCATCATACCTGGCCTAAGAATGTATTTTGTAGACTTTTTCCCAAATCAAGATTGTATCAAAGTTCACTCATTGCAATTGGTTATTAGGTCTCTTTACTCTCTTTTAGTCTAAATCCTCTACATTTGTGGATTTTTCATGATGTTGACATTTTGAAGAGTTTAGGCTGGCTGTCGTGTAAAAAATTTTTACATTGTTTTGGTATAGTATTTTTTATTGTGGTAAAATATGCATAAGATTACAGTTTTAACTATTTTAAAGTGTACAAATCAGTGGCATTAAGTACATTTACAATGTTGTACAACCATCACCACTATCAATTTCTGGAACTTTTTTTTTTTTTTGAGATGGAGTCTTGCTCTGTCGCCAGGCTGGAGTGCAGTGCTGCGATCTTGGCTCACCGCAACCTCCACCTCCTGGGTTCAAGTGATTCTCCTGCCTCAGCCTCCTGAGTAGCTGGGACTACAGGCGCGTGCCACCACACAGCTAATTTTTGTGTTTTTAGTAGAGACAGGGTTTCATCATATTGGCCAGGATGGTCTCAGTCTCTTGACTTCATGATCTGCCTGCCTCAGCCTCCCAAAGTGTTAGGATTACAGATGTGAGCCACCCCGCCCGGCCAATTTCTGGAACTTTTTTTTATCATCACAAACTAAAACTCTGTACCACTAAACAATAACCCTCCATTACTCCCTACCTCTAGCTCCTGGGAACCTTTATTCTACCGTCTGTATCTATGAATTTGCCTATTTTAGGTACCTCGTGTAAGTGGAATCATATAATATTTGTCCCTTTGTATTTGGCTTATTTCATTTAGCATAATGAATGTTTTCAAGTTTCAGCCATGTTGTAGCATGTATCAGAATTTCATTCTCTGCATTGCTTTTTTTTTTTTTTTTTTTTTTTTTTTGAGACGGAGTCTTGATCTGCCGCCCAGGCTGGAGTGCAATGGTGTGATCTCGGCTCACTGCAACCTCCACCTCCCAGGTTCAAGCCATTCTCCTGCCTCAGCCTCCCGAATAGCTGGGACTACAGGCATGCGCCACCATGCCCAGCTAATTTTTGTATTTTTAGTAGAGACGGGGTTTCACCATGTTGGCCAGGCTAGTCTTGAATGCCTGACCTCAAGTGATCCACCTGCCTTGGCCTCCCGAAGTGCTGGAATTACAGGTGTGAGCCACTGCACCCGGCCTGCATTGCTCTTTAAAGTTAATTTATTTGAGTCTTATATTTATTTTCTTATAACTTTTTAAACTTTTTTTTAACATGAAGGAATGCATTTAGATGTATTCCCAAATTTAAGAAAATCTGTCTAGACTTTTATGCTGGCCAAGTTAATTAGGTTTAGATTAGTGAGCTCATAGTGAGTGGGTTAATTTATCACCAAGTTGGAGTAAAATTAACCTTCCAAAACAAACATAGTTTATAGCTTTGAATGAATAACCACCATTTCCTATAACAAATACTCTTTTAAAAATGTAGTTTCCTATAATAAAAATTAATAGCCTCAGGATTACAAGTAAATACTCCCTGGGATTATTAAAACAAGCATTTCAATAGTATAGAAAAGCTCTTTGTCTTTTTAATTAAAAGACTTAGTCTATTTTTATGATGACATAGTTCAGAATTCTTTTAGATATATCTTAAATTTTATGGTAACTCTTATGTAGAAATTCACTAACCTTCGGACTTGTCTTTTTTTTTTTTTTTTTTTTTTTTGAGAAGGAGTCTCGCTCTGTTGCCCAGACTGGAGTCCAGTGGCGCGATCTTGGCTCACTGCAAGCTCCTCCTCCTGGGTTCACGCCATTCTCCTGCCTCAGCCTCCCGAGTAGCTGGGACTACAGGCGCCTGCCACCATGCCTGGCTAGGTTTTGTATTTTTAGTAGAGCCAGGGTTTCACCATGTTGGCCAGGCTGGTCTCAAACTCCTGACCTCAAGTGATCCACCCACCTTGGCCTACCAAAGTGCTGGGATTACAGGCATTAGTCATGGCACCCAGCCAGTATAGCCATGATTAAAAGCAAATATGAATCCATCATCTGGTTGGCAGGAAACTTCCAGGCAACCTAAGTTTGACACAGCTCACTCTCTGAAATTGGAGACAGGGATAGAGGCCCCTGCTAACCCAACTAACTCAGCTTAGTTGTGGGCAGCTGACAACTGCTCCGAACAGCAGCGGCCACCTGAACAGGAGGGGAATCAAGAGTAGGAACAGGAGGCAAGAGTAGGTCAGTCTAGTGCTCAATAGGGCAAAGGCAGGGGCAGAAACCAGATATCCCAGATGAGTCAGCCAGAAAAGATAATCCAGCACCAGCAGGGCAAAGGGCTGGTCTGTGGGTCTTGTGTTGGCCATGAGGACAATTCACAGTTATGCGGAGTCCCAAGGCTGTGCCAAAACAGCTGTTACTGGTCATGTGCAAGAAGATACTGTCTCAAGTGTTTTAATCAAAATAGAAAGGCATCCTGGTAGGAGGGTGTTGAACATGGCATGGGTATAGCCATGTGTGGGAATCAGGCATCCAGAAATGGCCAAAGTGGAGCCACTGCAAATAGTACAAGAATGAATATACACAATGACTTAGGTCAGCAGTTCTCAAATGTTTTGATATCAGAATCCCTTAATGCTGTTAAAAATTACTTGTGAGCCCGATGGCCGGATGCGGTGGCTCACGCCTGTAATCCCAGCACTTTGGGAGGCCGAGGTGGGTGGATCACCTGAGGTCATGAGTTCGAGACCAGCCTGGCCAATACGGTGAAACCCCATCTCTACTAAAAAAAAAACCAAAAAACAATAAACAAAAAATTAGCCGGATGTGGTGGCATGTGCCTGTAATCCCAGCTACTCAGGAGGCTAAGGCATGACAATTGCTTGAACCCGGGAGGCAGAGGTTGCAGTGAGCCGAGATCGCGCCATTGCACTCCAGCCTGGGCAACAGAAGGAGACTCCGTCTCAAAAAAAAAAAAAAAAAAAATTACTGGTGACCCCAAAGAGCTTTTGTTTATATGGATTATAGCTATTTATATTTTCTCTTTTAGAAATTAAAACTGAGGAATTTTGAAAATGCAAGAATATACCAGCACACATTCCATTAGCCATTAGCAATGAAGCAGCACATAGCCCCTGGAAAATTCCACCACACTTTTGAAAGAATGAGAGTGAAAAAGGCAAATAATGAGTTAGTATCATTTTTAAAGTAGTTTTGATTTCACTTACTCCCTGTTAGTGTCTTGGAGGTCTCCAGGAGGTCCCCAGACCACACTTTGAGAACCACTGGTCTAAATAATATATAGTAGGCTGGGCGCCACCTAGCAGTTTGGGAGGCTGAGGCGGGCGGATCACATGAGGTCAGGAGTTCAAGACCAGCCTGGCCAAGATGGTGAAACCCCATCTCTACTAAAAATACAAAAATTAGCAGGGCATGGTGGTGCATGCCTGTAGTCCCAGGTACTCAGGGGCTGAGGCAGGAGAATTGCTTGAACCTGGGAGGTGGAGGTTGCAGTGAATCGAGATTGCACCACTGCACTCCAGCCTGGGAAACAGAGTGGGACTCTCACAAAAAAAAAAAAAAAAAAAAAAGAAGAAGAAGAGGATTGGATAAGTACTGTTTTTGCAAGCCATCATTGCTGCTAGTACCTTTCATTCATTCTTTTTTTTTTTTTTTTTTAAGACAGAGTCTCACTCTGTTATCCAGGCTGGAGTGCAGTGGTGCTATCTCGGCTCACTGCAACCTCCACCTCCAAGGTTCAAGTGATTCTTGTGCCTCAGCCACCTGGGTAATTAGGATTACAGGCGCTCGCCATCACGCCTGGCTAATTTTTGTATTTTTAGTAGAGACAGGGTTTTGCCATGTTGCCCAGGCTGGTCTTGAACTCCTGGCCTCAAGAGATCCACCCAAAGTGCTGAGATTCCAGTCGTGAGCCACCGTGCCCGGCCTATTGCTGCTACTACCTTTCAAGACTCAGAGAGACTAGAAACTGAAATTCTGGGCTGGGTGTGGTGGCTCACACCTGGAATCCCAGCATTTTGGGAGGCTGAGGCGGGTGGGTCACTTGATGTCAGAGGTTCGAGACCAGCCTGGCCAACGTGGTGAAACCCCATCCCTACTAAAAATATAAAAATTAGCCGGGTGTGGTGGCAGGTGCCTGTAATCCCAGTTACTTGAGAGGCTGAGGCAGGAGAATCGCTTGAACCTGGGAGGTGGAGGTTGCAGTGAGCTGAGATCGTGTCATTACACTCCAGCCTGGGAGACAAGAGTGAAACTCCTTCTCAAAACAAAACAAAACAAAACAAAACAAACTGATATTCTGCCTCAGAAAAACTCCATGTCTCCAGCAATGATCATATTGGCCAACAGAAATAGCCAAGTGCAGGAAAATGGCTTCTTCTTCATTTCTACCTTACAAATCTTACCCAAGTACACCTAATGGACCATATCTGGTTCTCACCCAGAATCCTACGTGGATGGAAGCCTGTGAAATGCCATTTATAAACTTCCACCTCTACAGTATGGGAAGGTTCACTAGAATGAAGTAGGAAAGAGTGTTAAGTCCCAGTTGAACACATTCAACACACATTTCTGTCTATGGGTTGATTAGAATGTGAGCTCCATGAGGGTGGGGAGTTTAGCCTGATTTATGGTGTTTTTGTTTTGTCTCGTTTTTGAGACAGGGTCTCACTCTGTCACCCAGGCTGGAGTGTAGTGACGCAATCATAGGTAACTGCAGACTCAAACTCCTGGGATCAAGCAATTCTTCCACCTCAGCCTCCTGAGTAGCTGAGACTACAGGCATGTGCCACCATGCCTGGCTTTTTTTTTTTTTTCTTTTTTGTAGAGACAGGGTGTCAGTATGTTGATCAGGCTGATCACGAATTCCTGGCCTCAAGCAATCCCTCTGCCTCAGCCTCCCAAAGCGTTGTGTACAGGTGTGAGCCGCTACACGCAGCTGATTTGTTTTTTACTATGTCCTCAGAGTCTGGAATTTTACAAAGTAGTTGCTGAGTAAACAGGTAGATACAAATCAAGATGAACTTTTCCGCTGGAGCTCTTATCGTGAACATCAGACAGATAACAGTTACTCGGACAATAGTTTTGGGGAGGTAAAAAAAAAAAGTCAGATACAGAGTGTAAAGAAACTACACTGTAGTGAATTAAAGTTGGCTGCAAATTATTTGACATTCTTCATATTACAAAGTGGAGTCTATGTCGCCTCCCTTGAATCTAGGAGATTTCTATGACTGCTTTGACCAATAGACTAAAATGGAAGTGATGTTGTGCCTCTTTCCAGGCTGGACTTAAAAGAATGGCAGCTTCCACAACCTGTCTCTATGGATCCGTGAGCTGCCATGTGAGAAGTTCAGCTACCCTAATAGACCACGTGGAAAGGCTCTGAGGCTACATGAATTGGGGGCGAGCTGAACCCAGCCTTTCAGTGTCAGGCATATGTATTGGACCCTCCAGACTAACCTGGCTGTAAGCTAGAATGCCATCAGCTGACTCTGGTTGATACAGTATGGAACAGAGAAATCACCCAGCTGAGCCCTGCCCAAATTCCTGACTCAAAAAGTGTCAGATATAATATAGTGGTTGTTGTTTTAAGCCACTGAGTTTTGGGATAGTTTGTTATGTATTTACAGATCACCAGAGTACATGCTAAGTGTGGTCTTGGTGAATACAAAGCTGACTGTGGTAAGGATGGAGAAAATGTCCCATTTACGTCTCATGTCGATTTCCACAGTTATAGTTTTAATCCATGGTTACAGGTTTTTTGTTTGTTTGTTTGTTTGTTTGGACAAAGTCTGGCTCCATCACCCAGGCTAGAGTACAGTGGTGCATTCTCGGCTCACTGCAACCTCCGCCTCCTGGGTTCAAGTGATTCTGATGTTTCAGCCTCCTGAGTACCTGGGATTACAGGCACATGCCACCATGCCCAGCTAATTTTTGTATTTTTAGTAGAGACGGGGGTCTCACTATGTTGCCCAGGCTGGTCTTGAACTCCCAGTCTCCAGTGATCCACCCGCTTTGGCCTCCCAAAGTGTTGGGATTATAGGCATGAGCCACTGCACCTGGCACATGGTTACAGTTTTATAGCATGCATTCCTGCAAGGTGTTCCTAAAACACTCAAGTTTTGTTCAAGACACATTCTCTATAAAGCAAGCAAGAGATCTTGGATGTTGCTAAATGATACTGATTTGCTGGAAAAATATGAAGAGTAGTAATGATGATATGGAAAAGATGCCTGTGGGTAAAGATACTATACTCAGGAAACTGGAAATGCTGTGCTCTGAAGGTAGCAATGGTTACTAAATATCTTACAAATTTGAATTTATTCTATTCCAAAGGCATTTGCTGGTGAAAGTTTGAACAAAACTGTGAAAAAGACTTTAGTAATCTCCATGCAGGGTCAAGTAGGCAAAAGTGACCCATGTCTTTATTACAGTGATGACTAGGTTCCTACAGATTTTAAACATTATTAATTTATTTATTTGTGGTAAAAACGCATATCATAAAATTTACCAACTTAACCATTTTTAATTATACAGTTTAGTAGTGTTAAGTATATTTGCTTTCTATGAAACAGATCTCAACCTTTTCATTTTGAAGAACTGAAACTCTATACTCATTAAAGAACTCCCTTTTGTCCTCTCTCCCCAACCCTTTATATCCACCATTCTACTTTCCATATCTATGAATTTGACTAATTTAGATAACTCATATCAGTGGAATCATACGGTATTTGTCCTTTTGTGAGTGGCTTATTTCATTTAGCATAATGTCCTCAAGATTCATTCATGTTGTAGCATGTGTACATGCTCTTTTTTTTTTTTTTTTTTTTTGGTGGAGTCTTGCTCTGTCACCAGGCTGGAGTGCAATGGTGTGATCTCGGCTCACTGCAACCTCCGCTTCCTGGGTTCAATTGATTCTCCTACCTCAGCCTCCTGAGTAGCTGGGACTACAGGCGCATGCCACCATGCCCAGCTAATTTTTGTATTTTTAATAGAAACAAGGTTTCACCATGTTGGCCAGGATGGTCTCGATCTCTTGACCTCGTGATCCACCCGCCTCAGCCTCCCAAAGTGCTGGGATTACAGGCATGAGCCACTGCACCCAGACAGAATTTCCTGCCTTTTTAAGGTTGCATAGTATTCTATTGTATGTATACCAAATTTGTTTATACATTCATCCATCAATGAACATTTGGGTTGCTTCCATCTCTTAGCTATTGTGAATAGTGCTGCTGTGAACATGGGTGTGCAAATATCTCTTGGAGATCCTGCTTTCAATTCTTAGGGATATATACCCAGAAGGGGATTCCTGGATCACACATTAGTTCTATTTTCCATTTTTTTCAGGAACCACCATATTGCTTTCCATAAGGTTGAGCCATTTTACAATCCTACCAACTACAGATTGCTTTTAGAAGCTCAACCGTCATGTATATTATAAGAAATTGCCTCAAGTACAATATAGAACATCAACAGAAATAAAATCCAGACCATTGTACTTCATATATGTCAATCAGGAGGGTTTAAATTAATAACTGTTACGAAACACTGATCATACATTCATCATGTCTTTTCAAAATGGAAATATATAAATTAGAGGTCTTATTTTTATTATTTTATTTTATTTTTATATATTTGTTTATTTTTAGAGATGGAGTCTCTCACTCTGTTGCCCAGGCTGGAGTATAGTGGTGCCATCTCGGCTCACTGCATGCTCTGCCTCCTGTGATTCTCATGCCTCAGCCTCCTAAGTAGCTGGGACTACAGGTGCCTGCCACCACACCTGGCTAATTTTTGTATGTTTTGTAGAGATGAGGTTTCACCATATTGGCCAGGCTGATCTTGAACTCCTGACCTCAGGTGATCTGCCTGCCTCGGCCTCCCAAAGTGCTAGGATTACAGGTGGGAGCCACCGTGCCCAGCCTTTGGATTTTATTCTTTTTTTTTTTTTTTCTTGGAGACAGTCTCACTCTGTAGCTCAGGCTGGAGTGCAGTGGCCTGATCTCAGCTCACTGCAACCTCCGTCTCCCAGGTCCTGGTTCAAGCAATTCTCTTGCCTCAGCCTCTTGAGAAGCTGGGATTACAGGCACGTGCTACCATGCCCAGCTAATTTTTGTATTTTTAGTAGAGACGGGGTTTCACCATGTTGGCCAGGATGGTCTCGATCTCTTGACATCATGATCCACCTGCCTCGGCCTCCCAAAGTGCTGGGATTATAGGCATGAGCCACCACACCCAGTCTGGATTTTATTCTTAAATGACTGTAAAGACACTGGAGCACCAGCAAGGTACAGCTTCTACTCTGGGGAGGAATTTGCATGCTTTCTTGTAGCTCTGTTTTAGAATCATAGCTGCCACATAATGATATTTTGGTAAATGATAGAATGCATATATGATGGTGGTCCCATAAGATTATTTAATATTTTTACTGTACCTTTTCTATGTTTTTATATGTTTAAATACACAAATACTTGCCATTGTGTTACAATTGCCTACAGTATTCAGTACAGTCATATGCTGTACAGATTTGTAGCCTAGGAGCAATAGATTATACCATATAGCTTAGGTGTGTATAAGTCCATTTTACGATGTTCGCACAATGATGAAACTACCTAATGAGGGATTTCTCAGAACATATTCCTGTCCTTAAACAGAGTGTATATGTATGTAAATGCTTTAGGCATAACTTTTCTGGAGCTATTGCATTGGTTACTCATGGGCTCCCTCTAGTGGAGGTGGTGGCTCAGTTTGCAGGGTTTCAGATCAGGAAAAGCAAAGTAAATGAGCAATTTAGCCCTTCATTCAACAAACATTTACTGAGTGCCTACAATGTGCCAGGCTCCATTCTGGTGCTGAAAAACGTCCGTGAACAAATCGGACAAACATCCATGGACTCATGGAGCTTACATTCTGGTAGGTGGAGAGAGACACTAAGCCAAATTTACAAGCAACTTGGATGGGAAAGTACAGGGAGGATGGTAGTGTTCCAATTTTAAATGTAGTGTCAGGGAAGATCTCATTGAGAAAGTGACATGTGAATAAAGATGTAAATGAGGTGAGCGGGTGAATGATGCAGGTATCTGGGGGAAGAGCACTCCAGGCAGACGGATTAAAAAGCACAAAGGCCCTGAGCCTACCTGTAGGTTTGAGGAATGGCAGAGGCCAGTGTGCTTTAAGGGGAAGGATGACAGAAGGAGCAGGAGTTGAGGTTAAAGCAGAGCTGTATTGGAGGTGTCAAATCTTGAGGGTCCTGTAGGCCAATGTAAGGATTTTGGTTTTTACTCCGAAATAGGAATGCACTGGAGGAAGGACATGATCTAATTAGGGTTTTAACAGGAGCCCATTGCTACTATATTAATAGATTGTGGGGGCCGGGCATGGAGGCTCACACCTGTAATCCCAGCACTTTGGGAGGCTGAGGCGGGCGGATCACTTGAGGCCAGGAGTTCAAGACCAGCCTGGCCAACATGGCAAAACCCCATCTCTACTAAAAATATAACAATTAGCCGGGCGTGCTGGCGGGCGCCTGTAATCCCAGCTATTCAGGAGGCCGAGGCAGGAGAACCCAGGAGGCAGAGGTTGCAGTGAGCCAAGATCAGTCCACTACACTCCAGCCTGGGTGACAGAGGGAGACTCCGTCTGAAAAAAACAAACAAACAAAAGATTGCGGGAAGGCAAGGGTATAAATAGGGCACTCACAGTCACTGACTGACTGGTTTATACCAACGGAGGCAGTAAATGGTCAGGTTCTGGACAGATTTTGAAGGCAGATCTTGCAGAACTTGCTGATGAAGTAGACGTGGGATGTGAGAGAGGAGTTAAGGATCTTAGTAAATGATGTTGCTTAGTACATTGTTGTCATCGGAAGAGGTGATCAAATATACAGTCAAAAAATGTAGAAAAAATAGGTTTTTTCTGGATTTTGTTATTCGTGGTATTTGTGAGCTAATAAAAATGTTTTTAATTTTTCTCATTATAAAAGGTTCACTTTTATATCAAATATTGTAATTTTTGATTTTTTTTTTTTTTTTTTTTTTTTTAGACAGAGTCTCGCTGTGTTGCCTAGGCTGGAGTGCAGTGGCATAATCAACTCCCCGCAGCCTCTACCTCCTGGGCTCAGTTAGGTGCGTGCCACCACACCTGGCTAATTTTTCTGGTTTTTTTTTTGTTTGTTTGTTTTGCTTTGTTTGTTCTGTAGAGACAGGGTCTAATTTTGTTGCCCAGGGTGATCTCCAACTCCGGGGCTCAAGCAACCCATCGACCTTCGCTTCCCAAAGTGCTAGGATTTCAGGCGTGAGCCACTGTGCCTGGCCTTGATTATTTTAAAGAGGGCCCCCAAATTGAATAAACGTCAAGTCTCCACAAAGCCTGAATTCAACCTTGCTTCTAGCCCATACTTTGGTTGTAATTTAAAGTTAACGAAACATTTAAGAATTTTGCTTCTGAAAACAGTGTGCACGAAGTGAATTGTAAGCTTAATATAATATTAAGAATAAACTAAATTTGGGGATAAAAAGATCACCTTGGGGCCAGGTGTGATGACTCACGCCTGTAATCCCAGCACTTTGGGAGGCCAAGGGGGTTAGATCAACCGAGCTCCAGAGTTGGAGACCAGCCTGGGCAACGTGGCGAAACCCCGTCTCTACCGAAAAATACAAAAATTAGCTGGGCGTGGTGGTGCGCGCCGGTAGTCTTAGCTACTCAGGAGGCTATGGTGGGAGGATCACTTGAACCCGGGAGGCGGGGGTTGCAGTGAGCCGAGATCGCGCCACTGCACTCCAACCTGGGCGACAGAGCGAGACTCTGTGTCAAAAGAAAAAAAAAAAGGGCTAAGTGCGGTGGCTCACGCCTGTAATCTCAGCACTTTGGGAGGCCCAGGCGGGCGGATCACCTGAGGTCGGGAGTTCAAGACCAGCCTGACCAACATGGAGAAACCCCGTCTCTACTAAAACTACAAAATTAGCCGGGCGTGGTGGCACATGCCTGTAATCCCAGCTACTCGAAAGGCTGAGGCAGGAGGATCGCTTGAACCCGGGAGGCGGAGGTTGCAGTGAGCCGAGATCGCGCCATTGCACTCCAGCCTGGGCAACAAGGGCGAAACTCCGTCTCAAAAAAACAAAAACAAACCAAAAAAAAAAAAAAACAAGATCACCTTGGGCTAGCCTCCCAAATGTCTTCCAAAACTTCCCACTCATTCTCCTTCCCAGTTTTTCTAAATCTACCAAATGCACCCAATACTTCTTACGTTCCTTTTAGCGAGGTAGGGATTACGCGCATTTTTAAAGACCTCCTTAAAAGTGAAGGCTGTAGTACCGTCAGGACTGCCTGGGGCTCATCCAGAAGCTGCTGGTCTCCGAGGCACCGAGAGGGGCGTGGCCATGGGCGTGGCTCGCCGGGCCGGCGGAGTGGGCGGAGCCTAGGCGCTTCCCCGCCCGGTCAGACTCAACACATGCGCCCAGAGGTTTCTAGTGGAACGAGGTGTGGATTGTGAAGTGACTCTGGCCGCTTACTTCCGGTTCCTAGGGATGCGCATCCGGGTCACGCTAACGCCGCGGTTTCCTCCGCTCGCTTGGTTCTACTGTGGGTCTGGACTGGTCTCCATGTCCTGTTGTGGGGCTTTTACAGCCTTTGGGTGAGTCTCCGCTGCCGACAGGGTCTGAGCGCAGCCGGGCGAGCACAGCCTGAAGGGGGATGGGTCTAGAGTTCTGCCTCGGTCCTTGTGGGTGGGAGTCTCTTCGCCTGTCCCTTGTCCCTGCAGTGCTTCACTCACCTCAGCCCTTTCCTTCACGCTGGCCTCGCCTTATTCACCTCAGCTTAGCCTTTTCGCGCTTCCGTGCATCTGTCGCCTCGCTGTTTTTCCTCAGCCTCATCAGTCCTTTTCCAACCTCGGTTTCTTGCCTTACGCCTCAGAGCTTCTCTCAGTCACTGCCTCTCCTTTTTTCTCCTCCTCCTTTCTTTTAGAACCTCTTTTCCCCTACCCCTGATCTGGAATCTCAGCGTTCTTTCACCCAGCGAGACGGCCCACCTTCTAATTGTGCTTACTTCACCACCGAGAAACTGAGCCTCTCCCTAGGGTCCTAGTTCCTTGTCCCTCAACTTTCTTCAGCTTTGATCCTTCCTCCTGGGACCAGTAGGTGACAGTGCTTCTCCTGGGGTTCTTCTGCCTGTCCTTAGCTAGAGGAGGGCTTTGCCAAAGCCCCGAAATGGGAAGACTTCCCCAGCCTGGGGGAAGTTTTGCCTTAAGGCGCCGGGTTAGACTGAACTCTGGTAGCTTCCATAGTTAGGGTACAAGAAAGGCGTTCCTAGTTCTTCGCTTTACCTCAGTTTTGGGGCTCTGTCAAGAGCAGCTAACAGGTGACAGGCACACGGTACTGCTAGCAGTTGGGCTGGCGCGATCTTGTTAATTGACAAGTCATGAGGACGTTCTGTCAGTTTTGTGTTCCCATGAGAATGGATGTGCACAGCTGAGGCAAAAATGCGAATGTTTTGGGACGTTCAGCTCTGTTTTCGGCATGGACGTTTCTTACAGGACACTTGTGATGATAGAGGACAGAATTTGTGGAGAGATCATTAGCCCCAGATTTATGAATTTATTGTGTTGTTTCCGAAAAGTGTTCTGCTGAAGAGTTCACTATAGTAATTTCAAAGTAATCTTCTTTAAACTTAGTATGCACATATGCATTTTTTCATTTTTACTGTATTAAGTTTTCTGTTTGTCTTCCTCTTCCTTCATTAGCCAGACTTTACTTAGAATTACATTACTTAGAACTACATTACTTAGAATATTCTTCTAACTTTTGTATTTTTTTTTCCTTACCATTTCCACCTTTGTAGTAAAACTATCATTTTCTCATTTTGAGATTTAGGACACCTTTCTTAAATTTCCCTAGAGGTTTAAAGTCATTTATAACATGAAGGAATTGCATTTAATAATGGTTAGTGCTCCCTTTCCCAAATTTTGTGATCTAGAGTACAGGCTTGGGTAATCTTTATTTTTTCCCGATGTTTATAGTGTATATCTAGCACTTGATTGCAGCGGTTTTTGTGTCATCAGTTTCTGTAATCTATAAATTGTGCTTTAAAATGTAGTACTTCAGTATGAACTTAAATACAGCTTTGAGCACCTGCTTATCTTTTGGCTAATTAGCTATAGAAAAATCTCCTTCATTATATGATACATATACATATAAGTGTGTATAGTCCTTGGCTTATTCCAAAATTGGGCTCTCTTCAGCTGTTTTTAGCAAAGGACTTTGGAGCTTGGCCATGTTAGTCCTAGAAGCCACAGAGAAGGACCCTTCTGATTGGCTTTCAGGACTTATCTAACTGCTAAGCGAAGCCTCTTTGAAAGTTTCTTATGTGTACCTCCTCCCCACTACCTAGCTCTAGCTTCTGTCCAACCTGGCCTTACTATTTTCCATCCTTCAAAACAAACCCCAATGTGTATGGCTTACTCCAGCTGCTTCCTTACCTTCAGGTTTGTGGGCTTCATTTAAGCCATGGGAATGCCAGCTTAATTAATGCAGATTAATATAAGAACATTAAACCCCAAAAATGATGGGAAATCACTCTGTCTTCAAAACAATAGAAAATAATAAAATCTAGTTTTAAAGATTATATACCATTGTCACTGGTAAGAAGTGGCACTCTTATTTACAAAACATAAAGAAATTAGGGTTTAGGTCTGGCATGGTGGTTCACACCTATAATCCCCAGCACTTTGGAAGGCCAAGGCCAGAGGATTGGCCAGGAGTTCGAGACCAGCCTGGGCAACATAGACAAAATTAGCCTGGTGTAGTGGTGTGCGCCTGTAGTCCCAACTACTCAGGAGGTTGAGGTTGGAGGATTGCTTGAGCCCAAGATTTTGAGGTTACAGTGAGCTGTGATCACATCACTGCGCTCCACAGGGCAACAGAGTGAGACTCTCTTAAAAAAAAAAAAAAGAAATTACAACTTAAACAGTTAATTTCCAAGGTCATTTTTTTTTAAGTCAAGAAGTCCTGTACATGCTCTCAGAGTAGCGGGTGTTAATACCATTGAAGCCATAGGCTGGAAAGCACAATATAGTATTTAGTGGGTCATTTCAGTATATGTCATGTATGAATGAGACTATTAGGATAAGAAATCTGTGACACGGATTTTAAAATCCAAAGCCGAAGTCATTTTGCCTTCAAAGAGGGACTAGAGAAAGAAACTGTTTTGTGCAGAAGTAGAAGTTGAAAAGTTTTAGGAGTCTTTCTCTTTTGTTCTTCTAAAATGACTTTGGCCTGTATATTCTGCATTGAAGCCATTAACTGAAATGAGCATCCTGTGTTGTCATTGGAGCAGTTGTGTTCATGCTGCTGATCTTCAAGCCTGCCCCTCCACCTAGCTGCCAAACCAAACCAAACCAACAAAGAAACAAAAAAACCCAGAGACGGCTTAATGTGTGTTTGTTTTTAAAGCTCAGGAAAAAAAATTACTGTTGATTTTCTATAAAAATTTCTACTTTAGTTGGTAGTTCTAAGGGCTCAATTTAAAATATGTTTCTGCATATTAGTTTTATGCTTACCAAGTTTTCTTATTTTGGTTTGGTTTGATTATTTTTGGTTCTTTTTTGTCATTTTATTTGCTAATGTACTTTGTCTTACATTTTTTTGTTTGGTTGTTTGTTTTTTGGTCCTTGAATCCTATGTTTAAGGAGATGTAGTTTTTTGTTTGTTTGTTTGTTTTTTGAGACAAAAAACAAAACCTTGCCCTGTTGGCCAGGCTATAGTGCAGTGGCACGATCTCGGCTCACTGCAGCCCCGACCTCCTGGGCTGAAGCCATCCTCCCACAGCCTCCAGAATAGCTGGGACTACAGGTTCATGCTACCATGCCTGGCTAATTTTTAAATTTTTTTGGAGAGGCAGGGTTTCACCATGTTGCCCAGGCTGATCTCAAACTCCTGGACTCAAGCAATCTCCCTGCCTCGGCCTCTCAAAGTGCTGGGTTTAAGGTGTGAGCCACCACCCACAGGCGGCTGACGTAGTTTTGAATATTTAAGAAACAAAGTATACCTCCAACAAGTCCTTGTCACTTCTGCCTTGTAGCGTTATGGTTTCTGTGTTCTGCCTAAGCTGTTTCATGACTTCATTTATTTTGTTTTGATTATAAATAAAAGGCTCATGGAACTTCTTTTTAGGTAGCAGTTTGTCCAAAAGATATTTCTGTTCTGCATGTAACAACATGATACTTTAGCTCATGTATGATTTAAATGGAGGAAGAATAGTTCAAAATAGAAATGTGTATTTTAAAATATTAGGAATAGTCAGCACTTTGGGAGGCCGAGGCAGGAATATTGCCTGAGTTCAGGAGTTAGAGAACAGCCTGGGCAACACGGTGAAACCCCATCTCTACTAAAATACAAAAAATTAGCTGGGCATGGCGGCGTACGCCTGTAGTCCCAGCTACTCGGGAGACTGAGGCAGGAGAATTGCTTGAACCAGGGAGGCGGAGGTTGCAGTGAGCTGAGATCGTGCTACTGCACTCCACCCTAGGCGACAGAGCGAGACTCGTCTCAAAAAAAAAAAAAAACTGAAAAATATATATATGTATATATTAGGAATAGTCAATGCTTCCCAGATGTTCATCTAATTGGTTTATACCAAAAGGTTGAATTGTTATATTGATAGTAAGGTGGAAAATAGGTGGACTTTCTGTTTTCTAATTAACTTAAAAATACAAGTACATATTCCTTTACAAAGTGTATGGCTTAAGCTCTAAACTACCCTGTTGATACTGGTATCTTTTACTGTCAGATAACATAGCAAATAATGGAACATATCATCCTTGATATTTTTATTTAGTTCCATCAACCTAAGTTCCAGGGTAGCTAATTATTAAATGTAGAAGTAATTTAGGCATTTTCTCTGTTATTTATAGTATATTTAAAAACAGCCATTTAAAATATGGGCTTCCTAAAATATGTCTTTGCTGTTTTCCCATTTAAGTATGCAATAGTATTTTGAATCAGAAAAGGAATGTGTAGTTTAAATAGTGCCAACTTACTGTAAATAAGTTAACAGATCAGCCCAAGGCAGTCAGTGCTTAATATCATGAAGATCTTACCACAGATTGTGTTGGATGCACTTTAACTTATTAGCTTGGTTAATGTTTGTAGCAGTTAGATGGTTTTCATTTTCTTCCCTAGAAAATAATTAGCAATACTCTTTGTAAGACATTTATTTCAGCAAATATTGCTTAGGCACCTACTGTGTACAGTTACAGTAATACATATTTAGGCTATTTATGTGGCTAGGTAATATTGTACCAGGCTGATATGTACACTTAAATTCTGAATTTGATCTTATTTGTACATTTCTGAATTAAACGTAAGACTTAACATAATTAGAATTAAATAAACTTAACATAAAATCATGTTCTTTCGTTATAGATACAATCAAATAATTTTCACTTGGGAAACTTTTTCACAACTGAACCATGAAACTCTGTAGTGGTAAAACAGTAAAAATAAAAGTGAACTTTACATAGCACTTACTATGTACCAGGAACTATTCTAAGTAGTTTACATGTATTAACTCTTTAATCTTTACAACCCTATGAAATAAGGGTACTATTCTTTTTTTTTTTTTTTTTTTTTTTTTTGAGACAGAGTCTTGCCCTGTCGCCCAGGCTAGATTGCAGTGGCACAATCTCTGGTCACTGCAACCTCCGCCTCCCAGGCTCAAGTGATTCTCCTGCCTCAGCCTCCTGAGTAGCTGGGATTACAGGCATGTGCCACCATGCCCGGCTAATTTTTGTATTTTTAGTAGAGACGGGGTTTCACCATGTTGGTCAGGCTGGTCTCAAACTCCTCACCTCGTGATCTGCCTGCCTCAGCCTCCCAAAGTGCTGAGATTACAGGTGTGAGCCACTGTGCCCAGCCAAGGGTACTCTTCTTACTATCTCCATTTTACATATAAGGAAACCGAGGTACAGAAGTTATGTAACTTGCCCAAAGTAACACAACTAGTTATCAAAGAGCTGGATTTGAACTTAGTCTTTTTGGCTCCTGAGTTAATCTTTTTTGTACAAGGGTCTACTACTTTAGTGATTTCTTTCTTTATAGGTTGAGGTTAAAAATCTAGTTTGTCTGAAACACAAAAGAATACTGCTTTTGGTTAGGAACCTTAAGGGAGGGTTTTACTTGGCCTTTTTACTAATGCTGGCTTAAGGCAAATTGCAAACCTTTTACTATCGATGTTTCTCAGATGGCAAAACCATATATTAAGAAAGCAATACGGGATCAAATTCCTCCCCCGTTAGAAAAATTATCTTATGGAAGTTAATTACTTTGGAGTTACTTGGAGATAAGTCACTATTTTTTATAAAATGGCCCCTCGAAGTTAATTTTTTTCTTTTATCTTCAGAGTATTAAACAAACCTATGTAATAGTCTTAAAATACTTAAATCTTACCATTCCCATATGAATTTAACAACTTGAAATATAAAACAGAAGACTAAAACTGAAACATCTGATTCACCACTGGTCTCATTTCCAAATTTGGAAATTTGTGTGAAATTAAGTACATTCAACTCTTCAGGACTATCATGTTTAGAGTACATTCATCTCTTTAGGGCTATCATGTTTAGAGTAGTATATTTAAATTAGTGATTTTATTTTTACTTTAGAAAAGATGAGGGGAACTTTCACAAACAAATTACTTTCTAAATGAGAAGATGCAAATAATAGTCATCTAGAATATTATTGATCATATTAAGATGGTTCTTTTGTGCCTTTATTAAGCCCAAATAAAAAAATTTAATCAAATATCTGGGGGAAGGAGATTATTTTATATAAGTTGAAGTGCACCTTAATGCAGGAGTCTTGTACTCAGATAATGATATTATTTTTCTGAATATTTTGAAAGCAGTCGAGAATCACAGAATCTGGTTTACAGAAAAAGTATAAATATTTCTGGTAAGAAGTAACGTTTGATTAGGAATACTAATTTTAATTCTCATGTTAATTCTTATTAATTGAGACGTTAAGTATACTGTTTTTTATAGTAGCTTTTGTCCTTCTTTTTCCACTTGGTGGGAAAAGTATTGTTATGGAGTTGAACAGAGTAAGCTTTGCTATGATGATAATACTTGTTGATATTTAGAATGTTCTTTACTTTTAGTTAAACATTTAATTTTTGATTCAAAGCAATTCCCTTTTATATGTGGGTCTGATTATCAGTGTATTTAAAAATTTCAATAGTTTTCTTTCACCTGAAATTTAATATTGTAGCAATTACTGAATTTAGGAAAATTGGTAGGTAGTTGCTATCAGCGCCGTTACTACGGGAATACATTAGAATGATTAGCTTTTAGGTGAAATTGAATTTTTTCTTTAGTTTCCATAGAGACTGAAAACGATTTAGGTCAACTTTACCTGTTGTGCCCTTCCCCCTTTTCAAAATAAGAGGAACATTTAATTTAGCACAGTGATGTTAATTTTTTCCTAGTAGATTGATGATATGAATATGATAATCTCACTCTCTTTACCAAAAGAATAATCCAATATGTTCTTTTATATAATCCAATATATTCTTTTATATTCCAAAATCCATGTATGAATTTTGGGGGAATATTTCAGACTTTAGAGAACATTATAGGATAAAAAATAGTATCTAAATATCTTATAAAAATTAGTGTTTTATTACATCACTGAATTTTTCTCTTTTAAATTTAAAAGTGTCAAATTTAGGAAACATCTGTGATAATTTAAAGAATAATTTTTGAAATCTGCTTTTCCTTTTCACTAGGTGTTCCTCTGCTATAGGTTAGGAAGCAGTAGTTAAGCAACACTAATGAATAATATTCTTGAGAGTGAGAACTAGAGCTTCGCAAATAGGCCATCTCTCATATTTAGTGGGGCATTTAATAGCTAGATAAACTGAAAATTTTTGCTTTCATTTCTATGTATTTTCTGTTAGTATATATTTATTTACTGTAGGTATCTCACATTCTGTGCAAAAAAAAAAATCTTTGGAAGTAACTCAGTGGTTTCCTTTATCTTTTTTGTTCTCTTTCAGAGGCTTGCTTATATAAAACTACAATTTAGAGAACCATTGGCTGGGCGTGGTGGCTCATGCCTGTAATCCCAGCACTTTGGGAGGCCAAGGTGGGAGGATCACCTGAGAGGCAGGAGTTCAAGACCAGCCTGGCCAACATGGTGAAACCCCGTCTCTACTAAAAAAAATACAAAATTAGCCAGGTGTGGTGGCAGGCGCCTATAATCCCAGCTACTTGGGAGGCTGAGGCAGGAGAATCACTTGAACCCAGGAGGCGGAGGTCGCAGTGAGCCGAGACCGCGCCATTGCACTCCAGCCTGGGCAACAAGAGCGAAACTCCATCTCAAAACAAACAAACAAAAAAGAGAACCATCAAACTCTGAATGTTGTTTCCTATGTAGTATGAAGTGGTTATTTTCTTCCCTTTTTGACTGGCCATTTTTTTTTTTCTGGTAAAGTGGCTTTCAAACTTTTCTGATCATGACCCACTATAAAATACATTTTACATTGCTATCCAGTACTCAGACACATATATGTATATATTAATATTTGAAATTGAAACAGAAGTTTCTTGAAACAGTATCTTTACTACTGGTGATGCATTGTAATATTAATATTTTCTATTCTATTTTGTTTGTTTGTTTTTTGAGACAGGATCTCACCCTGTATCACCTGGGCTGAAGTGTAGTGACACTATCACGGCTCACTGCAGCCTCAACCTCCTGGGCTCAGGTGATCCTCCCGCCTCAGCCTCCCAAGCAGCTGAGACTACAGGTGTTTGCCACCATGCCTCACTAATTTTTTGTTTGTTTGTTTTGTTTTTTATAGACGGGGTTTCACTGTATTGCCCAGGCTGGTCTTGAACTCCTGGGCTCAAGTGATCCTCTTGCCTTAGCCTCCCAAAGTGCTGGAATTATAGGTGTAAGCCACTGTGCCTGGCCTCTATTTTGTTTTATTGTTTTTAATTTAAAACAAACTGCTGGTTTCCATTCACTAAGTTGATATCAGCGCCGTTACTATGGGAGTACATCAGAATGATTAGCTTTTAGGTGAAATTGAATTTTTTCTTTAGTTTCCGTAGTTAATGCAATGTACCCGCAGTTTGCAAAATTTTAGTGACTGCTAGATTTTTCCCCTAATATTGTCTTTTTTTAATGGAAAATGTTTAGGTTTGGGGCCAGGTGTGGTGGCTCATGCCTGTAATCCCAGCACTTTGGGAGGCTGAGGTAGGAGGATCACTTAAGCCCAGGAGTTCAAGACTAGCCTGGGCAACATAGCGAGACCCTGTCTCTACCAAAAAAAAAAAAGAAAAGAAAATGTTTAGGTTTGCTAGTTTTTTTCTCTGCAAAGTACCTGGATGGATTCTGTAAAACTTTTAACCTAAATAGCTGCAGAACAATCATTGAGAGAGGGAGGTCCTGTTGCCCTGATTACCATTACTGTCATCTCTGTTCTTTACCATTTCTAGGCACATTATTTTAAAAACTTATTTTGGAATCATGCGGTTGAAAATGCTCGGTTGTATGCTGAGCTTCTATCATTAGAATCCTTTGCTAGTTTGCATCTAACAGTCAAAAGTTTAGGTCCTTTCAGTTGGTTTTCACAAACTTTGCTTCTGTTCTTGGCAACTAGTCAAAAGGTTACAAAGCTGCTTTATTCTGCTCTCTTCTGGCCCCAGTCCAGTCTTTGTAAACCAAAAAAAGAGGACTGAGGAATGAAGCAGTTTGCTCATGTGTATATGGTCAGGTAAAATAACATGATTGAAGAGTCATTAGGGTTTGGGACAGTGGATTACATTTATGTATTGTCCCAATTCATTTCCTGTAATCACAAAGGGGGAAAGGACATAGAAATATCGACAGTTCCTTGCCTATCCTAGCTGGTAGAGTGAAACAGGGTCAGCAGACATACTCTACTATTTTTATACCACTACCCTCTCTTAACACTTAGTGAGCACTTACTATGTGCCAGGCACTATTTAAAGCACTTCACTTGTGTTAACTCATACTCATACTTGGGAGGCCTGAGGAAAAAATGAGAATGGTAAAGGATAGAGAAGACGACTTGCCATCTTCTCGTATGTTCTTATTACTTGGCTTAAGAATTCTGGCTGTTGATGACTATAGTATGGCATATCATACATTTTAAGCTCAGTCAGCTTTTAAATATCACCAGTCCTGTCTGCATTGTTCCATTATGAGACACATAGCTGTGGTTTGAGAACTCAGGCTTTGAAGCTAGCCTGCCCGGGCTTGAATACCAGGTTGGTGACTTACTATGTGTATAGCATTGGGCAAGTTACTCTCTGTGCCTTAGTTTTCTTTCTTTCTTTCTTTTTTTTTTTTTTCTTTTTTGGGATGGAGTCTCTCTCTGTCGCCCAGGCTGGAGTGCAGTGGCACAATCTCGGCTCACTGCAAGCTCTGCCTCCCGGGTTCAGGCCATTCTCCTGCCTCAGCCTCCCGACTAGCTGGGACTACAGGTGCCCACCACCACGCCCGGCTAATTTTTTGTATTTTTAGTAGAGATGGGGTTTCACTGTGTTAGGCAGGATGGTCTCGATCTCCTGACCTCGTGATGCGCCCGCCTCTGCCTCCCAAAGTGCTGGGATTACAGGCATGAGCCACCGCACCCGGCCTGTGCCTTAGTTTTCTCATCTGTAAAATGGTGATAATAACAAATAGCTTCTATTTTATAGACTTATTGAAAGATTAAAATAATTAATGTATTAGCTGGGCATGGTGGCACATGCCTGTAATCCCAGCTACTCGGGAGGCTGAGGCATGAAAATTGCTTAAACCTGGGAGGTGGAGGTTGCAGTGAGCTGAGATCATGCCACTGCGCTTCAGCCTAGGTAACAGAGCGAGACTCTGTCTCAATTAAAAAAAAGAAGAAGAAGAAAAAAATAGTTAATATATTAAAAGTACTTAGAACGGTACCTGACCTATAAGAAGCATTCCGTAAATGTTTGCTGTTAATAGTATCAACTCACAGTTGGAGCTCCTGAGAGTGTTTGTGACTATGATGAGTTCTATATATTTGCTGAGTAAGAGGACATGATTGACATTTAATGTTATATTGTTCAGGAGCTTGAAAATATCTTGTCTTGAGGACCTGTAGGGAAAGTTCTTGTGTAGTGTGTTGGATTTAAAGCTAAAGGTTATCAAGGCTACAGGCCCAACTTTTTAAATCTCTCTTAGGAACCACTTGTTATTTGGGCCGTAATCTTAATAGTTTTAATGGTTTGCTATTTGGGAAAACTAAGCGGAGCTAGTTAGTGAATTGACTTTCACTCAAGACCAGATTTCTTTCCTTTTTATCTTTGGTGTAAGATATTTATTTATTTTATTTTTCTTTAACAAACACTTATATTATCCTGTCTGATGGAGTTTTGAAGGGGTAAATAAATTTGGAGAAGTAAAACATTCATAAAAAAACTGAACCTAGATTTTACAGTTCTTCTGACAGCTAAAGACATAGATTTCAAAAGACTTAGTTCTGTTAGTATAGTGTATAGTCAGT
Organism: Pongo pygmaeus; assembly: GCF_028885625.2. Lineage (NCBI taxonomy): Eukaryota > Metazoa > Chordata > Mammalia > Primates > Hominidae > Pongo > Pongo pygmaeus. The sequence continues at coordinate 202,778,909 of NC_072373.2, forward strand.
GTTATCCAAACACTGACAAGCTGATATATAGGACTGATGTATAGATGATGAGATATATAGGTATATAGAATGTTAGAGAATTGATGACATAGGGTACAACTTTGTCTATATAACTGGAAGCAGCACATTTATAGAATATTCATGTTGTGATTCTCAGAAATGTTAACTGCACAGATTAAAGAATATGTATAAAGATAAAGTTTTAGAGTCTTTGAGTCTGGATCTTCAAACAAATTTTTTTTTAAATTTCTTTTATTCTTATTCTTTTTGATTTCTTGTTTTTTTTTTTCATGTCACATGTTAACACCCACTACAAACAGAGAAATTCTTATGCTGACAAGTTACTAAAACTGGAGAGAGATCCAAGGAGTGTTGGAAGAAATATAGTAGAACTATTGTACTGTTATTAAGCTCACTTTGACATAGCTAATTCAGGTTAACCTCCTCCTTCTTAATACTTTTTACTATGGTTTTGAAATTTTTCCTGTGGAACACATCTTCCTGTTTTATTAGGAGCTTGTTGGGGAAGTGCAGTGGCTCATGCCTGTAATACCAGCACTTTGGGAAGCCGAGGTGGGCGGATCACCTGAGGCCAGGAGTCTGAGACCAGCCTGGCCAACCTGGTGAAACCCCGTCTCTACTGAAAATACAAAAACATTAGCTGGGTACGGTCGTGCACACCTGTAATCCCAGCTACTCGGGAGGCTGAGGCAGGAGAATTGCTTGAACCCAGGAGGCGGAGGTTGTAGTGAGCCAAGATTGCGCCACTGTACTCCAGCCTGGGTGACAGAATAAGACTCTGTCTCAAAAAAAAAAAAAAAAAAAAAAAGATTGTTTTGTAAACAATTTGAAAGGATGATTTTTGTTAAGAAGTAATATTAGAAATTATAAAAACAGGCCGGGCGCGGTGGCTCGCACCTGTAATCCCAGCATTTTGGGAGGCTGAGGTGGGTGGATCACCTGAGGTCGGAAGTTCGAGACCAGCCTGACCAACATGGAGAACCCCATCTCTACTAAAAATATACAAAATTAGCCAGGCGTGGTGGCGCATGCCTGTAATCCCAGCTACTCAGGAGGCTGAGGCAGGATAATTGCTTAAACCCTGGAGGCGGAGGTTGAGGTGAGCTGAGATTGCGCCATTGCACTCCAGCCTGGGCAACAAGAGCGAAACTGTGTCTCAAAAAAAAAAAAAGAAATTATAAAAGCAATTCTTCTTAGAGAGACTATTTCTTTTCTTTTCTTTCTTTCTTTTTTTTTTTAGGCAGAGTCTTGCTCTGTCACCCAGGCTGGAGTGTAGTGGTGTGATCTCAGCTCACTGAAACCTCCACCAGGGACTACAGGCATGTGCCACCATGCCCGGCTAATTTTTGTATTTTTAGTAGAGACAGAGTTTTACCGTGTGGGCCAGGCTGGTCTTGAACTCCTGACCTCAAGTAATCCACCCACCTCGGCCTACCAAAGTGCTGGGATTACAAGTGTGAGCCACCACGCCTGGCCGAGAGTCTATTTCTGGTAAACTAGTATTTTTTTCTATTAAGAATTTGGTAGAGCCTAAATATATGTATATATTTTAAAAAGCAACTTTCTCAGTAAGTTCTGACAGTGTTTTGTTAAGTGTAAAGTTACTATAAATAGTGCTACAGCTGATAATACTGTGATATGTTAGTCATGCCTCCAGAACAAAGTAGCCAGAAGAATTCACCAAATTTACTGCAGTCAGTTGGCTGCACTATTTATTTATGGAAGGTATTGACCAGTATGGTGATGGTTTTTATCTGTCTACAGAAAGTCCTATCAGGGAGGTGTAGGTGGTTGCAGTTTTTCTGGTTACAGAAATGTGATTTGTGCTGTTGCCTAAGTTATGAGAGCTGAAATGCTCTCTTAGGATCACACTAAAGGGAGCCTTAAGAGAGGTTAGCTGAGTGTAGGTCTGCTGGATATTTGTGTCTACTTTAGCAGGGCTCTGAGTACAAAGGATTCTGAGTGGCTATGTTAGTAAGTATGTTAGATATTTTTTTAAAGGTGTTAAATGAAGAAAGGTGGCTTTCAGCTGATGAGACTTTAATGGATTTCTGAAAGATAGGAAACAGTGAGACCAAATTGATGGAAAAAATAGGAGAAGAAATCACAGCAAAAAGTATATGTAGAAGTTTCAGAAAGGTAGCAGACTCCAGGTAAACAAATATGAAGAACTGAAGGGTACCTGGAATATTTATCAATTGCAGCAATCTGTGAGCATTTATTCAAGAGAAATGGCTGAACCTTGGCAAAAACAGCAAACTTTGTGGCATTTTAATTTGCGCTTTTCCCTCTAGCTCCTCAGTAGCCTTGAAAACCAACAGCCTCCAATCATGTTGAAAACCAGCCACTGGAAGGGATAGATCGAGTTTAGAGTTCTTTAAAGCTCCATTCCCAAAGTTGTCATTATTTTACCTAGCTAGTATTTCCTTGAAAAACCTCATTCACAAGACCATCTGTATTTGACCTGACTTGAAGCTCACTTAGTACAAACAACCTTTACCCCCTGGAGTGTTTATTGAAAACAGTTAAAGGCAATTGTTGAACAACTTGAGTGCTCACCATCTTGAGTGACAGTGAATAGTTAGATCGAATAATAGGCTAACCAAGAAGCTTAAAAGGAAAAGCTGGGAAATGAGATGTTCATAAGGAAATTTAAGAAGCTCTGGTATATTTCTGGGAATCTAGAAGGCTATGTGCATGTGTAGGGTTGTGTGCTGCATGCTTAGGAAAGAACCAAGAAGGTCCTAAGCTGTCGTTTCTGATTAATCTCTAGGCTTTGTGCAAGCAAGAAGTAAAGGCTAAGGAAGGGTTGTAAACTGCTTGGCTGAATGTGAAAGGTATGCCCTAACACATGTAGTTAGCCTGTCAATACACACTGAGACTTATACTGGTTTTAAGCATTTAAGGAAGTCTCTGCCCAGTCATTAGCTGATCACAAATGAACAGCAGAGACTTTCTTTAGTGACCAAATAGGATAGATAATTAATATTTTAGATAATTAGGAAAGTCACTAAAAGAAACAACAATAAACAGTAACAACAGTAAACTGTAATAACAACAAATACCTGGTAGGGGAAGAATCTGATTTTCTGAGTTGTCACATTACATTATTTAAAATGTTTAGTTTTCAAGAGACTGTTATTACAAAGCATGCAAAAAACCACTTAAGTATGGTCCACACATAGGAGAGAAAGCAGTAAAATAGAAAGTGCACCCTGAGGAAGCCCAAATGTTGGACTTTAATATTAGGCAAAGACTTTAAATCAGCCATTTAAAATATGTTCAAAGGGCCTGGTATGGTGGCTTGCACTTACTGAGGAGGGACAATTGCCACTGCACTCCAGCCTGGGTGACAGAGCAAGACCTCATTTCTTAAAAAAAAAAAAAAAAGTTCAAAGAACTAAAGAAAACCATGTCTAAATAACTAAAGTAAGGTTATGTGAACTATATTATATTAGTCCACTTGGTTTGCCCTAACAGAATACCATAGAGTGGGTGGCTAAAATAACATGTATTTTCTCACAGTTCTGGAGATGGAAAGTCTAAGATCTCTTTTAAATGAGTACTAACTTCTATTTTAGGTATAATTGCTTCTGAATAATTGTATGTTGTATAGTTCTACCTCTAGTGTTTAAGATAGGGTAGAATTCTTCCACCATTTCAATTAAAATAAGGAAAGGGTATCTGAAGGTAGTCACATTTAGAATAAAAATAAGAATTTATACATTTGACCTTAAGTCATCTATGCAATGGAAAAATTCTTCTGTTATGATGGTAACAGGTAATAGAGCCTACATTTCAAATCTCTGTACTCATAAATAAACTATTGATCCAACTGTTTTTATAGTTTTATCTGCCAGTGTTTCAGATCTCGTTACTCATAAATAAACTGTTTATTGTTCCAACTATGTTTATGATTTTGTTAGCCAACATTTCAGATCTCTGTACTCATAAAAAACTGTGGTCTGTGTTTATAATTTCATTTGTTTGTATTACAGTCATAGAATTTTATGCAGCTTCATATGTGATTTTGTCTAAAAATCTAAGTAGATCCTATTATAACTTTTGAGGTATAATTTACATACATTTAATTCTTTTAAATGTACAGTTCTGTAAGTTTTACAGATGCATACAATTTTGTAAAACCACATCAAGATACAGAGGGCCAGGTGCAGTGGCTCACATCTGTAATCCTAGCACTCTGGGAGGCCAAGGCGGGTGGATCACCTGAGGTCAGGAGTTCAAGCCCAGCCTGGCCAACGTGGTAAAACCCCATTTCTACTAAAAATACAAAAATTGGGCTGGGTGCAATGGCTCACACCGTAATCCCAGCACTTTGGGAGAGCAAGACAGTTGGATTACTTGAGGTCAGGAGTTCAAGACCAGCCTGGGCAACACGGTGAAACGCTGTCTCTACTAAAAATACAAAAAAATTAGCCAGGCATGGTGGCACATGCCTGTAATCCCAGCTGGTAGGGAGGCTGAGGTGGGAAGATTGCTTGATTCCAGGAGGTGATGGTTGCAGTGAGCCAAGATCGCGCCACTGCACACTCCTGCTTGGGTGGCAGAGGAAGACATCATCTCAAAAAAAAAAAAATTAGCTGTGTGTGGTAGCGCGTGCCTGTAGTCCCAGCTACTTGGGAGGGTGAGGCAGGAGAATTGCATAAACCTGGGAGGTGGAGCTTGCAGTGAGCCGAGATCACGCCACTGCACTCCAGCCTGGGCAACAGAGTGAAACTCTGTCTCAAAAAAAAAAAAAAAAATATATATATATATAGAGAGAGAGAGAGAGAGAGAGAGAGAAAGAGAGAGAGAATAGTTTCATCAATCCCAAAAAGGATCCCTTGTGCCTCTTTATAGTCAACCTTTTTTCCCATCCCCAACACTGGCAACCACTGATCTGTTTTCTGTCCTTGTAGTTATGTGATATAAATGGAATTATACAATATGTAGGCTTTTGAGTCTGGCTTTGTCCACTTAGCATAATGCATTTGAGTTTCATCCAGATTGTTCTGTGATTTACTGTACAGTATTCCATTGTATGGGTATACTGCAGTTTGTTTATTCATGTGCCAGTTTGAAGGGCATTTGAGTTGTTTCCAGTCTTTGGCATATATATGAACAAGCTACTGTACACATTTACATACAGGTTTTTATGTGAACATAAGTCTTCTTTTCACTTAGGTAGATACCTCGGAATGGGATTGCAGGATTGTATAGTAAGTGTATGTTTACCTTTATAAGGAACTGCCAAACTGTTTTCCATGATTGACTGTACTGTACCATTTTGTATTCCCACCAGCAGTGTGCAATTTCTAATTGTACATTGTTCTAGTCGTACAGAGTTCTTGTTGTTCCACATCCTTGCCAGCATTTGGCCAGTTTTTTTTATTTTTATTTTAGACATTCTAGTAAGTGTGTGCTGGTATCACATATACATATATATTCCACCCCTCTCCCCAGGGGCTCTCTGTACTAGTCTCTGCTTAGCCTAAATGAAAGGATCTAAATCTACAGAGGCCAACAGTCCCAAACTTTTGGAATCTCCTCTGAATGCAGCTCATTACTGTTTACTAGATTTCAGACTTTATTCAGATTTTACTACTCTTTCTACTAATATCTTTTTTCTACTCAAGGATCCAATTCAGGATACCACTTTGCATTTATATAGTTTAATTTTTATTTCTGGCTGTAACTAACATGTTATTGGTTTATAAGATACTGCTACTAGTTTTGGTTCTGTTTTTTGCAAGACTATTTTTTCAGTTCCTATCTGTCCCAAAATGCTTTATATGTCACACAATTTTATTTTGGGGAATGAATTCAATTTGTGTGTCATAATTTTGAGTTGCATTCAGAGGAGATTCCAAAAGTTTGGGACTATTGGCCTTTGTAGATTAGATCCTTTCATTTAGGCTAAGCAGAGAATAGTACAGAGTGCCCCTGGGGAAATTGTTTCAATTAAGAGTCTTTATCAAGAAATGATTAAGTTCCTAAATTTTACCCTTATTTACTTTGTTGCTTGAAGTTGGAATTAACAACTTTACTTGGTTAAATTAGCTGAGCCTTTATAGTTTCATTCTGTTTGATCTGTACATTTTTGTAAAGGGTAGTTAAATGGCATATTCAACACTGACATGAACTTTTGATGCAGCAGCCAAAAGTAATTATGATTTCTTTCAGAATGTGTCTTTAATACCTGGCATATTTTATCCTGGATTCTATTTCAGTGTTTTTCTTCCAGCTTGAAATATTCTATGAATATGTTTAGAAAGAATTTCAGGGCTCTATTCAAGACACACAAAAAAGAAATCCCAAAGAAAAATACATGCAAAAAAGTAATTGTTGAGTTAGAAAAGTCACGTTTTTCCAATGAAAAAAATTTCTGATCATTTAGTACCATCTTATGATGTGTTTATCAACGTTCTTGATACAGTGCTAAGCACAGTGTTACAAAGTTAAAAATTAAATAGTAAATGATTTATGGAGGAGCATATTACTGTATAACTACTACATGAGAGAAATGCAAAATAGGAACTTCAATCAAAACAGAAAAATATGAGCTTCAATCTTGAGGCATAGTTTACCTAAGATTGTTATTTAAGATAAATTGGAAAGGAGGACTTTTATATATTTCAGGTTTGACTCTAGCAGTAATTTTTTTCCCTAAGCAGAACACATCAAACAGTATAGTGAGGCCAGGCGTAGTGACTCACGCCTGTAATCCCAACACTTTGGGAGGCTGAGGCAGGCAGATCACTTGAGGTCAGGAATTCGAGACCAGCCTGGCCAACATGGTGAAACCCCATCTCTACTAAAAAATACAAAAATTAGCTGGGCGTGGTGGTAGGCGCCTGTAATCCTGGCTACTCCTGAGGCTGAAGTAGGAGAATTGCTTGAACCTGGGAGGCCGAGGTTGCAGTGAGCTAAGAGTGTGCCATTGTACTCCAGCCTGGGTGATAGAGGGAGACTCCATCTCAAAACAAACAAAAAACAGTATAGTGAATGTATGTAGACTTTAAGTGCTGTCTTGCAAATACTAGTGTTGAGTTTGTTAAGGCTTTGGAAAGATCTTGTAAGATTTCTCAAGATCCATGAAGTACCTGGGACTGTCAGTGTTATTGTTACCTGGGTATTTCTTCCACTATATAAATTTAAGGTTTATCCCAGAGTGACAGCAGGAGAATGCTAACTTTGGAATTATGTAACACTTTCATTAGAGAGGCAAACTTGACAATTATTTGGAAAGTTTTTAAGTGTTTTATGTTTATTATTTTTAATGTCTGGAAGCATTTTTTTCAGCTGTATGTACAGTTGTGTTCTCTTATCTTATTTACATTTCTTTCCTTTTTTTTGAGATGGAGTCTCACTCTGTAGCCCAGGCTAGAGTGCAGTGGCATGATCTCGGCTCGCTGCAACCTCTGCCTCCTGGGTTCAAGTGATTCTCCTGCCTCAGCCTCCTGAGTAGCTGGAATTACAGGTGCCCACCACCACGCCCGGCTAATTTTTGTATTTTTAATAGAGACAGGGTTTCACCATGTTGGTCAGGCTGGTCTCGAATTCCTGACCTCAGGTGATCCACCTGCTTTGGCCTCCCAAAGTTCTGGGATTACAGGTGTGAGCCACCGCACCGGGCCCCTTACTTACATTTCTTCATTTCCCACTTTCGTTTTCAGTTTGTCTGTTTCATTCAGTGGTCAGGAGATGGTCAACAAGCCCAAACAGAGAGGTAATAGCAAAACCAAGCAAACAAAAAACATAAACTTTGCTATTTGTATTAGTTTCCTGTGGCTGCCATAACAAATTACCCCAAACAGACTTTGAGGCTTAAAACAATAGAAATTTATTCTTTCACTTCTGGAGGCCAGAAGTCTGAAATCAGGGTGTTGGCAGGGCTGAACTTCCTCCAGAGGCTTTAGGGGCAATCATCCCTTGCCTCTCCCAGCTTCTGGTGGCTGCTGACATTCCTTGACCATAACCCTCCAGTCTCTTCTTCCATTTTCACATTGCCATCTTCTCTGTATGTGTGTTAAATGTCTGCTTTTCTCTTATAAGGATATTTGTGATGGCGTTTAGGGCCTATGTATAATCTCATCTCAAAATCCTTAATTACATATGCAAAAACTGTTTTTCCAAATAAGGGAACATTCACAGGATCTGGGTATTAGGGTATGGACCCATCTTTGGCTAGAAATCTATTTCATGATAACTGTGTGTATATGTGTTTGGGGAAGGGGGTTTCCCCCCTCCTCTCTTCCTCTTCTACCCCCTCTTTCCCTTCCTTCCTTCTCCTCTTCCCTCCCTCTCTCCTTCCCCCCCCACCCTCTTTTTTTCTCTTCTTCTTCTCTTTTTTTTTTTTTTTTAAATAGATAGGGTCTCTTGCTGTGTTGTCCAGGCTGGTCAACATACCAGATTACCAGATTACTCCTGGGCTCAAGGGATCCTCCTGCCTTAGGCGCCCCTTCCCACTTTGACCCCCGGCCCCAGTTAAAATTACTTGTTTTGGCCGGCCATGGTGGCTCATGACTGTAATCCCAGCAGTTTGGGAGGCCGAGGTGGATAGATCACTTGAGCTCAGGAGTTTGAGGCCAGCCTGGGCAACATGGTGAGACTCTGTCTCTACTAAAATACAAAAAATTAGCCGAGTGTGGTGGCATGTGCCTGTAGTCCCAGCTACTTGGGAGGCTGAGGCAGGAGAATTGCTTGAACCCAGGAGGTGGAGGTTGCAGTGAGCCGAGATTGTGTCACTGCTCTGTTTCAAAAAAAAAAAAAAAAAAAAATTACCTATTTAATCAACAGTAAATCAGGCCAGGCACTGTGGCTTAAGCCTGTAATCCCACTTTGGGAGGCCAAGGCGGGCAGATCACTTGAGACCAGGAGTTCGAGACCAGCCTGGCCTCGAACCCTGTTTCTACTAAAAATACAAAAATTAGCCGGGCATGGTGGTGGACACCTGTAGTCCCAGCTACTCCAGAGGCTGAGGCATGAGAATCGCTTTAACCCAGGAGGCGGAGGTGGCAGTGACCCAGGATTGTGCCACTGTACTCCAGCCTAGGTGAGATTGTGACACTGCACATCACCCTGTCTCAAAAAATCAAAAAAACAAACAAACAAAAAAACCCAGTAAATCAAAGTCTGTACATTGTAAATTAAGGACTTTCGGTTATAAAGAGAAATCAATTTGTTTTTGTGGGTTTTTTTGCTAGCCTGTACAGGGAGTTAATATGTAGCATAAAAAGAATGTCAGGGAGCTCTCTGAGTCTGAATCTTTTCTGATTCTGAGGGCTACCAGATTCAGAAGTAGCTCTTTGTTCAACTAAGCTCTTTATTCCTCTAAAGAAAAAAAAAAAAAGGAATGTTATTTTTGGATTTTTAGGAGGTCCTTAAAGTGCCAATCCGTACATTGAAAAAGAAATTTTGAGTTTAAATTTAAAATATTTAAAAACGTTAAGAACATGATGTTATATCATAAGATCAAAGTAATGTAACATAGGATAGAGATGTAATGAAAGAAAAGGAATAAGTAGCCTAAGGTAATAATATTAGGAATGTAATTTTTTTTTTTTTTTTTTTTTTTTTGAGATGGAGTCTTACTCTTGTTGCCCAGGCTGGAGTGCAGTGGTGCGATCTTGGCCCACTGCAACCTCCACCTCCCGTGTTCAAGCGATTCTCCTGCCTCAGCCTTCCAAGTAGCTGGGATTACAGGTGCCTGCCACCACGCTAATTTTTTGTATTTTTAGTAGAGGTGGAGTTTCACCATGTAGGCCAGGCTGGTCTCGAACTCCTGACATCAGGTGATCCACCTGCCTCAGCCTCCCAAAGTGCTGGGATTACAGGCGTAAAGGAATGTAATTTTAAAAGGGAGGATTTTATGCTCAATTCCACATAAAGAGGACAAAAAACTTCAGACAAGGGAGTTCAGAGTTTTGGATTCCACCACTGTTTCTGCTGCTTACAGGTTCATGAGGCAGTGCCTTCTCTTTTGTTTAATTTCCTCAACTTTAAAATAAGGATTACATTTAATGATCTGTGATACTCTTTATCTTTTGTAGCATCTTTTGTTATATATTTTCTTGCATTTCCAAGAGAGAATCGTATCTGTCCAATAGAGTGAAACCAAATGTGAAGTCTCTTCCAATAGCAAATTCTTCAACTATTGGAAGTTCTTTGCTTTTGCTTAGAGCTGTAAAATGAACCAACCCTGAGTTTGTGTACAGTGTCTAAATAACTTCTTAGGAAAGAGATGACACAGCCAGAAAATCAAATGAATCTTTCTGCCTATGCTGTTGTCACAAACAGGGTAAGATTTTTTAGGTAAGGCAGGATCACTGCAATTTGAATTGCTTTTCCCTCAAAACTGAAATTTTTTTCCAATGGAAAAAGTCGGGGGCAAGAATGAAGAATTTGTGTCTAATTTTAGCTTAATGTCTTGAACATTTTTTATATAAGCATTTAAAAATATGTATTTAAACATTTTACTGTACTTTTAAATGTAAGCTTTGTATCTGCTTTTGATTCTTATCAAATTATATGTAAGCTATTATTAAACTAATGTAAAAACGTGTTTTTTTCACCTTTTAAATAAGCTTGTATTGAAATAGTTTACAGTTATGGTATAGTTAAACTTACTGTTCACATGTTGGTTGTTTCTCATTTTTCCTTTCTGTAGACAACAAACTTATACTATTTTTAAAAGTAGAGTTTGCTTCTTTCCCCCCTGTATGTAATTCTTGGGTGAGCACCTAAGAAAAATTATTCGGGTTAGGCCGTGGCCAATCTTATGACCTCTTTTATACTTTATCCAGGAACAGTCTGAAGACACATGTGATTTTACAGCTGTGCCTGACTGAATATGTCTTTATCTTCTCATAACCCAGATAACACTTGGTTTCATTGTTTAGATTTTTTTTTGGTAGCTTAATATGTATGAAGTCGTATCTTAAGAATATTGCAATTTATATTTCTCCAATTAGTAGTGAGACAGTCTTTTTTCTCAAGTGCTGATTTAATCTCTGTGGCTTAAACTGCCTGTTTTTATCCTTTGACAGGTTTATGAGTTAGTCATTGTTTGCTCCATAATAATAGATGATCAGGAAATGTTGAATTGGTTTGGTTTATATTATAAACATTAGGTTTTATTTATCATAATTCTTGCAGATATTGCCTGAATTTATAGTATTTTAATCTTAGATTTGTTTTTTTATTGCATGAAAGTTTATTTTACATAATTGGATTTGTCAAATTCTTGTTTATGCTTTCTTTGAATTGACCATAAATTCATCTCTTTTCCATAGTGAGATAAGCTTACTGTTCTGTTTTCTCCAAAGTTTTTTGAATGCTTAGTTTTTAAATATATTTATAATTACTTATAGCATATGTTGATGTGGATATTTTTTGCATATTGGTATTCAGTTTTTCTGACAATGTTTTCTAGATACTGATTTTTCTCCATTTATTTCATATTTTAAATACTTTATATATTTGATCTTTTTCTGGCATTTCTAATCTCTTAGGTTTTTTTTGTATTTTTTATTGTAAAATATATGTAAGATAAAAATAACTGTTTTAACCATTTTTAAGTAAGGTAGTACCCCCCCCATCTGTAGTTTTGCTTTTGGCGGTTTTAGTTACATGCTATCAACCTTGGTCTGAAAATATTAAATGGAAAATTTCACAGGCAAACAATTCATCAGTTTAAAATTGTGCACCGATCTGAGTAGTGTGATGATGTGATGAAGTCTCTCTCCATTTTGCTCTTTCCTGCCTGGGTCATGAATCTTCCCTTTATCCAACATATTCATGTTGTAGACGCTTCCCGCCTGTTACTCACTTAGGAGCTGTCTTAGTTATCAGATCATTTGTTGAGGTATCTGCAGTACTTGTGTGTTCCAGTAACTCTTTTTTTTTTTTTTTTTTTTTTGTTTTGAGACAGAGTTTCACTCTTGCCCAGGCTGGAGTGCAATGGCATGATCTCGGCGCATTGCAACCTCCACCTCCCGGGTCCTGGTTCAAGCAGTTCTCCTGCCTCAGCCTCTTGAGTATCTGGGATTACAGGCACACACCACCATGCCCAGCTAATTTTGTATTTTTAGTAGAGATGGGGTTTCACCATGTTGGCCAGGCTGGTCTCGAACTCTGACCTCGTGATCCGCCCACCTCGGCCTCCCAAAGTGCTGGGATTACAGGCATGAGCCACTCACCCGGCCCGAGTAACTCTTATTTTACTTAATGGCCCTGAAGAGCAAGAGTAATGTTGCTGGCAATACAGATACACCAAAGAGAAGTGCATTAAGTGAAAAGGTAAAAGTTCTCTACTAAATAAGGAAAGAAAAAAAATCGTATGCTGAGATTGTTAAGATCTGCGGTAGGGCTGGGCATGGTGGCTCACACCTGTAATCCCAGCACTTGGGAGGCCGAGGTGGGCGGATCATGAGGTTGTGATCAAGACTATCCTGGTCAACATAGTGAAACCCCGTCTCTACTAAAAATACAAAAATTGGCTGGGCGTGGTGGCACGTGTCTGTAGTCCCAGCTACTCAGGAGGCTGAGGCAGGGGAATCGCTTGAATCCGGGAGGCGGAGGTTGCAGTGAGCCGAGATCTCACCACTGCACTCCAGCCTGGTGACAGGGAGAGACTCCATCTCAAAAAGAAAGAAAAAAAAATCTACGGTAAGAACTAATCTTCTGTCCATGAACTTTTGAAGAAGGAAAAGAAATTCATGCTAGTTTTGCTGTCACACCTCAAACTCCAGGTTTTGGCCACACAGTGCATGAAAACTGCTGAGTTAAAATTTATCATAGGTATATATGTACAGGAGAAAAGATAGTCTATATGGGTACCATCTGTGGGTTCAGGTGTCAACTGGGGGTCTTGCAGTATATCCCCCCTTTGGAAAGGGAGACTACTGTATACAATTCAGTGGAATTAAGTACATTTACAGTGGTTCGCAGTCATCATCACTGTCGTCTAGTCTCTTTATTTAAGGTATTTTCACTTCAACCTGCAACATTATTGCTGTTACTCTTGGACAAATTGTTTAAATCTCTGAATCCCAGTTTCCTTGTTTGTAGCATGAGGATGATAATACCACCTGCATCTTAGTTGTGGAGACAAAATTTGATGAGATAGTGAATATAAAAATTACTTGGAGCTGGACGCAGTGGCACATGCCTGTAGTCCCAGCTACTCGGGAGGCTGAGGTGGGAGGATTGCTTGAGCCCAGGAGTTTGAGACCAGCTTGGGCAACATAATAAGACCCTCATCTCTTAAAAAAATAAAAAAATAAAAATAAAAAACTTTGTGTATTATATATGCTCAGTAAATGATAGTTCTCTTATCTTTCCCACTATTATTGGTTTTAAAGAATGGTGTAGACAGGTTTTCCTTAAATAGCCTCTGTTGTTCTCCTTTCTCCCCAAATATTCATTATTAATTTTGTCTAATTTTCAATAAGAAATTTGTAGGTATTGGAGTAAACCTTTGTTCACTTCTTTTTTTTTTTTTTTGAGACAGTCTCGCTGTCTCCCAGGTTCTATATATTTATATATATATAGATAGAGAGAGAGAGAGAGAGGATGGCTTGCTTCCCTCTCTACCTAACTGCATGTTGAAAAATAAGCATTTTTTGATCTTAAACATCTGTCACGTGAGTCATACACTGGATTGTTTTTTATATACGTGTATGCACACATTATTTCAAATTGAAAGCAGCGTCTCAATGGATTTGAAACTATTAAAAGCTATTGTCTAAAACATGAAAAATTTATAACTGTAAAAATAAATGCACATTTTAATATTTAAAGTGCATAATTAAGAAAACCTATTGGTGTTTTGTTTTTCTTGTGTACCAATAATTAAGCCACTACTGTTGACACTATTTGGCTTTCTACTTTAACACTGAATGAGTGAAAGTACTTCTTATATTTATGAATTTACTACTAAAATCTTGGCCAAAAAAAAGAAAAAATTGTCTAAAATGTGTGGGTGAAAACTGTTAATCATGTATGTTTCTACCTTCCCCCCCCAAAGTTGGACACCAACTATATACCGTAGGTTGCTTAAGGTGATTTCACTATTATTAAATCAGTAAGATAAAAATGAAATAGTTGTGTATGTGCAACATTGTGTACAGAGAGGAGATAATAGTATTAAACGTTCTCATCTTCCTTTACCTTTTGTTCCCTAATACCTAGTCTACCTTTTAAAATTTCAGACTTCACTGCTCTTTGCATTCATAATTCAAATTTGCACATTATTATTATTGGAAAATCATATCTAATAAAGGTTTTAGGCTGGATGCAGTGGCTCACACCTGTAATCCCAGCCCTTTGAGAGGCCGAGGCTGGTGGATCACTTGAGGCCAGGAGTCTGGGACCATCCTGGCCAACATGGCAAAACCCCATCGCTACAAAAATTAGCCAGGTGTGGTGGTGCACACCTGTAATCCCAGCTACTTGGGAGGCTGAGGCATGAGAATTGCTTAAACTGGGGAGGCGGAAGTTGCAGTGAGCCGAGATTACGCCACTGTGCTCCAGCCTGGGCGACACAGCAAGATGCTGTCTGCAAAAAAAAAAAAAAGTTTTAGTTATTTCCCCCCCCCCAAAAAAAAATTAAAAATAAAAAAAATATATATATAAGGTATTTGGAAAGTGTAGTAAATAAACTTAAAATACAATGTAGTCAGTGATCAAATCTATGGACTACCTTTTTTCTATGTGGGACTGTGTCATAGATATCCAGTTAACTCCTGAATATCTCTGTACATACTTAGCTGCATGCAAATTCTCTTTCTAGGACCTATAAATCAGACTTTTTGCCCTACTTAGACACTTCTTTTGAAGTTGTAATTAAGAGTGATATATGCCTTGTTTTCATGGAAAACAATTTGACCTTTATTCTGTGCTTTTGTTTTGTTTTGTTTTTGTTTGAGATGGAGTGTTACTCAGTTGCCTGTCGCCCAGCCTGGAGTGCAGTGGTGCAATCTCGGCTCACTGCAGCTTCCGCCTTCTGAGTTCAAGCAGTTTTCCTCCCTCAGCCTCCTGAGTAGCAGGGATTACAGGCACGTGCCACCATGCCAGACTAATTTTTTGTATTTTTGAAACAGAGTTTCACCATGTTGGCCAGGTTAGTTTCAAACTCCTGACCTCAAGTGATCCGCCCGCTTCGGCCTTCTAAAGTGCTGGGATTATAGGCGTGAGCCACTGCACCCAGCCTATTCTGTGCTTTTAAACAAACAACACACACACACACACACACACACACCCCTGCATATATTTAATTTCTCTTCCTAAGCCTAAGAGCTTTAATAACACATTGAAGCAATCTAATTTCTTGCTTGTGGCCATTTACATTTACAGGGTACGTAGTATGTTGAACTTGGGACAAAACAGAAACTATGAGGTAGGAATCGAATTCGAATTTTGAAATAAAATATTTGTTACTAATTATTTCCCTTCTGACTTCTAAAGAGTAAAAATAAAGTTTATGGCCGCCATATTACAGAAAGATCCTGTTTTTATTTTTAAGCATGCGAAATCACAATGGTATTCAAAATTGTGTGGCTCTTGAATCAAACCAAAGTTTCTATTTTTTCACTGTTAGCATTCACAGGTAGAGAAGTGTAAAGTCTTAGGAAATACTATTTCTATTCTCAATTTTAAATTTTCTTAGAATTCTGTCCATGAAGGCAAATGAATACTGACAAGCTCTATTTCCAAAAAAGGTGATAAAACAAGTGTATTTAGAAACCAGTAGTAAGAATTGAAATTAGAAAATTGTGAAAAGGCGTTACTTTCCAAATGTTCTAAAGGTACTTAAAAGATTAACTTGGGGCATGTCTTGTCATTTCATCAGCTGTTTGACTAAGTTTTAATTATATTTATTTTAATTACATTAAAAATCCACTTTTCACTTCTGTGTCACAAGTGTTGTATTACTTGATATTTTAAAAGATGAATCTCATTGAATGTAAAATAATGTCAGGTTACATTAATGGTAAAAAAAAAAAAAAAAAAAAAAAAAAAAACTGTTGGCCTGCACGGTGGCTCACGCCTGTAATCCCTGCACTTTGGGAGGCTGAGGCGGGCGGATCACGAGGTCAGGAGGAGATCATCCTGGCTAACACGGTGAAACCCCGCCTCTACTAAAAATACAAAAAATTAGCCGGGTGTGGTAGCGGGCGCCTGTAGTCCCAGCTATTCAGGAGGCTGAGGCAGGAGAATGGCGTGAACCCGGGAGGCGGAGCTTGCAGTGAGCCGAGATCGCACCACTGCACTCCAGCCTGGGCGACAGAGCGAGACTCCATCTCAAAAAACAAAAAGCAAAAAACAAACAAAAAAACCACGTTAAATTCTAGAACTAATACAAGGAAACTAATACTAAGATTTTTACAGTAATTCTGTACTTTTGTTACCAAGTTTTGCAATATTGTATCTTAGTTATACTGTATTTTCGTCTCTTGCTAGTAAGTATGACTTTTGATTGTATAGCATGTACCACTTGTGGAAAATGGTATGAAGTCTTAATAAAAGTTTTAGAACATTGATAAATGCTGGGACTGTGATGAATACTTGCATTCTTATATTTAGTATGTTCTGATATTTCAGGTCTTTCAGGGTACAAATTATTGGAAGGCAGGAGAATACTGTATTGTTGGAAACTAGTATTTAGATGAATGTTTTGGTAGAATTACATAATTTGTAGTCATTAGTGCATTTTATACAGAATGTACCAGAATGTATGTTTGCAAACTTCCCACACATTGTATATTGCCAGTAGAACCCCGGGGAATTTTGTAATATATTCTTTCCTTGTAGGCAGCTTTTTGTTTTAAATTGATCAAAATTATTCTTGGTCATTGACCAGTTATTTTGAGATAGCAAGCCTGGTTTTTAAACTTTTCTTTTCTTTTCATTTCTTTTTGAGACAGAGTCTCACTCTGTCACCAGGCTGGAGTGCAGTGGTGCGATCTCAGCTCACTGAAACCTCCGCCTCCCAGGTTCACGCAATTCTCTTGCCTCAGCCTCCCAAGGAGCTGGGACTACAGGCTTGTGCCACCACGCGCAGCTAATTTTTGTATTTTTAGTAGAGACAGGGTTTCATCATATTGGCCAAGATGGTCTTGATCTCCTGTCCTTGTGATCCGCCTGCCTCGGCCTCCCAAAGTGCTGGGATTACAGGCATGAGCCACCATGCCTGGCCAGTTCTTTTCTTCTAAATGTAGAAATTATTTGTGTCCTTTTTATTCTCCTAGATTGAAAAGCTGAGAAGACAAAGGGAATTTTAAAGATGGAAACAACAAAGGGTGCTTATTTTCAAAGAACAGGAGATGTAGAAAGGAATGTCTTTAAATTTTTCCCTTAAAGAAGGTTTTCTTGCAGCTTACAGAATTTATGTCAAGAAATAGTAGATTCTTTTTCTATTGCAAAATCAATTTAATATTGCCATATTTCTAAAAAGCAAAATTCAATATTTTAACATTTATTGATAATTTATTTCTCCACCATTTATAGTGATGTTTCTGTTTTTTCTTTTAAAATAATTCTTCATTATTCAACTTGATAGTGTTTTCTTACTTTTTAAAACCCATGACCCCTTTTGACCTGTAAGTAGTATTATGTTCTCCTTTAATGTAATTCAGATTTTAAAATGAATTAGTTTTTGTGTTTAAAAACAAAATTAAACCACATTATTGAGTGTGTATACACATATATATTTTTTAACAATTATTCTTACCTTCCTCCTATCAGAGATGAAATTTATAACTCTTCCCCCATGGTGGAGTGGATATCCCTTTTATCTCCCTTGCTGAAAATATACCAGAGATTGTAGTTTTATAGTCATGGCCTTCAATTAGGGAAAACATGTAATGTTGTAAGTTTTGTATGGATGAGAACTGGTCACACAAAAAATCAACAACTTGGCCGGACATATGCCTGTAATCTCAGCACTTTGGGAGGCTGAGGCAGGCAGATCACCTGAGGTCAGGAGTTCAAGACCAGGCTGGCCAACATGGCAAAAACCCATCTCTACCAAAAATACAAAAATTAGCCGGGCATGGTGGCACACCTGTAGTCCCAGCTACTTGGGAGCCTGAGGCAGGAAAATTGCTTGAACCCAGGAGATGGAGGTTGCAGTTAGCCGAGATTGCGCCACTGTACTCCAGCCTGGGAGACACAGCGAAACTCTAGCTCAAAAAAAAAAAAATTTTTCAACAAATGAGGTATTGAAGGTATTCCATTTCCCTAATGGTGTGGTCCTATTTTGTTGTTTCTAATGGGATGAAATAATATATGTACATAATGTACATTTAGACAGTATAAAATGAAAAGGATTGTCCCTTAAAGAAAAGATACTTCAATTTGAAACTAAGACATAAACTAGTAAAACAAAAAATGTTTGATCTTTCGTAGTTGTGAATCAGTTTTAAGTCACATTGACTGTGTTGTTCTAAGCTGAGCAAAACAAGTGCAGGGAAGATAGCTCCTATGAGCTTTACTTATTGCAGTCTGTAATTCTGTATCACTAGTTATCTGCGTCATGTAGTAGGAGAACTTAGCTTTTGAGGCTCTGTGTATGAGCTACACGTGAGAGCATTGAGCATCAAGTGCTTCTGACCTTTAAACTTCCTTTTTCTGTTGATATTCTAAATTGGGGTAGGGAATAAAGCTGTGTTAGAGTTGGACAACTTTGCATCTAATTGTAACCTTATGTGTGTTTTCTCTCCTTTTCACATTCTGGAGTGTGGCTCTAAAATAAAGTTGTGTTGTATTGCAACATGACAGAGTAATAGAAGTAGAGTGGTGGTATACTGGCATAACAAGTTTTTTGTTTTCTTGTTATTTGTCTATTTTCAGTACTTCTGTGATAAGATTATATACTTTAGCTTTGTATGTGAGTTAGGTACAGTGGTTGGTAGAAAAACTAAAAACAGCTGTGACTTTAATTAAATGTACAAGCAATCACATCTTTTGGGAGAAGTGCTGGTTTCACTTTTGTTAGATAGAAATGGAGTATTTCATTTTTATAATGTATGCAGCTTTCTAATTTTTGTCTCTTTGTCTCCTGTCAGTAGGACATGGTAAGGTGGACTTAGAATCCCATTTTTCCTTTTTTTGAAAATCAGGACAGAAAGAGCAGGGTCTGAGAATGTAAAGATTTTGTTTAAATAATTGGGCAGTACAGTTAGTAGAAGCTCATTATTTCAGAATTAAATTAGGTCCTATCTTTGGATGATTATTTTCCTTAGTTCTAAAAGTCAAGGTTTCACTATACTTATTTATTTGTATTATTGAGATGCAGAAGAATTGAGTTTTCCTTTAAATTGATGACATATAGACAGTTGGTTGTGAATGCATTTAGTTGATATTCCGGTTTGTCCTATTTAAAGTGATTCTGTGTGTCTGTGTTAACAGTTATGTAAATGTTCCACATTAAAGCAGGTTAGATGTTATCATAACTTGCTGACTTGCTGGGCCAGTCTCTATCATTTTTAATGTAACTCTAATCCTTAAAAAATTATTTTATTATCTGCACATGGCTGTCATTGTAAAATCTTCAATGCATTAGGCACCATAGTAACCAGCAGAAGTGGTTCCACATGTTGGCTTTTGCAAGGTATTATAAAAGTCATTGTGTACACCTCCCTTGATTTGGTGTAGCATGTCATTTTTGAAAAGCCACGTGCAGGTTTGAGATTTTGTGATTGGAACTCACGTAGAAAGCTTGGAGAGTAGCAAAATACTAAAAAATCATTCTCTGATGGCCTCAATGATAATACTTTAAGAGTGTATAAAGCTTTGAATCCTCCTTTTTAAAAACAGATTGTGAAAACTGCTGAGAGAGACTTGCAATCCAGTCACATAAGCGTAATAAAGAAATATTGGTCCTCATGGAAGAAGAGCAAGATTTACCAGAGCAACCAGTAAGTATTTCCTTCAACAGTTTAAAGTTGATTGTAGAAGAGCTAATCTTAAGAGATTTTAATTATTATTCAGTTATAGATTCCAAATTAGAAATAAAAATAAGGAAAAGATTCCTTAATTGTTTCCTTTCAAGAAAACAATGTTATATTTTTCTAACTTAATTCTAAGGAGTCCAAGGAAAATTTAGCATTACAAAATGAATATTGCATTTAGAAATGTCATTTAAAAAAATAAGTGGCTAGTGTTACAGTTTTTAGAAAATAAAAGAGGACGTCTCTTTACTGATCTGACAGTATATCACCATTTCTACCAGAAAATTTAGTTTTGTTTTTACCTAAATTTCCTTAAGAGAGTTAATTTTTAAAAGAGTAGTAGTAGTGAGGAAGTTATAATTTGACCACTAGCTAATTCTTAAAAACAGATAAAACCCTAGAGACTATATTGAATTCTTAATTTCTTTTAAATATTTAACATAATAAAATAATTTTAAATGTCCCCAGGTGATATGGGTTTATCTTCTTCTTGGTTTTTGGCCCTTAATATTTAAAAAACAAAAGCAATAGTGTCATTCTTTTAAGATAACTTTTATGCTAGAGGGTCTTTTCCTTTTGTCTTCAGTTTCTTTCTCTGAAGTTTGGTAAATACCGATTCAATTTGCTATCCTGAGTGGGCCTCTTACATTTCATATTAAGAGAGGATACAGCATGGTACATGTTTACTTTATGAAAATCTAACCTAGAAAAATTTGAATTTTGAAAGCAAATAATAGGATATGTTTTTCATGTTCTAGTTGTATTCTTTAGGTGTACTAGCTCCCGTTTAAATGATAAAGTCCTTTAATATATTTTTAATATTTTTCTTTATATTGACAAATGCATATTGATGATTACTTTGTCATTATTCTTCTAGTCCCCTCAGCTGAGGTAAGTATAAAACTAACAAGACATTAGCAACTGGTAAAAAGACCTTTTGAAACATTTGAAATGTGATCCCCTATCCCTGGTGGGACTTTAATTATCAGGGAAATGGTAGGGTTAAAAATTATCTTGAGCAGTGTGTTTAGGATTTACACTATTGGAACAAATAGCTGAATTGTAGATACTAAATGTACCAGGGAAAATTATGCCATTGAGTTTTTAATGTGGTAAGACAAAGGTCTAGTCATATTTTTAAAAGACTTATGTAAGTGTTGACATATTGTTGAAATATGGGTATTGTTAGTTACTCCTTACCTATTTAAGGTAATGAGAATTGTGAGGCTGACCTGCTAAGAAGTCATCTATCTCTTCTGCCCTGCTTCATTTCCTTGTCATTCTCTTGAACTTCTGTAACATGATGTGCAAAACCTGATTATTACTTCAGAGAAAGATAAGAAATTGAAGCACTTTAAAACCAAAATTTCTGCTGACTATAAATGGTTGTCACAGGGCATTATTTCCTTATTAATTTGTGCCCAGATCTTAATATAAAAAGGTGATTGAATGACGACATGGAGAGATCAGTGCCACTGAAAGAAAAGTTGAGTGTTTACTCATAGTTCCCCTTGAAACAAGAGGCATAGCATGCCACACGGGGGAAGTACCACTGTTGGTCAGGAGGCAAAAAAGAGTGGGAGGAAGGCACAGGCCACAGACTTATTGAGGTTTCCACAGGAAAAGCAAGGTAGGCAAGGTAAACAGCTTAGGGTTGACTAGTTTGAATAATTCTGTCAGGCTTTGTGTCCTATGGGCTGTCCCTGGTTTTCTGGTGGTACTTTGTTCTGGGTTGATTTATGATTTAGGGCAGAAGAAATAGCGGCTTAGTGTGTGAGAGTTAGATAAAGGAGGTGGTTCAGAGTATGGGCACTGGATCTCAGGGGAGATAAAAGACAACTTTGGCCTTGAGTTTGGCTCTGTGATTAATGGATGTCAAACAGACAAATACAGAATCTAAGAAAACACAACACTTATTAATGTTTAAAATAGAACAGGAAGAGTAATGACACATTTTGAGGTAAAAAAACAACTTTTCACAGGCTGTAGTGGAGATCTAAAATATGAGTGGAAAGAATGGTCCCATCCCAAGCTGATGATAAATAAAGCCAATATTTTTAATCCTAGAGATGTTACTGATGGTCGTTATTTAATCCCATTGCCTCTTCTTGACTCTTCCTTATTGAATTATCCCTTCTCTTATTTCTCCACTAATTGCTTGCTCTACCTCAAGATTTTGTTCAGATCGGCTGGACGCAGTGGCTCATGCCTGTAATCCCAGCACTTTGGGTGGTGGAGGTGGGTGGATCACTTGAGGCCAGGAGTTTGAGACCAGCCTGGCCAACATGGGGAGACCCCATCTCTACTAAAAATACAAAAATTAGCCAGGTGTGGTGGCGCATGCCTGTAATCCCAGCTACTTGGGAAGCTGAGGCAGGTGAATCGCTTGAACCCAGGAGGTGGAGGTTGCAGTGAGCCGAGATTGTGCCAGTGCACTCCAGCCTGGACAATAGAGTGAGTGAGACTCTGTCTCAAAAAAAAAAAAAAAAAAAAAAGATTTTGTTTAGATAACTCACAATGCAATAAATTTTAACTTCAGATTCTTTCACTTTCCCTTTATTGCTTATCAATCCTCAACTGAGTTGTAAATAACTTTGTTATATTACTATAAATCACCTTCCAAAAATGCAAGAATCCTATCCACAGATGAGGGGATCCTTTTGACGGATTATTGTACAGCCTCTACTTGGAGAATAGAGTATAAAGAACAGCAGTGGATTGAGAATAAGAAATATTTCACACTACAGTTTACACACTGAGAGTCCCTGAAGAAGTAACATTATCACCCTTTGATACCTTAATTAAAAATCTTATTCTTTGCAGCTTTCTGTCATATACTTTACCTATTTATAGCCTAAATCTTTAAGCTATCAATGAAAATGTTGAGTGTTCTTAGAGAAAATATATAATAGCTCCAGGTGATTGTCATATCCTTTCTAGGTGTCTACAAAGGTCTGTTCAATAATCTGTTTTAGAACACTGTCATCAATCAGCATTAAATTAGCACTAGTTTATAGTTTCCAGCACCTAATTCCTCTCTACCATCGCCTTTAAATTAAAACAAACAAACCAACCAAGTAGTGAAACATTTCTTTTTTTGTTTTGTTTTGTTTGAGATAGGGTTTCACCCTGTCGCCCAGGCTATAGTGCAGTGATGCCATCTTGGCTCACTGCAGCCTCCGCCTCCCAGGCTGAAGCAGTCCTCCCACCTCAGCCTCCCAAGTAGCTGGGACTACCAGCACACCCACCTAATTTTTTTGTATTTTCAGTAGACACGGGGTTTTGCCCTGTTGCCCAGGCTGGTCTCGAACTCCTGGACTCAAGCAGCTCGGGCCACCTTGTCCTCATTTCTTTATATTCTGTTTCAAGTACCTCTCTTATTCTCTGTGATTTTTCAGAGATGATAAACACTGGTTTAGCAATCATGTTTGTAGGTTACAGGTCTATGGGATAAAGCTTCTATGAGTCTGGAGGGTTAGAACTTATTTAAAATAATTGAGGTGCTTGCTTATAAATATGGGAATAAACTCTTTTTGAAAAATTTAGGTATGTTATTGTTTACAGTTTGTAGATTACTCTTCTTGATAGAGAAGACAAAAAAGATTTTTTGCCTCCATCAGAAGTCACACCTAACTAACATGCAGTGGTAGAACAGGAAGTTGTCTCTGCCATAAATATTTACCTCTCTAATAATTTGGAATGCTTACCTCCCTCTCTAGGTCCTGCTTTCCTTATGTTAAGTTCTTGAAGTCAAATTAATAATTAGATAGCTATTAGTAAGCACGGTCAATGAAAATGGCATTAAATTGTTTTTTGTGTGAAATTTCATCTAGGTTATGATCAAATCCTTTACCCCTCTAGCATATGGAATATTACTTTTTAGTAAACAGAACAGTGTCCTTCTCTTTGTTGGACAGTGTTGGATAAATCTTGACATAAACATGCTTTTTATAGTCTCCATGAAGACTTTTACCCTACCATTGTATTTATTATTGCCAAGATTACAATTTACCTAGCACTAGCATGCTTTTGCCTCTTGTTTAAACCTTCAGAGCCATTACTTGTAAGTCATCACAGAGTAATTTCAGAATGACATTTGAGATGCTTAATACAATTTTCTTAACTAGAGAGTCCTATTTCTTAAGCCTGTCTTGAAATTTCTGGGATTCAACTTTGTTCTTGCTGTCTATGGTAATAACACTACAATTTAACAATTACATAGCACTTTGTTTTTCATAAGCAGCTCACTCTTTTCCTCTTTAAATTTCATCTTTACATATTATGTTAACAGTGCACATCCTTAAGTTTATTCAGCCAGCATCCTTGTACTGTTAATGCTGCTGTTTCCTGCTGTTGGAACATGAGCCCTGTGAAGTAGGTAGTTGTATCTTTTTTTCACAGATGAAGAAACAGATACAGAGAAGACATGCAGTGAATTAACTCTCAGAACTTAGCCTTGAGCCTGGATATTCTGAATTTGTATACTGGGTTTTTTGTTTCCTTGCTGTGTTATATTTAAAGTGTGATTATACATTGTAGCAGAAGCAAAAATAGAACTCTGATTTATGAATTTGTCAGTGCTTCTTTCTTTCTGTGTTATCATTAGCCGTTATATGCCCATAGGATTATGTCATTTTTTAAGATACCAGCTTTATTGACATGTAATTTACATATCCTACAATTCACCCTTTTAGCGTATACAGTGCAGTAGTTTTTAGTCTATTCTAAAATGGTTTTGTAACCATTACCAGAATAAATTTTAAGGCATCTTCCTTTTTTCTTTTTCTGGGTTTTTTTTTTTTTTTTTTTTTTGAGACAGGGTGTCATTTTGTCACCCAGACTGGAGTACAGTGGCACAATCATGGCTCACTGCATCCTTGAACTCCTGGGCTCAAACAGTCCTCCCATCTCAGCCTCCTGAGTACCTAGGATTACAGGTGTGAGCCACCACACCCAACTGTTTTTTAAATTTTTTGTCGAGATGGGGTCTTGCTCTGTTGCCCAGCTGGTCTCAGACTCCTGACCTTAAGCGATCCTCACTCTGTTGCCCAGGCTGGAGTGCAGTGTCACTATCTCGGCTCACTGCAACCTCCACCTCCCGGGTTCAAGCATTTCCCTGCCTCAGCCTCCCAAGTAGCTGGGATTACAGGCGCCTGCCACCACACCTGGCTAATTTTTGTATTTTTAGTAGAGACGGGGTTTCACCATCTTGGCCAGGCTGGTCTTGAACTCCTGACCTCATGATCCACCTGCCTCAGCCTCCCAAAGTGTTGGGATTACAGGTGTGAGCCACTGCCTCCGGCCTATATTTTTACAAGTGATGAGAGCATACATATTCTCCTAAGAATTTTATAGCTTTAGCTTTTACATTTAGTGCTTTGATCTATTTTGAGTTAATTTTTGCATATGGCTTGAGGTACGAGTTCAGCTTTATTTGTTGAAAAGAATATTCTTTCTTCGTTGAATCGTCATGGCACTTTTGTTGAAAATAATTTGACTGTAAATGTGGTACTCTTGTTGAAAATCAGTTGACCCAACAAATGTAGAGGTCTGTTTCAGGACTCTCAATTCTGTTCCAGTGATCCATATATCCATCCTTATGCCAGTACCACACCCTCTTGATTACTCTAGCTTTATAGTAAGTTTTGAAATTGAAAAATGGGGCCGGGCGCAGTGGCTCATGCCTGTAATCCCAGCAATTTGGGAGGCCAAGGTGGGCAGATCACCTGAGGTCTGAGACCAGCCTGGCCAATATGGCGAAATCCCATCTCTGTTAAACATACAAAAAAATTAGCCAGGCATGGTGGCACACACCTGTAGTCCCAGCTACTTGGGAGGCCAAGGCATGAGAAATGCTTGAACCCAGGAGGTGGAGGTTGCAGTGAGCCGAGATCACACCACTGCACTCCAGCCTGGGTGACAGAGTGAGACTCTGTCTTAAAAAATAAAAATAAAAAAGAAATGGAAAAATGTGAGTCCCCTAACTTTGTTCTTTTTTTTTTTTTTTTTTCAAGATTGTTTTAGCTATTCTGGGTCACTTTCATTTCCATATGAAATTTAGGATCAATTTGTGAATTTCTTCAATGCAGCCAGCTGGGATTTTGATTGGATTGACTGTAGACCAATTTGGGGAGTATTATCATCTTTACAAGATGAATTCTTCTGTCCGTGGATATGGGGTGTCTTTGCATTTATTTAGCTCTTCTTAAATTTCTTTTAACATGTATTGTACCTTTTCTTCTGTTAGGTTTATTCCTAAGTTTTTTTGTTTGTTTGTTTGTTTTAGACAGAGTCTCACCTTGTCACCCAGGCTGGAGTGCAGTGGCGCAATCTCAGCTCACTGCAACCTCTACCTCCCAGGTTCAGGCGATTCTCCTGCCTCAGCCTCCTAAGTAGCTGAGATTACAGGCGTGCACCACCACACCCAGCTAATTTTTGTATTTTTAGTAGAGATGGGATTTCACCATGTTGGCCAGCCTGGTCTCAGACTCCTGACCTCAGGTGATCCACCTGCCTCGGCCTCCCAAAGTGCTGGGATTAGAAGCGTGAGCCACTGGACCCGGCCATATTCCTAAGTATTTTATTCCTTTTGATGCTATTGTGAATGGATTTTTTTTTCATTTTTGAATTGTTCATTGCAAGTATATAGAAATATAATTGATTTTTGTATGTTTGTCTTGTATTTTGCTGCCTTGCTGAACTTGTTTATCAGTTCTAGTGGTTTCTTAATGGATTCGTTAGGATTTCTGTATACAAAATTATGTCATGCAAAAAGAGATTCTGATTTTTTCACTTTTAACCCTAACAGAGCTTTTTCAGCTTTATTGCTTTCTTACTTACTGGCAGCTTGTATTACTGTCCTACTACTGTCCTGGTATGTCTTCAATTCCTTGGATACCAGCTGCTTGTATAATCTATACTGGTTTTGTTAATGAAAATTGTTCCCTATAGGACCGGTTGCTACTTGAATCTTTGCTTACTTTGCTGTGTAGTTTTCAGTATTCATTATTGCAAGTAATATATTACTCTGCAAACTCTCCAGAAAATTGTTGCTCAATCTTTGCTGTTTCTCTTAACAACCAGGAATCATTTTCTGTCAGTTTCTGGCTTGTATTGTTTGAACCGATTCTTCTATAATTGAGTAAAATCTGTCTGTCTTCTTTAGTTAATTTACCTGCCTCTACTGCCTAGTTAGTACGTGCTTCCTATCCCTGCCTTAGAAGGGGGCATAATTGCTCAAATCAAGACAAACAATGGGCCATATGAGGTTAAAAAAAAAAAAAATACATTGTAACACCTTTTCCTTCCCCAGACTTTTCTGCTTGGTAGATATGACTTTAGATACATTTTCTCCCTTTCTATTTATGAATATATACTCTGCACTGGGTTGGCACAGTAATAAATTAAAAGTGAAGGAGCGTAAAGAAGCATAGTTCTTCCTTGAAAGTAAATAAATTTTTGGCCAGGTGCAGTGGCTTACGCCTGTAATCCCAGCACTGTGGGAGACCAAGGTGGGTGGATCACTTGAGGCCAGGAGTTCGAAACCATCCTGGCCAACATGGTGAAACCTGGTCTCTACTAAAAATAGAAAAAATAGCAAAATTAGCTGGGCATGGTGGTGTGCACCTGTGGTCCCTGCTACTCGAGAGGCTGAGGAACAAGAACTGCTTGAACCCAGGAGACAGAGGTTGCAGTGAGCCGAGATTACGCCATGGCACTCCAGCCTGGGTGACAGAACAAGACCCTGTCTCAAAAAAAAATAAATAAATAAAATAATAATAATAATAATAAATAAAAAGTAAATTTAAAAATGTTGCTCCAGGACCTTTTTTTTTTTCCTTTTTTCTTTTGGAGTTGATTAGCTAAATTTGTTGCTCTATACCTCTAATAAAATGAAGACTATGATAAGTTAGACTCCTCAGTGCTCTAATTTTCTTTGTTTAAATTACTGTTTGAAGAGTATAGACTGTTTCGGTTACTCAGCCAACCAGCTCATAATTATATTTCTTTGATAGCAAAGAGTCTTTGGATGAGCTAAGCATAAATTCATCTCCACTATTGGAAGAGTACATTATTATCTGACCATATGTAACTACTATCATCTTTAGGTAGGAAGGGCAGAACATTTTATTAAAAAAAGGCTATATTTTGTCATATGTGAAATTATGGCAGGCAGATAAACTAGATAGTTGAATTTTTCTTGTCTTTAGCCTTATAGTTTCCAGGCAAAACACTGTTTTCCTATATTATCTAGGTCAGCTCATATTTCCCTTACCTCTTTCAGTGAGATAGTCATATACATTGGTAATACAGTTAGATTTTTTTGTCACAGTCTGCATACTATCCTGGAATCCCTCAACCTCCTGGTTGTTTTATGGTGTCTTTTATCATATAGAAGTTTAAAATTTTTGTGTAATCATATCTATTTTCTCCTTTATGGCTTTTGGATTTAATGTCATGCTTAATCAGGATTTGCCCACCTCAAGGTTTTGTTTTTTGTTTTTGCTTCAAATGCTTTAATGTAATTTTTGTTTTAAATTTAGAAATGTTTTTTTAAATTGCCTTTGTTTCTTTATTTTCTCCTTTTTGGTACCTATGAAAATTAAGAGAACATTGAATGGAACACATTTTGACATGCCATAAGCAAGGAACCAAGAATGTTTGGTCATGGTTGTGTATTCTCATGAGGAGTATATGGCCATGACAAATTTTATGGGGCTTGCATGTATTATTTACCTTGTCTGAAATAGTCAATGTAATATTAAATATCTATGATTCCACCTGGTATGTTTGCTTCAAATTATCTAGGAGAGTTTCTGCCTTCTTCTATTAGCTTGAAATACTTTTAAATATTCATAATTTGAATGGCTAAGCATATTAGACATGTTTCTACTACAACCAGTTCTAACCAGAGAGTTTTAAAATCAGATTCTCTGTAATATGAAAACAGAAAAATCCATTAGTATTAACCGTTATCTTTCATTTGTGGATTCTCACACTGTTTCAATGGAAGTGCCTTCTCCCCAGAAGGAAATAGAAAATGAAATATGAAAAAAAAAAATACACGGTTAACAATATTTTCTAAATTACTGGTAACCTGATAAGAATTCATATTAATTTTTGACACTAACCTAAGTATAAAGCCATTTTTGTTAAATAAATGAGTAGATGATACTTAGATTGCCATCTTTACTGTTTGTTTAAATATAATTTGCCTGTTACAGTGTAAAACCAACTAGTTTGTATCAAAGCTTGGATACTTTATCCTAGTAAACATTCTGTCTACCTTGAGTAAAAATTCTGGTAAACAGTTTTTTTAATCAGAACACTTTTTCATTAAAAAGAAGAGCTCCATTTAAAAAACAGACTTAATTTCTAGCTCTAAAATATAACAAGGGTTAATTAAATCTAAACTAAACAAAATTAAACGGTTATCCTGTAATAGTTAATAGCCTGTTGTTTGAGTAGCTAAATGGTTTAAAAACCAGATCAGGTACATTGATACCTTTGTATATTTATTTTTGCAGGTGAAAAAAGCCAAGATGCAGGAATCAGGAGAGCAAACTATAAGGTATGTAAAGTTTGCTTTCTTTTTAATGAACTACTCATAAGTTTTTTTTTTTTTTCACATGCTGATTAGTGTATGGGCATGCTTTGCCCTCTTTTTGGTTCTTACCATCAGCTGTTACATTTTGAAACTATTTGTTTAAGATTAAAATTTCTTTTCCAAATAGTTTTTTCCTGAAACATGTGCACTGATTTGTTCTTATGCATTCATTATTTATTCAACAATATGTACCAAACTCATGTTGTATATCAGGCACTGTGCTACATAGAGGAGACTCAGTGGTAAAGATGAAAAGCACCATATTCTTCAGTCAAACGTACAATATACAGACTAGGAAGCATAAGTGAAGTAAATAAAATCCAAGAGATTTGGTATTAATTACCAAATGGTTATGAAATGACTTATTCATTAACCCCACTCCTCTTATAGAAAAGAGGCAGCTTGCGCCGGGCACGGTGGCTCACGCCTGTAATCCCAGCACTTTGGGAGGCCGAGGCTGGTGGATCACAAAGTCAGGAGGAGATCGAGACCATCCTGGCTAACACGGTGAAACCCCATCTCTACTAAAAATACAAAATTATTAACTGGGCATGTTGGCAGGCGCCTGTGGTCCCAGCTACTCAGGAGGCTGAGGCAGGACAATGGTGTGAACCCAGGAGGCGGAGCTTGCGGTGAGCTGAGATCACGCCACTGCCCTCCAGCCTGGGCGACAGAGCGAGACTCTGTCTCAAAAAAAAAAGAAAAGAAAAGAAAAGAAAAGAGGCAGCTTGTTTGCACCTCACAGTTTGGCTTCTTCATACCATGGTTTTCAGTTTTCCACAGTTCTTACCTTCTGTCGTTTGTGCACCAACCATATGAGCCAGTAACTGCATCACCTCTACCACATTAATTTCAAGAATCCTACACTTTTACCTCATTTATTCTAGAACTGCCATGCTAGCCATATGATGTCTTAAACCATCAATTAAATCATCTGTCATATTTTCACCATCACCCCTTAAAAAGAACTTTAGTTTCTTCCTTATAAGAGACCAACATGGGGGAACCTTGTTTCTACTAAAAACACAAAAATTAGCTCGGCGTGGTGGCTTGAGCCTATAATCTCAGCTACTTGGGAGACTGAGGCAGGAGAATGGCTTGAACCCACGAGGCAGAGGTTACAGTGAGCCAAGAATGCACCACTGCACTCCAGCCTCGGCAACAAAGACTCTATCTCAAAAAAAAAAGAAAAGAAAAAGAAAAAAAAAAAGAAAGAAACTTAACTGGCCAGGTGTGGTGGCTCCACTTTTGGAGGTCCAGGTGGGCAGGTCGCTTGAGTCAGTAGTTTGAGACCAGCCTGGGTGACATAGCAAGACGCCATCTCTATAAAAAACACAAAAAAAATTATCCAGGAATGGTGGTGCACACCTTTAGTCCCAGCTACTGGGGGCTGAGGCAGGAGGATTGCTTGATCCCAGGGGCCAGAAGTTGTGGTGAGCCAAGATTGCGCCACTGAACTCCATCCTGGGTCGGTGGCAGAGCAAGGTGCTGTCTCATTTGAAAAAAAAAAAAAGAAAGAAAAATAAACTTAACTATAAGATCTACTGTAATTAGCCCCTTACAAACATTCTTAACTCCCTCACTTTTTTCTGTTATACTTGCCTAGCAAAACCACAACTCTGGTTAAACCCAACTATCCACCTATTCTATACTTATTCCCAATCACTTGTACATTGTGAGAGAAAAACACAAAATTGTGCAAACTGTTCTTAGTTTCTATTCATGATTAGATCTAAAATAGGCACTTAAGCCCCCTTCCTGGTATGTCTGATTTCCCAGCCTCTAAAATCATCTTAATTCCTTTATTCCCTCCCTCCTTGCCCCTTGCCTTCTCCCTTTTCCCTCCCTTTCCTGCTATTTCCATTCACTGAGCTGTGGATCTTGCTCCCTAGTTCAAAGATTAGGAACGTCTCCCTTCTCTGTCACCAAATCTACCTACTTAATCTGCTTCTCTTGGATGTTGTTTATCTTTCCTCTGAGATTCCCTTGCTCTTATGGAAGGCTAACCTCTCCAGTTGTTTGAAGGAAACCATCACCTTCATCTTTTCCTGAAATTATCTCTTCTTTTACCTTCAGCAATTTTTTTACTGTGATAAAATACACACAATATACAATTTACCATTTTAAGTGTACAGTTTAGTGGCACTAAGTACAATCACTTTGTCTTGCAACCATCACTACCATTCATCTCTAGAACTTTATTCATCTTTCCAGACTGAAATTCCATGTTCACTAAACAATATTCTCCATTTCCCCATCTCCAGCCCCTGGCAACCACCATTCTACTTTCTGTCTGCATGATTGTGACTGCTCTAAGTACCTCACAGAAATGGAGTCATACAGTATTTGTCCTTTTGTGATTCATTATGATGTCTTTAAGGTCTATCCATTTGTAGCATGTGTCAGAATTTCCTCTTTTTAAGGCTCAATAATACTCCATTGTATGTCTGTTCCGCATTTTCTTTATCCATTCATCTGTTGTTTGTGTTGTTAATAGTTCTGTTGAATGAGGAGGTGTTTGTCATGCCACTTTATGGACTTGGATGTTGTTGGATTTTTTTGGTCATTTTATTTTAGAACAATTGTTTTTTCATGGTGTATTCATTGTTAAGCAAAATTTATGTTTATATAACTTTGAAAATAATTATATTTTGAGGCAGTATGTCATTTCTCTAAGGATAATAATTTAAATATTTAACAAGTGCTAGAGCTAATTCACTGTCTTGGTGCTGTTGTTTCTATTTATTCTCTAGATGCTCAGTTGAGTATGTAGGAGATGTTGCTATAACATAATATTCTAGGACCATTGGGTTTTAGGAACTGGTCCAGTGGATACTCGATCATAGAAATATCACCAACTTCTAAGATATAGGATCTACAAATAGTCTTCAACAGTGGGTATAACAGTGAACCTCAGACTTAACCAGGTACATGTAGAAGTCAAACTAGTTATTGATGTCAGAAAAATTCTGGTCCAGTTTTATGCCCTTCCCCTGGTAATTCTATGTAAGTAGGTGTGAGATGGGGTCCAGAAGTCTGTATTTTTATTAACTATTCAGGTAATTATAATAAATCACCCAGTTTGGGAAACTGACACAACTATTCCATATAATTTCTTGCCCTTACCCTTCAATTTCCATAATCACATCTTAGTACATTAAGTTCTATTACAAAAATATAAACATTTGAGTAACAAGATAAAAATGAACCTTACTTGGGGATTTAGCTTTGAAATTAATTACAAATGAGGAAAAATTATTTGAACATTCAAAATATACCATTAAAGCTGGACACTGTGGCTCACACCTATAATTCCAGCACTTTGGGATGCTGAGGCAGACGGATTGCTTGAGGCCAGGAGTTTGAGGCCAGCTTGGGCAACATGATGAAACCCTATCTCTACAAAAATTACAAAAATTAGCTGGGTGTGGTGGCACACGCCTGTAGTCCCAGCTACTTGGGAGGATGAGGCAGGAAGATCACTTGAGCCCAGGAGGTCAAAGCTGCAGGAGCCATGATCGAGCCACTGCACTCCAGCCTGAGTGACAGAGTGAGACCCTGACTCAAAAAAACAAAACAAAAACCAACCAAACCAAAAATATATACCATTTAAAAAAAACCCTTATTATACTTGAATATTAGAAGTCAGTTTCAGAAATGATACGAGAACTTTATAAATTTTGGTGCTATGTATTTTTTATATAAGCAGCATTTCTTTTTACAATTTTGCTGTGTAGAAACTACTCTTACCTTTGATTAGTCAGCATCATCTTTCCAGATATATAGAACCTCTGGCACAGTGTCTTCCACCTCTCCCTAGAGTGTAGAAGAACAAAGCAGGTTTCTTTCTAAGGTGCATGAATGTAGGAATGATGCCTGGGCTTTGAAGAAGTTGTAATATAATAACAGTTACAGTTAAAGTGTGCTTACTGTGTTCTAGCTTTGCTCTAAACATTAACTTATTAGTCCTCCTAACAGCCCTATGAGGTAGGTTTCATTTTTATTCTCATTGACAGATGTAGAAAGGGGGGAACAGGTAAGTTCAGTGACTTGTCCAAGGTCATAGGGCTAGTTATTGGCAGAGTAGAATATGAACTTGAGCAGTCTCTGACTCTAGAATCAGCACTCCTAACCACTGTGCTGTAATGGGAGATAATAACTGAAGAATGAAAAGTAGAGTAGATGGAAAAGGGAGAACATTTTGAAGAATGAAAGTTAGAACAATCTTCATTCCAGAATTTCTGTGGAATCTCCCCAGCGTTAAACTATCTGACATAATGACTTGTCCTCCCAGTTTATGTGACTTATCATTCGCAATTTCTCTTAATTTTCCTTATAAGTTAAAAAAAAAATGATGTTGCTTAGTCCTGGCTATAATAACAAATAGAAAATGAAGGGTTTGTGTTTTATTTAACTGGGAGATAAGAGAAATATAGTAGAATGAATCTTAAGGGTTTAGAACCCCCACTTGGAAACAAACGTATAATTTTTGTTTGTTTGTTTGTTTGTTTTGTTTTTGAGACAGAGTCTCACTGTGTCGCCTAGGCAGGAGTGCAGTAGTGCCATCTCCAATCACTGCAACTTCTGCCTCCCGAGTTCAGGAGATTCTCAGGCCTCAGCCTCCCGAGTAGCTGGGACTACAGGCGTGCACCACAACGCCTGGCTAATTTTTGTATTTTTAGTAGAGACGGGGTTTTACCATGTTGGCCAGGCTGGTCTCAAACTCCTGATCTCAAGTGATCTGCCCGCCTCGGCTTCCCAAAGTGCTGGGATTACAGGTGTGAGCCACCACAGCCGGCCCAAACGTGTAATTTGAAAACACTTCTCATATGATTATGGTTTGTAGCTGATCGAGAACGACTGTCTGAAATCAGACGTTTCCCTACCTTCCTGTGGTACTTTGGGAGCAAGGTAACAGAGCTCTGTTGCACAGAATGGTGACTGTAATAAATAATATAGCATTGTATATTTCAAATTGCTAAAAGCATAGAACTTAAGTGTTTTCACATACTTTTTTTCACGAAAAAGTGAAAGGTGTTTTATATATCAAAACATCACATTGTACCCTGTAAACATATAATATATACAGTTTTTAAAAAGTGGCAGAGCAATGTTTTACCATATGGTGTTAAAGAAAAATCTGACTTGCCAATGACTTAGCTGGAATTTCTGAATTATATAAAAACTAAAGGGATCTAGAGATATAAGAAAGAACAGTAGGCTGGGCGTGGTGGCTCACACCTGTAATCCCAGCACTTTGGGAGGCTGAGGTGGGCGGATCACAAGGTCAGGAGTTGAAGACCAGCCTGACCAACATGGTGAAACCCCGTCTCTACTAAAAATACAAAAATTAGCTGGGCATGGTGGCGTGCACCTGTAATCCCACCTACTCAGGAGGCTGAGGCAGGAGAATCGCTTGAACCCAGGAGGCGGAGGTTGCAGTGAGCCGAGATCGCACCACTGCACTCGGGCCTGGGTGACAGAGTGAGACTCCATCTCAAAAAAAAAAAGAAAGAACTGTAGAATGCTGAGGGTACTAGCCCTTGCCCGAGCTCTCTTCAAGTAGTTGTTAAAAATCAACAATAAGGATATCATGAAGATTTACTTTGCCTCTTACTTGTATAGCCTAGGAGGAAATGGGTTTGATCTCATCACTTTTAGCAATGCAGCAAATCAATCGGGGCTAATGTATTCATTTTGGTTCTCCCAGTCAAGTAAGCAATCCAGATGTCAGTGATCAGAAGCCTGAAACATCAAGCCTTGCTTCAAACCTTCCCATGTCAGAGGAAAGTAAGTACCATATTCTGTGCATGATTGAACAGATATTCCTATAACTAGTAATGCTTTTCTTATAGAGTTGGTTTTTCATAATTGCCTTGTTTGTCCCAAAATATCCGGAAGGCTCTCCCATCCTTGTTTTTGTGTGTGTTTATCCTTGAGCCCTCCTATAAGCTTTATTGACAGACCAGCTGAGAAAAGATCACATGGAATCCACTCACCCAAGGAGTCACACTCCGTGATTTTATTTTTGTTTTGAGATTGGATGTTCTAAAGGTAATAGTGTCTTACAGAAAATCAGAGACAATTATACTTAACCATATATACTTCCCATGTGTATTTTTTAAAAAGGTGTAACTTTTTTTTAAAAGGTATGTCTTGAGTTCTATATAGTGTTTCCTCAAAGGTGATTCTATTCTGGTGGTACTCAGACCTTTAGCCTACATAAGAATCATCTAGAATACTTGTTTGTAATGTAGAATTCTAGTTTCACCTCCAAAGATGATCATTCAGTAGATCTGAAATGGATAGGGAATCTGCATTTTTGACAAGTTAGCCAGGTGATTCTGGTCCATATGGGAAACTGTCCATATTGTGGAAAAACACTCTAATCGATAAAATGTCTCCTCTAATTTCTTGAATATCCCACTCATCCCCAAGAAAAAGACCTGTTCCCTAAAATCTTATACTTTACATACTTCAGGGTCAGGAAGTAAGTTGAGTATTCTTGCTCCTTCCAAATAATTTCCTTTTTTCCTTCAAATACTTTGGTTCAGCTGGGCATGGTGGATCTTGTCTGTAATTCCAACACTTTGGGAGTCTGAGGCAGGAGGATCACCTGAGGCCAGGAGTTTGAGATCAGCCTGGGCAACAAAGTGAGACCTCCTCGCTATAAAAAATAAAATAAAATAAAATAAATAAAAACTTTGGTTCATTTGAAGTCTACATCTATACCTTCCCCTGCCTTTCTATTTTCACTTTAAACTGTCATCCTATTCATTCTGTTCTTTATTTTTTTTAATGTTTTTTGAGATGGAATCTTGCTTTGTTGCCCAGGTTGGAGTGCAGTGGCGCAATCTTTACTCACTACAACCTCCGCCTGCCGGGTTCAAGTGATTCTTCTGCCTCAGCCTCCCGAGTAGCTGGGATTACAGGCGCATACCAACCACGCCCAGCTACTTTTTGTATTTTTTTTGTTGTTGTTTGTTTGTATTTTTTTGAGATGGAGTTTCGCTTTTGTCACCCAGGCTGGAATGCAATGGCGAGATCTCTGCTCACTGCAACCTCTGCCTCCCAGGTTCAAGCCATTCTCCTGACTCAGCCTTCCAAATAGCTGGGATTACAGGCACGCACCATCACGCCTGGCTAATTTTTGTATTTTTAGTAGAGATGGGGTTTCACCATGTTGGCCAGGCTGGTCTTGAACTCCTGACCTCAAGTGATCTGCCAGCCTCAGCCTCCCAAAGTGCTGGGATTACAGGCATGAGCCACCACACCCAGCCGTTTCCTTCTTGTCAGGATGTAAGCAGTATACTTGCTCCTGTCAGATATAGAGCCTATTATTTGTGTTTCATATGCTATCCGTTTTTACCTTCCCCAAGGACTTTGGTACTATAGTTTTCCTGCCACCACTTGTGTGTCATCACAGTCTTCTCTTTTTATCCTTCCTGTCAGTAAAGAAATATCTTACCATTTTAAAACATAAACACTGCTCCCCCCCAACCCCCCGCCCTTGGCTCCACATCTCTTACTAGTTATGGACCTTCTCTTTGTTCTGTGACATATCAGAACTCCTGCAAGAGTTGCCCTCACTTGCTTTTTCACCTCCCATTCACTTTTCCAGCCTCTCAAATGTAGCTTCTATCCTCACTCTTCCAATGAAACTGCTGTCGTCAAGGCCATTAGTTATTTTCATATTGCAAATTCTAGAATACGTTTCTCCTCATGTTCTCCCTCTCACTACTTTTCCTCCCACCTTTCTCCTTTGATGGCCCTTCTTTGGTGGGCCTCAGGGCTTAATTCTAGGCTACCATCTTTCCTCTTTCGGGATTCTCCCATCCATTACTTTAAATATCTTGTACATGATTAATGAATTCCATATGATATTTCCGGTCTGACTTCTCCCCTGATTTCATTTGTGTATCAAACTGCCTGTTTGACATCTTTACTGGAAGGAAAATCATACCTAAGATGTTTGAAATAGAACTTTCGATTCCTTTAGCCCCCATGACATACACTTTTCTCCCAAACTTGCCCATCTTAGGAAGTGGTATCACTCTCCATCTAGTTGCTCAAACTAAAAACCTAGGAATCATCTTGTGTTCCCCATTTTCCTCATTCTCTACATCAAATCCATCAGAATGTCCTGTTAGTTTTACCTTCAGAATATATTTCAAAGTCTTTGCCTCATCCCCTCTGTTGCTATTCTAGTCCAAGCCGGCATATTACTTACTTGATTCTCCTACAGTATAATGGGATATTTTATCTTGACTCTTTATAATCATTTTGTGGTTCCCAAGTACTACCAAGATCAAGTCTTATTCATTTCTCTAGAGAAGTGAAAATTGGCCTCAGTCTCCTAGGATGTTGTTGATTCCTTCCAGAATTAAATTAAATTGGAGGAAAATAAGGGTTTGGGTTTTTTAATGTATGTGTCAACTGAGAACCATTGTGTAGAATTCAAATAAACTAACCTTACATTCTTTGCAATGGATTGTCAAAACTTTAGATATAATTGACATCTCCTTCATTTTTGTCAAAATGATTAGAGGTGAATGTGGTCTCTAATAATTATTTTTAAATACCTCAAACAATAGCATTGGACAAGCTCTTCTGTAATAAACTCACAGGTGTTGATTTGTCTTACTCTTGAGCATTTGAGTTGGCCCCTCATCTACTTTTGATCAGGGTTCTCTTTTTGGGTCAGGCACTCTTCCAGGGAACCTAATTAGACATAAAGTTAATTGGTTCACTTTTAATCAGATATTTACAGCGTTCATACCAGAAGTAGTAATCATGAGGGTCAAGCCTTCATATCAGCTATTCCAGATGAAGTCATGGGGGTCAAGAGGACAATAGCTGGAAAAGTCTTTGAGAGTTCATCAGAGCATCACATCAGTTCCTCACGTCTGTCTCTGGTTTGCCAAACTTAAAGCCTTCACTACAAAACAGAAAAAATAGTAGTATAGAAGCATACTTGCATCTATTCTGCTGTTGATTATGCATAGCAGTAGCAGTGGTTTTAAAATAAGATTGGGTGCTTCCCCCAAATCTGTTTTCCTGCAAGTCATTCTTAAGGCTTTTACTCAATATAGTAAGCACTCAAAGAACAAATAAGCTGAAGTAGAATAATGTTGTTTTCTAGACACAGAGCTTGCTTTTTAAGTTTGCCTATCAGCATAGCTGAGAGCTTAGGAGGTTGCTTCATCTATTATTTTAGATCAGTAATGGGTAAAGGTAGAGATCCTTACCAACCTTCAGCTCTTTTCCGTACCCCACCCTTCTTTTTTTTAACTGCCTCTGGAAGTCTGTAAACACATGTATAAACAAAAAAGTGAGATATTTTCTACCGCATAGTCTTTCTATCTGGTGTCCAAGCTGTATTCTGTTAATTAGTTTGAAAGACTATACAGTGAGATGTGCAGTTTTCCCATTCCATTTTTGAAATGTTCTAACTTTTTAACCTGGTGGTATTATCTTTCTTTCAGTTATGACATGCACCGATTACATCCCTCGCTCATCCAATGATTATACCTCACAAATGTATTCTGCAAAGTAAGTTGAATAATTATTTCCAAAATGCATATGCTTTTTTGTAGATTCATTGCAAAATTTAATATTATTTTTCCTCTAAAATAATAGATATTTAAATTATTTTTACCTCTCTTATTCTATAGTCATTCCAATTTTTAATTCCCTCTAAATATAGTCTATGTAGTATCCTTTTAAAAAGTAGATGGTTGCCTGCAATGGATCATTTTACACAAAAGCTTACTCTAAAATGAGTAGGTACTGAACATGCAAAATAGTGTTAGTGATCAACCATATCATTGATTGACCTCTGATCATTCTCTCTGTCCTGTACCTTGACATATAGCCTGCAGATTAATAAAAACAAGACTGAATTTCTCAGTCCAATCTGTGTTGTTTTTTGTTTTTTGTTTTTTTTAAGACAGAATCTCGCTCTGTTGCCCAGGCTGGAGTGCAGTGGCACGATCTTGGCTCACTGCAACCTCCACCTCCCAGGTTCGAGTGATTCTCCTGCCTCAGCCTCCCGAATAGCTGGGACTACAGGCACGCCACCACGCCCAGCTAATTTTTGTATTTTTTAGTAGAGATGGGGTTTCACCATGTTGGCCAGCCTGTTTTCAAACGGCTGACCTCAGGTGATCTGCCTACCTCCCAAAGTGCTGGGATTACAGTCATGAGCCACCACGCCCAGCCTGTGTTCAGTTTCTTGATTGAGGAATGTCCTCAGAGTAGAACCGGGCTTGAAGTTAGACAGGTTTGGTGGGTTAAAGTCACTAAGAGGTTATGTTTTGGGCCTTCATGGGGTAAGATCAGCATTAATATTAGCCAGGTTTTTCATCTCCAAGGTGGGTAGGTGCAGAACAGTGTGTATACCAAGCTACCTGTTGTGCATAATAAAGAGTGGACCTGTGCATACAAAGACACATACAAGTGCATTTATTAACCCAGGATATGTTCTTATGTGCTTACAGCTGCTGGATACATAAAGAAATTGGTAACAAAAGCAAGAGATACTTTATGGGGCTGTTATAAAAAGGAAACTGTCTTTCTTTTCCCTGGTTATATCCATTTTTACCTTTTGAATTTTCATTAGTTAAAAAATAAACTAATTAAAAAGTCAACCCAATGAGTTCTTCTAATTTTTAATCTGGTTTTAACACTAATGATGTCCTTGGGCTAATCATTTTCAGGTGACTTTCTTCTGTGAAATGACTGAACCTATTCTCTGAGATTATTATGAAGAAATTAGATACTAAATGTGAAAACACATTTGAGCTTTGGGCTGCAAAGACTGCATGAAAAAGGACATTATGGTCTTTACCATATCTGGAGATGAATCCATTTAAGGTCACTAAGATTTAAATCATTCCCATGACACTTGAGTAATAACTCTAACCTGAGCTATTTCCTGGACTCAGATCTGGCTAAGAAGAATAGATATTTTTAAATTCAGTTTTTTAGAATCTACTGAGATGTGAATATGTTGCAGATTCCAAATTCATTTATTCATTCAGAAAGTATTTGCATACCTGCTACATTCAGAATTCCTTATTAGCTATCTTAATTATTCTATCTTAATTCAGACCTCTTTATTACTTATCTGAACTGTTTTTTAACTGGATCTCCATTTCCAGTTTCTCCTCCCTTTCTAAACCATTTTACAAAGCAGTGTCAAAATAATCTTTATTAAAGAACAGCTCTGATCTTGTTACTCTTTGCTCAATAATTTCAGTGGCTCTGTTTCCGATTTGTCTTTTAGCCTGGCATTCAAGGTCTTTGCTTCCTTTCTCTCGCTACTTCTCTTTGTTATCTGTGCTCTTTGCAGGCTGAAGCCCTTGCTTTCCTTACTCTGTACCCCGGCAGGACTTTTTTCTTGTCCTAGAACACCCTTTCTCTCCCAATTCTGTACCTCTTATCTGCTCAGCTAGTATATCACTTCTTTATGGCCTTCCTTCATTTTCCTCTTCCCTGAAAGGTGAAAAAAAATTTCCCCTTTAGAACACCCCCTGCTATATTTTATTATGCTTGCATGGTACAAATAGCATTTTCTTTTTTAGTTATATATACAGTGTAACTCACCAAATGAAATAATTGGTATCTAAAAATTCAGTGCAATATCATGGATGAAATGATTATATCTGCTAGCTAGTGTAAAGTCCCAGGAGTTTCACTCCTGAAATCTCTAGCTATCCCTGATATGGTGGCACCAACTAGTGGCAGTATGCCCTGACTTAAATATCATTGAGGAGATTGAGTCCTGTCTGGAACTTCACAGATTTTGTTACTTACCTGGGTTCTGTTTTGTAGACTTGATTTGAGGATATTGGAACCCATCTCTACTTCCGTTTTTTGATGTATTTGCTTGCCTTTTCTCCACCAGCCTCACCTGCTTTTCCAGTCTCACTTTCCCTCTCAGAACTTTAGTTTGGTTCAAGGGGCAGGGTGGAGAATGAGAGCCAATTGCCAATCTTGTTCTCTTAGTTTTCTGTTATATCAGGATTTTATTCTAGATGTAGGCATAAGGGCATGAACAAGTTTAATCCATCCTTGTGTCTCACATAGGGCCATGCATGTAGCACACTAGAAATGTTTGTAGGATAATTGGAACTTGGAGGGATGTTTGGAACTATTAAATTTTTCATAAAATTGTTCCTTGGGTCGATGATAGTAGAACCTGGAAAGGAGGAAAGGCTTCTACTTGCTGATCATAAGAGCCATTTTAGGCCGGGCGCAGTGGCTCACGCCTGTAATCCCGGCACTTTGGGAGGCCGAGGCGGGTGGATCACTTGAGGTCAGGAGTTCGAGGCCAGGCTGGCCAACATGGTGAAACACCGTCTCTACTAAAAATACAAAAATTAGCCAGGCGTGGTGGTGGGTGCCTGTAATCCCAGGTACTTGGGAGGCTGAGACAGAAGAATTGCTTGAACCAGGGAGGCGGAGGCTGCAATGAGCTGAGATCATGCCACTGTACTCCAGCCTGGGCGACAGAGCAAGACTCTGTCTCAAAAATAAAAAATTTTTAAAAAGAGCCATTTTATGTGGAAGATTAGTCTCCTTGTTGCAGATTCTTTGCTATTAGTGGTGGTAGCTATTTTACCTATTTTTCGTTACTAAAGTAAATCACACAAAAGTTTTTGTTTTCTTGAAATTTTCTAGACCTTATGCACATATTCTCTCAGTTCCTGTTTCGGAAACTGCTTACCCTGGGCAGACTCAATACCAGACACTACAGCAGACTCAACCCTATGCTGTCTACCCTCAGGCAACCCAAACGTATGGACTACCTCCTTTTGGTAAGGCACTCTATTGTAAACAATTTCTAAGAATGTTGATTTTATTCCCCAGAAACTTTGATCAGCCATGTGTGTCATTCTTTACAGAGCACTTAGTTGCATATGTGGTTGGGTATGCAACTTTGCAACAGTATGTTTGATGCACGTAATAAAAAAATCATAGTTTTTCAGTACTCATTTAGCTATTTTGTATGTACTAAGTCTTGACTCTGAAGCTTGGAATCTTTAAGTGTTTGGTAAATTCTTTGAGGATTTGCTATTGATTTGACTTACTTTATATACAATGTAGTGTGGTACTATCATTAGGAAAGCATAATAAATATATTTCGAGGTGGCCAATTTCTTGCTAAAACCAGGTAGTCTGAATATGTATCATAGTTTGCTCTGTGGGTTTTTTTTTTTTTTTTGCCCACTTCTCCCTCTCCTTTCTCCCCTAACCCCACCCAAAACTGATCAGATATTGTTCTGCTGAACCAAAAAGTCATTTTACAATACCGGAAATCCCCAATTTTCTTATAACCTTATGTGCCTAGGGAGTTATTTTCATTGGTTTTAGGTGTCTTGGACATGAACTATAAATTAAAATGATTTATCAGAAGTCACTTTAAGGTTCTTTGGGCACTTAATATCTGTGCTTATTTTTCTATGTGTGTAAATGCAGTGTGCTTCATTGCTCCTTCCCTGCTTTCCTGAAATGGGTGTCAGAAAATTAAAAGAATACTATGTTATTTAAAAATATGTAATATGTAACAAAATTATATTTCTATAGACTTTATTTAATCAAGCTACGAATTAGAAAAATTTTCCAGACAGATGACCACACAGATTCTGGATGTATTAACGTACCTGCATCTAGTTTCCGCATTCCTGTTTCTCCTGACCCATTTGGCTACTCTTTTATGATATTGGCAGCTTTCTTACTTTTAGGCTTGTTAGAATTCTTTGGCTCCTGGTAACTGCTAGAAACAAGAATTGGGAGTTATGTTTAATAATAATGGGGTTGATAACTTCATGTGAAATGGGAAACAAATTTTCTTGTTTCCCCATTTGTATATCCATGTTTCCATGCCTGTTAGTACCAGCCAGGGTACTCAGATCTTATATTTATGATATGATTAACCAGCCAACACTGAATGGACCTTTTGAAAGGAGACCCCTCTGTGAATATGTTTGTGTTTATTTCTTTTTGGTTATTTAAAGCTGATTTTTCAACAGTTAACTAATAATAGGCTAGCAATTATAATTTTTAAATTATAGTTTTTTAAATCTTCTGTTTTGATTTGAATTATTATTAGCAAGTCCAAGCCCTTTACAACAGTTGATCATTCCTGCTGTTCAATATTAAATACAGCTCCTATTACATCTCTGAGCATGATTTATGGAATACCTAAGATAATTCTGTGTGCGTATGGATCCTAGACATAATTAATTTTTTAAATGATCACTATATTTCTCTTAAACTATTATTATTTTGAGACAGAGTCTCGCTCTGTACACCACCAAGCCTGCCTAATTTTTGTATTTTAGTAGAGACAGGGTTTCACCATTTTGGCCAGCTGGTCTTGAACTCCTGGCCTCAAGTGATCTGCCCAGCTTGGCCTGCCAAAATGCTGGGATTACAGGCATGAGCCACCACGCCTGGCCCCGTTTGGGCAGATCTCTTGAGGCCGGGAGTTTGAGACCAGCCTAGCCAACATGGTGAAACCCTGTCTCTATTAAAAATACAAAAAAAAATTAGCAGGGCACGGTGGTGGGCACCTGTAATCCCAGCTACTCAGGAGGCTGAGGCATGAGAATCACTCGAACCTGGGAGACAGAGGTTGCAGTGAGCCGAGATGGTGCCACTGCACTCCAGCCTGGGCGACAGAGCAAGGCTGTCTCAAAAAAAAAAAAACAAAAAAACAAAAATTAATACATTAAAAAAGAAAAAAATTCTATAAAGTAAATAGATCTCTATTAAAACCTGGAAGGATACATGTTTATATTGTATGTTGGTAATATTGTTAATAACAGGCTCCTTTAATAATCTGGTTTTGTTTAATATTTGAGGGCAAGGAAGACTTGTGTTTCACAATTTCTTCTATCAGTAATTCAGAAAGAGATAATCCTTAGCTTAAATTTGACTTTAAGTAATGTATGAGACTTACTGGAGAGAGATTTTGGTTGGGGTAATGTGAATGATAGAGATAGCATATTCTCAGAATTTACCAGAGAAATTATAAGAGAGGTTTGTAAAACTTTTAAGTGACTGTATTTTGAAAAGAT
Source organism: Pongo pygmaeus (assembly GCF_028885625.2). Taxonomy (NCBI): domain Eukaryota; kingdom Metazoa; phylum Chordata; class Mammalia; order Primates; family Hominidae; genus Pongo; species Pongo pygmaeus. The sequence continues at coordinate 202,823,578 of NC_072373.2, forward strand.
GTTTTCTTGTGTTTTATCATGTGGGTTTTTTTGGTAATGTGTTAAGTAGGAGAAAACACTTGATTTCTTTCTTTCGAAATCAAGATTTTGATACATTGTGTCATCTTAGTGCTGCCTGTTTTCAGATTAGCTAATTTGTTTTATTTCAGATGCAAATAGGGCTTCAGAAAAATTCATTATAGTAATATTACCTTGTCTCTATTATTTACTATAACAAGCTGTGTACTAAGAATAAGTATTTCACACTGTATAGTATTGTCTCATATAATCCTCAGAACAGCCCCAAGAGGTAAGCTAGCTTTATCCCTTTTTATAGGGGAGAAACTGAGAGTTAAATCATGTGCCTAAAGTTCATACAATTAGTAAAAGCCTGGGATTATAATTGAACCCAGGATTGTTTCATTCTAGAAGTGCTCATAACTTTAGGTCTGTATGAAGAAGATGGTCTCAGAGTTGAGTTTTAAATTAATAAGCTTCTTCCTCTTGAAGAAAGGAGAAAAGACTAGAAGAAATCTAAGAAGGCTATGTGATGAGTAATCTTTTAAAGTAAAGAAATACTGATCATATTCTTTCCAGAGCTGTATACAAATGGGGTGGGATGGCAGAAAAGGAATTAGAAGTTTAACTTCTAAGAATCTGAAGGAGTATGTGTAAGGAAAAGGGTACTTGTTTAATGTTAGTGGGAGTCATAAAATATGCCTTTAGGTGCCACTGTTCTGATTTCTTTTAAAAGAACTTTAATATGAGTTGGAGGAGTGGGTGATATGCATTAAGAGCCTTAAGGATGTTCATTTCATTTCCCTCAGTAATTTCACTTCTGGGAATGTATCCTATGGAACTAATTAGAGATACCCACAAAAATGTGCTGACCAACATACTCATTGAAGCATTATTTATAATATGAAAAAATTGAAAACCTAAAACTTGAATATTAAGGTATGTGTTAAATTGTATATGGCTGCTGCATAGCCATTGTAAATCATGTTCTTAAAAAATATTTAGGGTCTTGAGAAAACAGTGTATTATTAATTGAAAAAAGCAGTATGTAATAGCAAAAACACAATGTTGTAATACCAATTTAGTATTTTAAGAAATATGTGTATAGCCAGTGCGGTAGTGCATGCCTATAGTTCCAGCTGCTTGGGAGACTGAGGTAGGAGGATCGCTTGAACCCAGGAGTTCTGGGCTGTAGTGCGCTATGCTGATTGGGTATCTGCACTAAGTTCAGCATCAATGTGGTGACCTCCTGGGGGTGGGGGACTGCCAGGTTGCCTAAGGAAGGGTGAACTGGCCCAGGTTAGAAACAGCGGGTTAAAACCCCATTGCTGATCAGTAGTGGGATCGTGTCTGTGAATAGCCACTGCACTCCAGCGTGGACAATGTAGTGAGACCTTGCCTCTAAAAAGAAAAAAAAATGTGCATAAAGAATACTTGGAAGCAAAAAAAGTGGCTGTTTTTTCTACAGACGTTTTAAAAAATATATACATATACTTTGTTTATAATCAGGAAAAGTACTTACATTAAATTACTTACTATTTATAATAGCTTATCCAAATGAGCTGCTGAATCAACAAGCCAAAATATCCTTTAATGTGCTTTTTCTAGCATTGGTGTGTACTTCAGTTCCTCACCAGACTAATCTCTAAAGAGCACTATACTCGTTACTATAAATTGAACTGATGAGATTAGTTTGGATAGTGAAGTACTTGCGCTGAGAAACTTGGGTAGAGTTTGTGATAAGACCCCACTCCGGGTGCAGCAGGAAAGCACTCAGAGACAGACTTACTTTCCCATTGTTAGCCTGACAGTTTCTCTGCAGCAGGCTCTTGATGCTTAAAAGTACTTGAGAAACTTGGTAGTTGTTGGCATAGAGCAGTGGACTGGGAATCAGGTAATTAGGGTTTGGTTTCCTTCTTTACTATGAGCAATAGTGCTGTGGAGTCAAACCATTGGATCATGCTGCCTATTATCTGGAATTCTGGGAGGGGTGCTTTTAGAGGAAGATGATTTGCATGTCTGAAGAGCCAGGTCTACAGTGATGCTAGAGGTACTGTCCATATTGTCTTTTATTCCTCATAAAATAATTACATGTTAAACATCTACTTTGTGTTTCTGGCCAAAGATGTTCAAAACTGGCTATCTCCTACTTATTTTGGACATTTGTGTTCTAATTTTTGATCTTATAAGAGGGAGACTATCAAAACATTCTTAGTTGATACTATGGTTATTAATGAGGTATTATTTTCATATAGTGTAAAAGTAAACATGTTTATAAATCTACCACCTTAGGGTCAAAACCTATTTGGAAAAAGAAATCACAGTGATGACAATAAATCTGAAAGTTATTGTGACATTGAAATAGCAATTTGTTTACCAAAAAGTGTGATATACAATCAGCAGGAACCATAGCACTGATATTCACATTTTACATCATAAACGTTTTAAAAATGACATTCTCAAATATTTTTATTGTTGAAAATCAAACATAGCAAGAATCTTAATTATGGCTAATCTGGACAAGACATATTTAAATGATCATGAATTATGATGGGGCAAACGCTTCTAATTCATGCTAGCGATGTCAGTATTCCTCAGTCTCTTAAAATAAGTTATTTCATGTGATTAATAGATGAGAAACGAATATTACGTTTTCTTTTTATGCATTAAGAGCTTGGGGCAAAGCCAGACACAGTGACTCATACCTATAATCCCAGCACTTTGGGAGGTCAAGGCAGGAGGATCATTTAAGGCCAGGAGTTTGAAACCAGCCTAGGCAATATGACAAAACCTTGTCTCTGCAAAAATACAAAAAGTAGCCAGGTGTAGTGTGCCTGTGGTCCCAGCTATTCGGGGGTTTGAGGCAGGAGGATCCCTTGATCCCAGGAGGTTGAGGCTGCAGTGAGCTATGATTGCACCACTGCCCTCCAGCCTGGGCAACAGAGCAAGACCCCATCTCAAAAAAATTAAAAAGCGATTATCATATCCCACTATTGGTCTTTTTACGACTTTCATATTTCTCTTTACTATTCCTAAATGTACTTATCAACAAATTGGACAAATCTTAGTTGCACTGAAGTATCTCAGTCCCTGGTGATGCAGAGGTTCTCATTCTCAAAGTATTATATTTTTAATTGCATATATGTGTTCATTAGCTATAAATTCAATCACTCCTAGTTTATCAGAGTAGGAGCAAATAAATGAGATGAGTTAATGTTGAGTTTGAAGTCATGGCTAACCTTAGTATTGATGTCATACATGGAATGTGTTTGGTTGATGAACCTTCTTAGACCTAATTAATTATCAGCTCAACTACACTAACCATAGCTATTACATACCAGTAACCATAGCTATTCAGAACACAGTGAACAACCAGGCATTAAGATTTTTTGGGCCTGGCATGGTGGCTCATGCCTGTAATCCCAACACTTTGGGAGGCTGAGGTGGGTGGAACTCCTGAGGTCAGGAGTTCGAGACCAGCCTGACCAACATTGTGAAACCCCATCTTTAGTAAAAATACAAAATTAGCCGGGCATGGTGGTACATACGTGTAATCCCAGCTATTAGGGAGGCTGAGGCAGGAGAGTCGCTTGAACCCAGGAGGAGGAGATTGCAATGAGCTGAGATCATCGTGCCACTGCACTCTAGCCTGGGCAAGAAGAGCGAAACTCCATCTCAAAAAAAAAAAAAAAAAAAAAAAAATTTTTAAATAGGCTTTTGTATAGCCAAAATTATCACCCAAACCATGCACTTAAGAGTGTTTCACTCATAAAGAATATCCTTGGACTCTCATGCAGATGCAAAGCTTTGTTTATGGTTGCCTAGTTTATCGCAAATTAAAAGGCAGATACAGCTAAGGAAGTCAAGAAGTGACAGACCACAGAGGAAAAACAGTGAAATTAGAACCTAAAAATCAGAACTATAATTAAGTTATATTTAGTACTAAACAATTGTCTTTACACATCACAATAGCCTCTGTGGTATCTCTGTAATATATATAGCACAACACAGTTTTTATTTTTGAAACAGTAACTGAGAAAATCTAAAGGTATGTGTGCTATTTCCTCCCCTGCTCAGAAGACAGGAAAGGATATAAATATATTTTCGAAAGATTGTCACTCAGGAGCATTATGATAAAAAGAAAATAAAAATGAACAGCTATGATGTTTGTCAATATGAGATAGATTTATATGTTCTGACTTGGAAAGATGAATCTTAGAGGTATTATGTGGAAAAGCAAATTATGTATACTATGTATAACACAGTCCTTGACTGGCAGTGGCTCACGCCTGTAATCTCAACACTTTAAAAAGCCAACGTGGAGGATTGCTTGAGGCCAGGAGTTCAAGACTGGCCTGGGCAACATAGCAAGACCCCACCTCTACAAAAAATTAGTCAAGTATGGTGGCACATGCCCAGAGTCTCAGCTACTCCTGTAGCTGAGGCAAGAGGATTATTTGAGCCTAGGTGACAGAGGAAGACCCTGTCTCTTAACAACAACAACAACAACAAATCACAATCCCATTTTTGTTAAAAAGAAGATTAGTGAATACATAGAAGAAATCTGGACTGAGTGTAGTGGCTCATGCCTATAATCCCAGCACTAAAGGAGGCTGGGGCAGAAGGATCACTTGAGGCCTGGAGTTCAAGACCAGTCTGGGCAACAAAGCAAAACCCTATCTTATTTAAAAAAAAAAAAAAAAAGAAGAAGAAGAAATCATCTGGGTGACTCTTCTGCGAACTGTTAATAGTGGTTAAGTCTGGATGATGGGATTATATATGACTGTATTTTTTTCTAAATTATGTATTTCTGTAATGTTTTTAATTTACAAAAATAAGCAGGTATGTCTTTCCTAATCAGAAGAAACAAAAGTAACAAAATAACCAGCTTAAGAAGGCAGAGAAGTATTTAATATATTTTAGAAAAATTTGGTCCTTGTTTAATGGGTAAGTGAATTTTAAACTTATATGGAATGTCTCCTACCTTGACAGTTTGGATAAATTATTTATCACTGTACATGAACATCAGGCACTCTTTATAACAGATACTCCAGTTGGGTGTCAATAACTCTTTTTTTCTGAATCCTGGTCAATTTCCCCCAATCACTGAAATGAATTTATATACATATTGGGATTTGTGGCAAGCTTTTTGTTTCTTTGGCCTCATCCCCTAATTCTTTGAAAGTGTTATTTGCTTGTGATATATTACAAGTGGGAGATTCAATAATTTTCTCTTACAAGCAAATTTATTTTTGTTTTAAGATTTAGATTTTAAACCTACTGGCTGATATTTGAAAGCATAACCATGCTCTTCAGTCCCAGTGTATTGTTTGTAATTGGTCCAATTTATCTGATTCAGGTGCATTGTGGCCAGGTATGAAACCTGAAAGTGGTTTAATTCAGACTCCATCTCCAAGTCAACACAGTGTTCTTACCTGCACTACAGGGTTAACCACAAGCCAGCCAAGCCCAGCACATTATTCTTATCCCATTCAAGGTAAATAGGCATGGTTGTGTGTGTGTTTTTAAATTATTATTATTGTTTCTTGTTTTTAATCTACCTGTATCTCCAAACAAACAAATTGGATAATATAGGAGCTCTGTCTTCTAAAGTAGAAAGGGGGTGATACTTGGATTTGTGCATGCTTTTTGTGTTAGGCAAACCACAGCTTAGGAGTGTGTTTAGCCTTTGAATGTGAGCTGCTTAATAGAATCGAAGCCTTCCCTTTTGCATGTTGGTGTCCAGAAAAACGCCTTGATTTTGTTCTAGTCTATTTTCAGTGGCATTTTGTCCTATAAATGAGCAGAAGACTCCATGGGTTGGAATTTTGCTGACCTGTATGAATTGTCATAGCAGTATGTAAGGTGTGTGCTGCTTTTCTGCTGTCTTTTGTCACACTTATACCCCATTTACTACTTGATGAGAGCATTTCTCTTGCTCAGGAAGTTCATTCTTATTTCTCTTTCAGGATAAAAAGCATAGTATTAAAGCTTAAGCTCTAAACATCTTTACCTTCCAAGTTCTTCTAACAGAGTTAGAATTATGACAGGACTATTAGGAAAGAAGACCAAAAACTCAAAAGGCACTATGGAGTTAATTGCCTATTCTTCCAAATCCTGGGCAGGCAATTTGTCATTGCTTCAGACTGGGACTAGTATCCTTGTACCTGGCTTCTCATCTGCCTCTTTTCTCCTGATATTTCCCAGCTTTTAAATTTTATTTCTTATAAAATGGATAGTAGAGGCTTTAGTATGGGACCTCAAAAACCTATCTGAGGTACTCTTAATGTATAAACTTTGGTGATGAAAGAAACGTTTTAATGTAGGTTAATTAGATTTTGATTTTCAGTTTTAACTGTTTTCAGAAATGTTTGAAAACTACTTCTCCTTGGTCCATTGGAAGCAGAACTGGTCTCTATGTTCTGAGACCTTCCTCTGAGCTACCTTTACCTCCTGTTGTTTACCAAGTCTCCTCTTTTCTTCACTTGTTTCCTCTTCTTTTTTTTTTTCTCCCCTTGTCCTCTCCCACTTCTTTCTTTCTAAGATGGGAACAAACCAGGAGAGAGAAACTTGAGAGAATGGCTTTGCCTGTCTTCTCCACCACTCCCTTTCATTTTTATAGAGTATTTCTTTATGGTTTTTTGTTTTGTTTTGTGACAGAGTCTCACTCTGTTGCCCAGCTGGAATGCAGTGGCATGATCATGGCTCACTGCAGCCTTCACCTCCCGGGCTAAAGTGATCCTCTCACCTCAGCCTCTCCAGTAGCTGGGACTGCAGGTGCACACCACCACACCCAGCTAATTTATTCTATATTTTTCTAGAGGCGGGATCTCACTATATTGCCCAGGCTGGTCTTGAACTCCTGGGCTCAAGCAATCCTCCCACCCGAGTTTCCCAAAGTGTTGAAATTATAGATGTGAGCCACCACACCTGGCCTAGTATTTCTCTATGTTGATAGGCCTTTTGGGTTCAACCACAGGTAAGTCTAGTTGCCAAGTCTCTTCTGAACAGGTATATCTCTGATAACTTATACCTAGGTTGTGAAAGAAGACCAAGGGTTCTCTTAATGCTCTACCAAAATGTAAAACCACCATTCCTCTGTAGTTATGTCTAGAATTTGAGGAATGTGATAGCTATGCTTATTTCTCCCTCGTAAAACAAGAGGAATCACCTCTTTGGGGTCTGTTAGGACCCATTGCTTTAAAAGAGTCATGAGGCTGGGTGTGGTGGCTCACACCTGTAATCCCAGCACTTTGGGAGGCCAAGGCGGGCGGATCATCTGAGATCGGGAGTTGGAGACCAGCCTGACCAACATGGAGAAACCCTGTCTCTACTAAAAATACAAAATTAGCCGGGTGTGGTGGCGCATGCCTGTAATCCCAGCTACTTGGGAGGCCGAGGTATGAGAATCGCTTGAACCTGCGAGGCAGAGGTTGCAGTGAGCCAAGATCGCGTCATTGTACTCCAGCCTGAGCAACAAGAGTGAGACTCTGTCTCAAAAAAATAAATAGAAATTTAAAAAAATGAAAGAGGCATGAAAATATCCCTTAAACTTCACTAACCACTATTCTTATTTGTTACCTATTAGAACATTTTTTCCTTTGGATTGGCTAACCTGGTTTCCTTCATTTTGCTATTAATGACAATTGCAGGTATTTATGAAGTGCCTACTATGCTCTTGACATTTTTCTAAGCCAGTGGATAGATGTTGCTCATGTAATCCTCACAACAACCCAAACCTCATTTTACAGAGGGAGAGCCTGAGGCACAGAAAAGCTAAGTAGCTTATCCATACTCACAGTATTAGCAAATAATTAAGGCAGGACATTAGCTGGACATTCTGACCCCACAGCATGTGTACAATATTTATGCTTTTCAGTATTGAGGTCATAGTATCAATATCAACTGTCCCATAATTGAGAACCTATGCTAACAAATATCTAAATTCACTTATCCTCCCTTTTTCTGGTTAATCTATTGGCCCATTTTGTTGTTCATTAGCACAGGGTAGAAATTAAGGCAGAAGTTAACCATTAAGTTATCAATTTTTGCCATTTATTCTGATGAAAAAATTGTTAGAAAAACAATTGGCTAAAATGAAACGTGGGTATTATTGGTATTAAATTACTTAAGTTCACCACTATCAATATTACTCTCCTTGCTCCTACTTTTCCCTTTCCTTTTAGTATGGATAGTGAATGTTAGCTATCCAGGGCTGTTTCTTTCCCCCTGCATAACTACCCAGTTTTTTTAAGTGTTCAAAACACCCCAAGCATTCTGCGATTGACAGCAGCCCATCCTCCCTGGGGGAGTTAGGGAAATTATCTCAAAAACCTAATCTGCTTCTGGCTTGATTAACTCTAATCAGAACCTTTTCTTTAGTTTGTACTTCAGTGGTACCATAATGAGAAGAGACTGCCTTTATTTGCTCATAAAAATGTTTTGAACGAGTAGATCTGACTTCTGTAGTATCATCCTTTTCATAGAGTATCTGGTGACTATGTGGCCCTATCTTTGGTCATTTTCTTCAGCTGAAATGTTTTAATTGGTTAAATAATATTCAAGTGGCAAAATTAATTTCAGAAATTTCAAAATTAATTTTAATTATATATGTATTTTGGGACTGAGTCTTGCTGTGTCGCCCAGGCTGGAGTGCAGTGGCGTGCTCTCGGCTCACTACAACCTTTGCCTCCTGGGTTCAAGGGACTCTTGTTTATAGGCACCCACCGCCACGCCCAGCTAATTTTTGTATTTTTAGTAGAGACAGGGTTTCATCATGTTGGCCAGTCTGGTCTCGAATTCCTGACCTCAAGTGATCCACCTGCTTCGGCCTCCCAAAGTGCTGGGATTACAGGCATGAGCCACTGCGCCCAGCCTAATTCAATCTTTTTCTTTGTACTCTAGTATCATTGGTAACACACAATAATCTATCTTTGACCAGGAGATTTTTTTAAAAAAATTTATTAATAGGTTTTTTTGTTTGTTTGTTGTTTTTTGAGACGGAGTCTTGCTCTGTCACCCAGGCTGGAGTGCAGTGGCGCCATCTCAGCTTAATACAACCTCCACCTCCCGAGTTTAAGCGCATCTTCTGCCTCAGCCTCCTGAGTAGCTGGGATTACAGGCACATGCCACCATGCCTGACTAATTTTTGTATGTTTAGTAGAGACAGGGTTTCACCATGTTGGCCAGGCTGGTCTCAAACTCCTGACCTCAAGTGATCCGCCCGCCTCGGCTTCCCAAACTGCTGAGATTACAGGTGTGAGCCACCGTGCCTGGCCTAGACTTTATTTTTTATTAATAATTTTAGATTTACAGAAAAGTTGAGCAGACAGTACAGAGAGTTCCCATATATCCCTCCTCCTGCACAGTTTCCCATTATTAACATCTTACGTTAGTATATTACACTTGTTACAATTAATGAACCAGTATTAGTATATTATTATTAACTAAGTCTGTTGTTTATTTGGATTTCCTGTGTTTTTAGATGATGTCCTTGTTCTGTTCCGGGATCCCATCCAGGATACCACATTACATTTAGTTATGTCTCCTTAGGCTCTTCTAGACTTTGTAGTTTCTCAGGCTTTTCCTTGCTTTTAATGACCTTGACAGTTTTGAGGAGTACTGGTCCGGGTATATTTTAAGATGCCCCACTCTTAGAATTTGTCTGATGTTTTTCTCATGATTACGCTGGGGTTATGGATTTTAAGGAGGAAGGTCACAAAGGTAAGGTGCTATACTATCATCATTATTTATGACTGTTGATATTGACCTTGATTACCTAATTGAAGTAGTGTTTGTCAGTTTTCTCCATAAAGTGACTCTTTCCTCCCTTTCTGTACTGTATACTTTAGATAGAAGTCACTATGGACAGCCCACAGTTAAGGAATCACACTGCCCCTTCTTTAGGGTAGAATGTCTACATAATGTATTTGGAATTCTTCTGCCCAGATTTGTCTCGTCTCCCCAATTTGTTAATTTATTCAGTCATTTGTTTGTGGACTCATAGATATTTAATTTATACTTTGAGTTATAATCCAATACTACTTTATTTATTTTGTTCCAGTTTGGCCACTGGGAGCTCTTTCAGTTGGCTCCTATGCCTTTTGACATACTCCCATTTTTTTAGTTTTTGTTGTTTTTTTCCCCCCACCCACCGAGCACTTCCTTACTTCCTGGCACTACAAGATGCTCCAGGCTCATCTTGTATATTACCTATTCAAGTCCTATTATCAACCATTTTTTTTAAGGAGTCCTGGTTCCTTTTATTGGAAAGAATGGTATTCAAAACCAAGATCTGGGCTTCCAGCCTGGGCAACATGGCAAAACCCCATCTCTACAAAAAATGTAAAAATTAGCCAAGTGTGGTGGTGCATGCCTGTAGTCCCAGCTACTTGGGGAGGCTGAGGTGGGAGGATCGCCTGAGCCTTAGGAAGTCGAGGCCTCAGTGAGCTGTGATCGCGCCGCTGAACTCCAGCCTGGGTAACAGAGTGAGACCCTGTCTCAGAAAAAAGATCTGAGCTTGAGAGGTGGTAATTGCTACTGAGATGTCAGGTGACATTTATTTTAGGCTTTCTCAGCTGACAGAGCAAACAAATATATGTGGGTATACTAACCTATGTAAATACACATATCTATAAATATTTCTGTATGTCATAATCTGTATCTGTGTTAAGTTAAACATGAATTCTTACTGATTTCTTGAGCTCTGATCCATTATTACATAGATCATTCTAAACCCTGTCCCTTGTTGATCTGAAAATCTCCACTCCAGCAATAAGAATTTTTAGGCTGGGCACGGTGGCTCACACCTGTAATCCCAGCACTTTGGGAGGCGGAGGCAGGCGGATCACGAGGTCAGGAGATCGAGACCATCCTGGCTAACACGGTGAAACCCTGTCTCTACTAAAAATACAAAAAATTAGCTGGGTGTGGTGGCGGGCGCTTGTAGTCCCAGCTACTTGGGAGGCTGAGGCAGGAGAATGGTGTGAACCCAGGAGGCGGAGCTTGCAGTGAGCCGAGATCACACCACTGCACTTCAGCCTGGGCAACAGAGTGAGACTCCGTCTCAAAAAATAATAATAATCTTTTATTAGGAGATTTTTATTATTTTGATTTACTAAGCTCCTTGTGCGGAGCAGTGCTTGCACATAGTAGGCACTCAATAAATATTTGATAAAGGATTAAGTGAATGAGTGATCCACTTAGGCAATCAGTTTTAACCAAAATATGTACAGCTTCTACTGAATCAGGAATTGTCAGTTATATTAGTCACATAATGAGAGTAAGTTTTAGGAACCCACCTGTCAGCCTTTAGCAGAAAATAATGATTTTAGGCTGGGTGCAGTGGCTCATGCCTGTAATCCCAGCACTTTGAGAGGCTGAGGTGGGCGGATCACTTGAGGTCAGGAGTTTGAGACCAGCCTGACTAACATGGTGAAACCCCGTTTCTACTAAAAATACAAAAATTAATTGGAAGTAGTGTCAGGCACCTGTAATCCCAGCTACTCGGGGAGGCTGAGGCACGAGAATCGCCTGAACCTGGGAGGCAGAGGTTGCAGTGAGCCAAGATCATACCACTGCACTCCAGCCGGGGTAACAGAGTGAGAGTGCATCTAAAAAAAAAAAAAAAAGAGAAGAATGATTTTGCCTTTCACACTTAGTGCTCACAAGATTGATGTATATGAATCCCACAAATATTTATTGACCATCACCTGCTGTATGTCAGGTGCTTTGCTAGATGCTGGAGATCATAAGACAGCATTGGAGCTTACAGACTAGTGGGGTGGAGGGGAGAAAACAAGCGAATAAATACATAACAGATTTTGAACAGTGCTCTGAAAAAAGAAATTGATCACTGTGATTAAGAAAACAGAAAAGGTCTTGGTTTTAATAGGTCAAAAAGACCCTCTTTGAGGAAGTGAGTCATGCTGAGGAGCCATCATGCTGGGAAGGCAAGCGGGGTGGAGAGAACAGTCTAGGCAGAGAGAACAATATTGCAAAAGTCGTCAAATGATAAAGAGCTTGTCTGGTTTTGAGTAACTTAAAGAAAGACAGTGTGAGCAAAGGAGGTGAGGTGACATGATCTAAAATTAGAGAGATGGGTAAAAACTAAATCTCGCACAAACTTTTATGTGCCATTAATGCTTGAATTAACCTTTTAACTTTGTAGCACTATCACTTAGTGCAGCTGTGCCACTTGCCATTCTGTAACTGTGGTCTTCTGTTCAAAGCTTTATCTGTATATTGTCTATTTTAAGTGGACATCTAGTGGGGCCTGGTTCTCAAAAGTGTTGTCTTTCAAATTTTTGCAGCTCCATTGTCAAAACAGGAGTGAAGGCTGTCCAAAAACAGTTGACCATGCCATTAGCATTTCGAGAGCTAGCAGCCTTTAGATATATAATAATAGGAGCCACCACTTGAGTTTTATTTGATTCTCTAAATTTGTAGTTTTTGTTGCATAGTTCATTGTTGCTGCTTTTGTTTTTAAACCTGCAATTGAATATTATTTTTATTCACACATACATACACACACACACACACACACACACACACACACACACACACACGATGATCTGTATTTTTTTTAAAGTGCCTGGCTTTTTAGTCATAGCTGTATGTGGGGTAGGGCAGGCAGTGGTTGTATACATTTTTAGGCGAGTTGCCTTGGGTTCTATGGTGGTTATAAGAGCCTAAAAAAATTACTTAATTATTGACTAACTTCCCTCACTAGAATTTAAACTCCTTGAGGGCCAGGACTTTGTCTTACTGTTTTATCCTTCAGTGGCTGAAATGGTTTCTAGGCACATAGTTGACCCTGATACACTTAATGGGTTTGCTGAATGAATGAGTGGCACATGTTAGAAATAATTTGGCTTAGTTGGAGAAAAAAGTGTTATTAAGCCCTATGAACTTTCTGGGTCAGCAGACCAAGATCCCCTATAATAGAAGCCAACTATTGCTCAGAGAAATTTGTGATTTTAGTACAGTACTTGTTAAAAACTCAGAGTTATCAACTAGCTAATCAAGCCATTAAACTTTCTAGCAGGGATATAATAAGAGTATATGGCCAGTTTTTTTTAAGGTCTACCATTTTACCTCCAGTACAATTCATTAAGTGGTTTGAAAATTGTTAGATTTCTAAAACCACCTTGTCAATCAGAGTACATTTTCCCCCATAGAGATCAGATATGACTGAGTTGTACCTCCCACCATTATTAAGTTATGGAGAAGTGGCCAGGCATGGTGGGCTTATGCCTGTAATCCCAGCACTTTGGGAGGCTGAGGTGGGTGGATCACCTGAGGTCAGGTGTTCAAGACCACCCTGACCAACATGGTGAAACCCATCTCTACTAAAAAAATACAGAATTAGCCGGGCTTGGTGGTGCATGTCTGTAATCCCAGCTACTTGGGAAACTGAGGCAGGAGGATTCTTGAACCCAGGAGGCAGAGGTTGCAGTGAGCCGAGACTGCACCATTGCACTCTAGCCTGGGCAACAAGAGTGATACTCGTCTGAAAAAAAAGAAAAAAAAGAATATGGAGAAGGTAGGACAGAATTAAAGATCAATAGGTGAAAAAGAGGATTGTATGCCAGGACCAGGGCCAGAAGAAAACGGAACTAAAAATGGACTTGCTGGGGAAGATAAACGATTACATCAATTCTTTATTTTATTTCCCACCTTAAATCACCTATGTTCAGTCTGTTTTATTGCAGGCCTGCCTAGGATAATGTACTGATAACAAAATCTGGAAACTATTCAAAATTCTTTTCCTACAAGAATGGTTAAAACCATTTACAGAGTCAGTTACCCTGTATATTGTCATGTTTTGATGCTTCCTCTTAGGAAAAAGGATGGCTTAAGCCACAGTAGAAAAGAAGGTGAATATTGGTTGAAAGAAAATATCATCTGTAAAGCTATAAAACCTATTTCATTTAGTTGTTATGTTTAGGAAAGTAAGCCCTTAAGAGTCCTTTAGTTCCCCTGAAGCAAAACATACTGTAGAAAATAAAGTTACTCTGGATAGTTAGGAAATTTGTTTTTGTTTTTGTTGTTTTAATTTTTTTTAATTTATTTTTTGAGACAGAGTCTCATTCTGTCACCCAGGTTGGAGTGCAGTGGCGCGATCTCAGCTCACTGCAACCTCCACCTCCCGAGTTCAAGTGATTCTCCTGCCTCAGCCTCCTGCGTAGCTGGGATTACAGGCGCGCACCATCACACCTGGCTAATTTTTGTATTTTTAGTAGACATGGGGTTTCATCGTGTTGGCCAGGCTGGTCTCAAACTCCTGACCTCAGATGATCCACCCACTTCAGTCAGCCTCCCAAAGTGCTGGCGTTACAGGCGTGAGCCACCGCGCACCTGGCCATAGTTAGGAAATTTGAACCCTAGCTTAGCTGCTGACCCTGAGGAAGAAGCACTGGATGAAGAATTGGGAGATCCAAGTTGTCATTTTGGTTATCTTCCATTAGTTTTGCTGCTGTGGACAAGTTACTTTAACTCTTCTTTGTCCTAGGTTCTTCATCATAAAGCTAGGGTTGCAGCAATAGCTGTAACTGAACTTACTCTCTTCTAGATTGTCTTCTAAGCCGAATACCCTTAGGGAAAGGGATGGAAATTATCTAATTTTGATGAGAGCACTTAAGTTTCTATTGCATTTGTTCTCCTGCCCTGTTCTCAGTGAAAGTTTTCTTACTAATTTTCTCTCTGAGGGACTTTGTTGTTAATGGGGCAAGTAGTCAGTTAGTCAGGTCTACCTGATGGTGAACCCATATGGTGTGTGCACCTGCAGTAGGAACCATGTCTAAGTGTGTTTATGATAAGTGAGGACAAGGAGTTTGAGAACAGTACTGATAATATCAGTTACATTGTTCACCTGAGAAAAGTCACTGGTTAGTGCTAGTCATTGAGATTTTGATTAAAACCCTAGTAGAATGAACCTATGATAGAAGAAGTATAAAACTTAACCCAAATTACTTGTCTTTATTTTATTTTTATTGTTTTACATGAATGGAAATCAGCATTTTCTTTCTTTTCTTTTCTTTTTTTTTTTTTTTTGAGACAGAGTCTTGCTCTGTCACCCAGGCTAGAGAGTGCAGTCATGCGATTTTGGCTCATTGCAACCTCCACTTCCTGAGTTCAAGTGATTCTCATATCTCAGCCTCCTGAGTAACTGAGATTACAGGCCCGTGCCCACCATACCCAGTTAATTTTTATATTTTTAGTAGAGATGGGGTTTCACCATGTTGGCAAGGCTGGTCTCAAACTCCTGGCCTCAAATGATCTGCCTGCCTCGGCCTCCGAAAGTGCTGGGATACAGGCATGAGCCACCACACCTGGCCTCAAATTACTTAAGACAGCCCAAGTAGCATATAAGGTACATTTTTACCTGACCAGAGTAATATTTCATATTTTCTGGAAAAACAATGAGTTTTTCCAGGCTCATTGTTAAAGTCTGTAAATGCTACGTCATTGTGTTCATTGATCCACATTAGTAATCTATTATTTGAGTAGAACTCAAGAAGCAATTCTAAATGCTTTGGAATTTGGAGGACCAGCTCTATTTCTCATGTAATTATGTTGTATTAGGAAAGGCGTAACTTGGGGCAAGTGACAGTAAACAATATCACAGTGTAAGATTTACCAGAGTTCTACTGCTTTACAGTAGGTCACATTGCAGGTGAGTCATTTTCAGCCTCTGGAGAAGATGGACTGGAGGAATTGGATTTAGCTGTGATTTCATTGATATTATTAGTATGAGCTGTGAATTGAATATATATCCTTTTAGGCCTTTAGTAAGAAGAATTGAAGACTCAAGTTGAAACAGAAAGATGTTTCAAATGTTTTGTTTTTAACCAAGTGTAAATGTAGCTATCCCACACAAAAAAGCAAAACGAGTGTTTGTTTCCTTTGCCAGTGTTGTTTATCTCCTTATAAATGTGTTCACTTAAAACACATCTATTTTCAGTTTCTTCTAACCTTTTACATAATATCTTTAATATCTTTTAACCCCATCAATCCTCTAGCTTCAAGCACAAATGCCAGCCTGATATCTACTTCTTCTACAATTGCCAATATTCCAGCAGCAGCAGTAGCCAGCATCTCAAACCAGGTATGATGCTACTTTTGTTCATCCTGTTTGATAGAGTTCATCTAGCTTGCTCTTTCTTCTTTCCATGGTCAATTTGCCTATCTAAGAAACAACCAGGAAGAGTATGGGCTGTGGAGACTTTTTTCTGGATACCTTCAGAACTCGGACCCTGGATGGCATCTTAGGCTACTGTCTAGTTTTTGTTGTTCGTCTGCTGAGTCTCTCTAGAATATGATTTATGTCTGTTCCTTTACTGTGTTTGTCTTCACTTCCTATTCTGCCCCTACTAGAATGTAAGCTGCATGAAGGTAGGGATTTATTTTTCTATTTTGTTCATTTACATATTCCCAGAGTATAGAAAAATGCCTGCCACTTACATCAAAGGCACTTGATAAATATTTATGGAATGAACAACTCATTCTTTATGAATTTTTTGTGGTCTGTTCTTGATCACTGTTATGTTAACTATGCTTAGGAGATCACTGGTAACACCTTCAGTGTTCTAGAGTTTTTTATTTTTGTTTTGATTTGTTTTCTCTACAGCAATTGTCATCACCACTGTCTCCTTGGATCTTTTCCTGGCTACAGTTAACATTACTATTCTGGTTATTATACTGGTTTTGCTTTTTTTTTTTTTTTTTTAGATGGAGTCTCACTCACTCTGTCGCCTAGGCTGGAGTACAGTGGTGCAATCTTGGCTCACTGCAACCTCCACCTCTCAGGTTCAAGTGATTCTCCTGCCTCAGCCTCCTGAGTAGCTGGAACTATAGTCATGTGCCACCATGCCCAGCTAATTTTTGTGTTTTTAGTAGAGATGAGGTTTCACATGTTGGCCAGGCTGGTCTCAAACTCCTGACTTAGAGCGAACTGCACCTGCCTTGGCCTCCCAAAGTGCTGGGATTACAAGCGTGAGCCACCGCGCCCAGCCTTGTTTATTCTTTTAGTCCACAAATATTTATTGAGTTTCCACCTGTGTACCTGGTATTTTTCTAAGGACTGTCTCTTTCCCTCTCATAGCTCTTCTTTTTGACCCTGTCTTTGAACATGGACAGTCAAAGAAAAAAATTAACATGGTTTTTCCACATGTTAATTACTTCATCCACAGGGATGTTTAACCACATAATGTCCATTTACTGTAGCCAAAGATTCTAATCCTCCCTCATGATAATTACAGCTTCCAACTGATTGACATTTTTTTCTTTAATGTCTTGCTGTTTCCCTAAGTTCAACATATCTAAAATCAGACTTTTATTCCAGCCCTTTTTATGTCTCTTTGTCTTCCAGAAGTAAAGCCACTTTTCCCTGACTTCTTAATTCTTGTTAGTGATACTACATTTTTCTTAATAAACATAGGCCTAAAACCAGACCAGATATCTTCCATTATTTTTCTCACAACCTTACCCAATCTGGTCATTTCTCAAAATCTTTGAGAAGAATTTCTTTTCTTTTTTGCTATCATCTCCCATGTTTTGGTATTTTCCCTTTTAATCCTGAATTACCATGGTTAATTGCTCATTTTATTTCCGGTTTTTTCCCCCTCGTGCCTGTTCATTCTCTAAAATGCTATCTCATTAACTTTTTCTAAATCCCACTTTTTATCATGTTATTGACCTGCTCAGAATATTTTCATGTTTTTTGTTTGTTTGTTTGTTTTTTGAGACAGAGTCTCGCTCTGTCACCCAGGCCAGAGTGCAGTGGCGCAATCTCTGCTCACTGTAAGCTCCACCTCCCAGGTTCACGCCATTCTCCTTCTTTTCATGTTTTTATTTGTTGGTTTGAATTTGAGAGTCCCCATTCCCTATTCCCTAGCCCACAGACTATATACTATTACCTAAAGAATCCAAGTCTTATTGCTTTACCAATCATTCAGGCCTACAGAGGTCCTTTGTTTCAACCAGGCTCAGCATCTGTGGTCCCTGAATAAAATCTCCTATTCATGTTCTTACTTTCTCTGCCTATTAATCTCAGAAAGCTTCTTCACCATCACACTTTACAGTGATAGTTGTCTGTTCTGTATTTCAGTCATTTGACATATATTTTATTGCCATTTTGTTGTCTATCTTCTCTCCTGCTAGATTTTTAACTCCCTTGAGTTCTGCTAGTGTGACTTATTCTTTTCTTTAATATTTCCTTCTTCTGCCCATGCACAAATACACACATACATAGAATTATATTTGGTTTATGGTAGAGATACCCAGTGACTAATTAGAAATAATTTATCTGATCAGTTAGCTTTTTCCTACTTGCCATCAATATCAGTGTCAATGGAATTTTTTAAGCTGTGTATTTGAACTGTCATACCTAGTTTTTTTTACAGCTTTATTAGGGAGTAATTGACATACAGTAAACTACACAGATTTAAATTGTACAGTTTAGTAAGTTTTGCCATATATGTGCCTATGAAACCAAAAGTTTTATCCCAATATTTTAAGAAAACTTTTTTTTTTTTGAGACAGAGTCTTGCTCTGTTGCCCAATCTGGAATGCAGTGGTAGGATCTCAGCTCACTGCAACCTCCGTCACCCAGGTTCAAGCGATTCTCCTGCCTCATCTTCCCTAGTAGCTGGGACTACAGGTGCACACCACTATGCCTGGCTAATTTTTGTATTTTTAGTAGGGACTGGGTTTCGCCATGTTGGTCAGGCTGGTCTCAAACTCCTGACCTCATGTGATCTGCCTGCCTCAGCCTCCCAAAGTGCTGGAATTATAGGCGTGAGCCACCGTGTCCGGCCTTTTTTTTTTTTTTTTTTGAGACAGTGTGTCACCTAGGCTGGAGTGCAGTGGCGCGATCTTGGTTCATTGCAACCTTTGCCCCCTGGGCTCAAGTGATCCTCCCACCTCAGCCTCCCGAATAGCTGAGACCACAGGCGTGCATCACCATGCCTGGATTTTTGTTTGTTTGTTTGTTTGTATGTTTAGTAGAGAGAAGGTCTCACTATTTTGGCCAGGCTGGTCTCGAACTCCTGAGCTCATGCGATCCTCCCACCTCGTCCTCCCAAAGTGCTGGGATTACAGGCGTAAGCCACTGTGCCTGGCCAGGAAACTATTTTTAAAGAAAACTTGATTGTTTTAGATAGATAATCAGATTGTTTTTTTGTTTGTTTTGTTTTGAGACAGGGTCTCGCTTTGTCACCCAGGCTGGAGTGCAGTGGTACAATCTCGGCTCACTGCAACCTCCACTTTCCAGGTTCAAGCAATTCTTGTGCCTTAGCCTCCCAAGTAGCTGGGATTTCAGGCATGTGCCACCATGCCCGGCTAATTTTTGTATTTTTAGTAGAGACAGGGTTTCACCATGTTGGCCAGGCTGGTCTTGAACTCCTGACCTCAAGTGATCCACCCATCTTGGCCTTCCAAAGTGCTGAGATTACAGGCATGAGCCACCGCACCCACCTGATAATCAGTTTTTAAATTAAGACATTTTAATGTAGGATATGTGCTTTTTTTGTTTGCTTAAGTTTAAGTTTTGTTTTGTTGTCCTTAGAAGTGCTGTTATCTAGTGCAACAGTTTGTAAACCTCTTAGAGTAGAATCTTTCCCTCAAATTCTGTGCAGAAATTTGGTACATAAAACTGGGGGAAGAGGCTGTTAGAGTAGAAAAAGGGACACTATGTGTATGTTTATGAGAGGACAGAGGACCCTTCCCTCTCAGCATTCTCCTCATTCCAAGACTGCTCCTGGGACATCTCTTGACTTAGGTTTCCACAGAATGCATTTTGAAAATCATTGATTTAGGTTGGAGACTTTTAGATAGGTAAATGAGAAGTCAAATTAACGTTTTAGAAAAATAATTATGAATAAGAAAGAGGGAGAAGAAAGCCTCTTGTGTTGAGATTAATGTGTGCTATAGGAGTCTTGTTTTCTTATTTCCTTTGGCCTGCAGGATTATCCCACCTATACTATTCTTGGTCAGAATCAGTACCAGGCCTGCTACCCCAGCTCCAGCTTTGGAGTCACAGGTCAGACTAACAGTGATGCAGAGAGCACCACATTAGCAGCGACCACATACCAGTCGGAGAAGCCTAGTGTCATGGCGCCTGCACCTGCAGCACAGAGACTTTCCTCTGGTAAGCACTGCAGCTCTGAAAACTTTGGCTTAAGGTCACTTCATTCAACAGTTGTTTTTAGGCAATGGTAAGGATGATTTTGTTCTGTCTTAAGTCATTGTTACCATGCTTTTGGCTTTCCCTCTCAGGTGAGGAGTATTGGAAGCAGGCTATGAGTCATTGGTAGGCTGAATGTATACCTGATGCTGAGAACAGAACAGAAAAGTATCAAGAACTAAAAGACTGTTTCTGACTCGTACTCTGCCCTCCCTGTAGCTTTAACCCACTTGTCACAGGGAGCTTCAGCATGTTATAATATTTTGTAAAAGTTGGAGGACTCCAGTTTTAGTCTTGTGCAGGTTTTGAACTGCTGCTAAGGCCTCAGAGCCATAGTTCTTTCTATGTCCTGGATCCCTTTAAGATTCTGAGGAAAGCATGGTCCTTTTGCTTCAGAGAAATACATACAATTTAACCTACAGTTTCAGGAGGCTCACAGCTCTGAAGTGTATCAATGAATTACAGTATCCAACTTAAAAACCTTTGACATAAAAGCTTAGACACACATTTAATAAACATATATATACACACACTTTATATTTAATGAAAATTTGGTAGTTGGCTTTCACATCATGTGGTTCGAGGAAAGCACTGTTTATCATTGGCACTGATGTGTGTTTAGAAACAGTGCTATACAACAAGTGAACAGTTTTCTGTGCGGTTCACCCTACCAGTCTAATAAGTGGACATGCAAATGGTCACCACTTCAAACTTACATAAATTTGAAATAATTACAAGTGTTGATTAAAAACTAAGGTTTTAAAGTCATTTTTCTAAATATCTTTGTTATTCATAACAATTTTAACTTTTGAATAATGGAAAATTTCAAACATAGAGAAAAGTTGCAAGGCTAGTGTGATGAACGCTTACATATCCATCATTCATCTTCAACAGTTATCAACTTGTAGACAATTTTGTTTCAGCTATACATCATCTAGCTCCCTCCCCAGATTCCAGGCATTGTTCTCTAAAAGATAAGTATGGTACTCGTTAACATAACCGCATTGGCATTTTCCCATCTTTAAAAGTTCAATGTTAATAATGTCTTAATTTTGTATTATCAAGTACCAAAATGTATCTGTATTTCCAGCTTTCTCACAAATGTTATGAGTTTTGTTTCACTTTTGTTTAAAGTAGGATCCAACCCATTCCACAGTGTATACATATTTCAAAACAACATAAAGCATATACAGTTTTTATCGCATTAGTAAATAGAAATAATAAATAAATAGAAAATTTGAGGAGGGAAAATTAGGATCCAAATATAAGGTCCATAAATTGTGATTGGTAGTTATGGGTATTTTGTGTTTCATCTCTATTTTAGCCTATAAATCCTCCCGTCTCTTTTTCTCCCACTTGTAGCTTGTTTGTTGAAGAAACTGGAGTGTTGATCCCATACTGTTTCCCAGTCTGAATTTTGACAGTTATATCCTCATAAGGTGGTTTAACATGTCCTGCTGCCTTCTGTATTTTATTGTAAATTGGTGAATGAACAGTTGTTTTCAACTGTTGGCAATGTATGGAAACATTTTTGGTTGTTACACTAGGTTGGGGGGTGCTTCTGGCATCTAGCGGGTAGATGCTAAGGATACTGCTTAACCAAATATCCTATAATGCACAAGAC
Organism: Pongo pygmaeus; assembly: GCF_028885625.2. NCBI lineage: Eukaryota > Metazoa > Chordata > Mammalia > Primates > Hominidae > Pongo > Pongo pygmaeus. The sequence goes on from NC_072373.2 coordinate 202,845,384, forward strand.
ATCCCCCCACAACAAATAATTATCTGATCCAAAATGTCAGTTGTGCCAGGTTGAGAAACTCTGATCTACAAGTTTGACCATGAAGATTCAGGTTCAGCTTTTTCTTGGCAAAACAACTTCATTGATATTTTCTTCTATCATGGGGTAAGCATATAAAGTCTGGTTATAACTTTTCTGATGTTAGCCAGTGCTGATGCTCAGTGCCTAGATGTACACTTCATAATTGCTTACATAAGGTTTAGCTTTCCAACCTTTATCCCTGCGTTATGACTCACAAGGGCAGAGAGTCCGCTAACCCTCTTCCTGCCCTGATTCTTATAGCCTGTGACTCCTGACAACATATGTCTCACTTTTTCTTTCCAGGAGACCCTTCTACCAGCCCATCTTTGTCCCAGACTACACCAAGTAAAGATACTGATGATCAGTCCAGGAAAAACATGACTAGCAAGAACCGGGGCAAGAGGAAAGCTGATGCCACTTCTTCCCAAGACAGTGAATTAGAAGTACGAGAAGAAACTGATTTGAGTTACCTACTTTGTTTTTTCTCACTTCTTAAGTTTATCAAACATGTTTTTGAAGCTCACAGAGATAATGTGGACTATGTTATGTGCCCTTTAATTCCTGAGCAAAATAAACTGAATTGGCCACGTAAAAAGAAAAATGTAAAAAGAACGAATTATTCTATATATTCCAGAAGAGAACAGAAACAATTCATGATATTCAGAAAGCAGAGGGAGTTACAAGTAAGGTCATACTGTTCTCTATTTAAAATTTTAAAAGGGTCAGGTGCGGTGGCTCACATCTGTAATCCCAGCACTTTGGGAGGCCGAGGTGGGAGGATCGCTTGAGACCAGCCTAGGCAACATAGTGAGACCCCCATCTCTAAAAATATATATATACAAGAATTAGCTGCACACCTGTAGTCCCACCTACTTGGGAGGCTGAGATGGGAGGATCACTTGAGCCTGGCAGGTTGAGGCTGCAGTGAGCTATGATCGGGCCACTGCACTCCAGCCAGGGCAACAGAGTGAGACTCTGTCTCAAAAAAGAAAAGAGAAAAGAAAAGAAATTTAAAAGGAAAGGACTAGAGTGGTTTTAGCCAAGTTTCTGTAAGACGCAAACAGATCTGGTAACATTAATGAGACTAGCGCTGATTTATTCTGTAGTATAAGTACTATATGAGTTTATTATGGACGTACATTTGACTTCATCATTAAAGACATAAAGGTCATGCAGAGTGCTAAAATTAGTGGAGTTTTTGTATTATCTTTTTGTTTTGTTTTCCGTTTTTCTATAGTGCTATTATGCAATGAGGGGAAAATATATATTTAACTATGAATCCATTGTAAGTGCTCTTAAGACATAGGTGAACTGAGGCTGTATTTGAAGCCTTTCTCTTTTTTCAGAGGTTTGGAGTGAAGAAGAAAGAAAGAAAAAGTAAATTTCTGATATATTTCTTAGGAAAAACTGAGAACTCATTTTTTAATTGTCTAAAATGTACATAAAATTTACCATTTTAGCCATTTTTAAGTATACAATTTAGTGTCATTATACAGTCTCAATATTGTATAACCATCACCACTGTATATTTCTAGAACTTTTTCATGATTCCAAATAAAAACTCTGTACCCATTAAGCAATAACTCCCCATTCTCCCCTTCTTCTAACCTCTGGTAACCTCTATTCTACTTTCTGTCTTTGACTGCTTATTCTAGATATATCATATAAGTGGAATCACAGAAAATGTATCCTTTTGTGCCCGACTTATTTCATTTACCATAATGGTTTGTTGTTGTTGTTGTTTTGAGATGGAGTCTCAGGCTGGAGTGCAGTGGCACGATCTCGGCTTACTGTGACCTCTGCCTCCCGGGTTCAGGTGATTCTCCTGCCTCAGCCTCCAGAGTAGCTGGGATTATAGGTGCACACCACCATGCTTGGCTAATTTTTGTATTTTTAGTAGAGACAGGGTTTCAACATGTTGGTCAGTCTGTTCTCAAACTCCTGACCTCGTGATCCACCTGCCTCGACCTCCCAAAGTGTGGGGATTACAGACGTGAGCCACCGCGCCCTGCCTACGATAATGTTTTTAAGGTTCATCCATGTTGTAGCACATACCAGAATTTCATTCCTTTTTATGTCTGAATATTTTATTATATGTATATACCACATTTTGTCTATCCATTCATCTGTTGATGGACACTTGGGGTTTGTCACCTTTGTGCTATGGTGAGTAATGCTGCTTTGACCATTGGTGTACAGTTATCTATCTGAATGCATCTTATCAATTCTTTTTGGTATATATGTAGGAGTGGAATTGCTGGATGCTATTGTAATTCTGTGCTCCACTTTTTGAGAAACCACCAAACTATTTTCCATTGTGGCTGCACGGTTTTATACTCTCACCAGCGATACATAAAGGTTCCAGTTTGTTCACATCCTCACCAACACTTGTTATTTCCCATTTTTTTTATAGTAGCTATTCTAATGGATGTGAAGTGGTATCTTATTGTGGCTTTGATTTGCATTTCCCTAATGCAGTGGCACAATCTTGGCTCACTGCAACCTCTGCTTCCCAGGTTTAAGCAATTCTTGTGCCTCAGCCTCCCGAGTAGCTGGGATTACAGGCACATGCCACCACGCCTGGTTAATTTTTGTATTTTTAGTAGAGACGGGGTTTCACCATGTTGGCCAGGCTGGTCTTGAACTGCTGACCTTAGGTGATCCACCCACCTCAGCCTCCCAAAGTGCTGGGATTACAGGCATGAGCCACTGTGCCCTGCCCTTTGCCCACTTTTAAACTGGGTTGTTTGGTTTTCCATTGTTGAGTTGTAGGAGTTCTTTATATATTCTATATTAATATTCTAGAATATTCTAGATTATTAATCCCTTATATTAATCAGATATATAATCTTCAAATATTTTCTCCCATTCTGTAGGTCGTCTTTTCACTCTCTCAATTTTTGTGCTTTGAAGCACAAAAATTTTTAATGTTTAGGAAGTCTGATTTCTATTATTGCTGTGCTTTTGGTCTAATACTTGTTTCTTTTTGTTTCGTTTTGTTTTCTTGGTGTAATACTTAATACACAGTTATGAAGATTTTTATGTATTTTTTCTGAGATTTTCATCATTTAGCTCTTAAATTTAGGCTATTCTCCATTTTGAGTTAATTTTGTATATGGTGTAAGATAATGGTCTAACTTTATTATTTTGCATATGGATATCCAATTTTCCCAGCACTATTTGTTGAAAAGACGTTCCTTATTGAATGGTTTTGGCATCCTATTAAAAATTAACTTATGATGTTGGCTGTAGGTTAAATACTAAAAGAAGGTAAAAAACTAAACTAAAAAAAAAAAAAGAAAAATTGATCATATTTGTAAGGCTTTATTTCTAGACTCTCAGTTTATTTCATTCGTCACTATGTCTATCCTTATGCTAGTACCACACTGTTTTGGTTACTGTAAGTTTTGAAATCAGGAAGTGTGAATCCTTCAACTTTGTTCTATTTCAAGACAGCTTTGGCTATTTGGGGTTCCTTGAGATTGATAAGAATTTTAGAATGCAATTTTCTATTTTTTAAAAAAAACTACTATTGGATTTTGATAGGGATTGTGTTGAATTTGTAGATTGGTTTGGGTAGTATTGTCTTCTTTACAATATTAAGTCTTCTAATCCATGAACATGGATGTCTTTCCATTTATTTAGCTATGCCTACTTGGTTAAATTTATTCCTAAGTATTTTCTTTTTGATGCTATCACAAAAGGTTTTTAAATTTCCTTTTCAAATTATTCATTGCAAGTATATAGAAATACAGCTGATTGGCTGGGTGCAGTGGCTCAGTCTGTAATCCCATCACTTTGGGAGGCTGAGGTGGGCAGATCACAAGGTCAGGAGTTGAAGACCGGCCTGACCAATATGGTGAAACCCCGTCTCTACTAAAAATACAAAAATTAGCTGGGCATGGTGGCAGGCGCCTGTAACCCCAGCTACTTGGGAGGCTAAGGCAAGAGAATTGCTTCAACCTGGGAGGCGGAGGTTGCAGTGAGCCAAGATCGTACCACTGCACTCCAGCCTGGGCGGCAGAGCAAGACTCTGTCTCGGAAAAAAAAAAAAAAAAGAAAGAAAGAAATACAGCTGATTTCTGAATTTATTTATTAGCTTTAACAGTTTTCTCTGGGTTATTTAAGGTTTTCTACATATAAGATCACATCGGCCAGGCACAGTGACTCATGCCTGTAATCCCAGCACTTTGTGGGTGGATCACCTGAGGTCAGGAGTTTGAGACCAGCCTGGTCAACGTGGCAAAACCCTGTCTCTACTGAAAGTACAAAAATAAAAAAAAATTAGCCAGACCTGGTGGTGCACACCTGTAATCCCAGCTACTTGGGAGGGTGAGGCAGGAGAATTGCTTGAATCTAGGAGGTGGAGGTTGCAGTGAGCCCAGATTGCGCCACTACACTTCAGCCTGGGTGACAGAGCGACACTCTTTCTCAAAAAAAAAAAAAAAAAAAAAGATTATGTCATCTGCAAACAGATAATTTTGCTTCTTCCTTTCCAAATTGGATGTCTTTTTCCCCTTTCTTGCCAAATCTCTCTGGCTAGAACTTCCAGTACTATGTTGAACAGAAGTGGCAAAAACAGACATCCTTGTCTTATTCTTGATCTCAGGAGTAAAACTTTCAGTCTTTCACCACTAGGTGTGATACTAGTTATGGATTTATTTTTATTTTCATTTTTATTTATTTATTTATTTTTTGGAGATGGAGTCACGCTCTGTCACCCAGTCTGGAGTGCAGTGGCGTGATCTCAGCTCACTGCAACCTCCGCCTCCCAGGTACAAGTGATTCTCCTGCCTCGGCCTCCTGGGTAGCTGGGATTACAGGCACGTGCCACCACACCTGGTTAATTTTTTGTATTTTTAGTAGAGATGGGGTTTCACCATGTTAGCCAGGATGGTCTCGATCTCCTGACCTTGTGATCCACCTGCTTTGGTCTCTCAAAGTGCTGGGATTGCAGGCATGAGCCACCACGCCTGGCTAGTTATAGATTTTTTATATATGGCCTTTATCATATTGATAACATTCCCTTCTATCCCTCATTTATTGAAAAAATAATAAACTAGGAATAGAAAGGGTGTTGAATGTTGTCACATGCATTTTCTGCATCAGTTGAGATTATCATGTAGCTTTTCTCCCCTCTGTTCTATTAATGTGATGCATTACTTTGCATAATTTTTTTTCCAATAAGCCTTTTGCACTCCTAATTAATTTTTTTATGTTGAATGAACCATCCTTACATCCTTATGTTCTGGGAACTAATCTCACTTGGTTATGATGTTTAATTCTTTTTTCTTTTTTTGAGACAGAACCTCTCTCTGTTGCCCACGCTGGAGTGCAGTGGCACAATCTCGGCTCACTGCAACCTCTGCCTCCTGGGTTCAAGTGATTCTCCTGCCTCAGCCTCCCAAGTAGCTGGGACTACAAGTGTGCACCACCACACCCAGCTAATTTTTGTATTTTTAGTAGGGACGAGGTTTCACCAGGTTGGCCAGGCTGGTCTCGAACTCCAGACCTCAGGTGATCCGCCTGCCTCGGCCTTACAAAGTGCTGGAATTACAGGCATGAGCCACCATGCCCAGCCATGATGTTTAATTCTTTTAATATGCTGCTGAATTTGGTTTACCTCTATTTTGTTTAGTTTTATAGATGTGTGGGTTTTGGGTTTTTTTTTGTTTTTTGGGGTTTTTTTTGAGACAGGGTCTCACTTTGTTGCCCAGACTGGAGTGCAGTGGTGTGGTCCCTGCACACTGCATCCTTGACTTCCCATGCCCAAGTGATCCTCCTGCCTCAGCCTCCCAAGTAGCTGGGACTACCGGCATGCACCACCGGAACTGGGTAATTTTTGTGGTTTTTTGTGGAGACGGTGTTTTGCCATTTGTCCAGGCTGGTCTCAAACTCCTGGGCTCAAGTGATCTGCCTGCTTCAGCCTCTCACAGCGCTAGGTTTACAGGTGTAAGCCACTGTGCCTGGCCTGTTGAGTATTTTTATATTGATTTTCACAAGAGATGTTGGTCTGTAGTTTTCTTACAGTGCCTTAGTCTGACTTTGGTATCAGGATAATGCCAGCCTCATTGCATTAGTCAGGAAGTATTCCCTCCTCTTCCATTTTTTGTAAGAGTTTAAGGAGGGTTTGTGTTAATTCTATAAGTGTTTGGAAGAACTCACCATTACAACCATCTTGTCTTGGGCTTTTCTTTGTTGGGATGTTTTTAATTATGCATTCAATCTCCTTACTAGTTACAGCTCTTACCGGATTTTGTATTCCTTCTTGAGACAGTTTTGGTACTTTATGCTATGTATTTCTAGGACTTTGACCATTTCACCTGGGTTACCCAATCTCTTGGTATACAACTGTGCATAGTATTCTCTTGTAATCCTTATTTCTATAAAACCGGTAGTGATGTCCCCACTTTCATTTCTGATTTTAGTCATTTGAATCTTCTCTTTTTTTCCCTTAGTCAATTTAGCCAAAGGTTGTGAATTTTACAGATATTTTCAAAGAACCAACTTTTTGTTTCATTGATTTTTCTCTGTTGTTTTTGTAGTCTCTCTTTTATTTATCTCTGCTCTAACCATTGTTATTTCCTTCCTACTGCTAGCTTTATGTTTATTTTGCTCTTTTTCTAGTTTCTTAAGATATGCAATTAGGTCATAGATTTGGGATCATTTGTCTTTTTTAATGTATGTATAAAATACATATATATAAAACATGTAATACATATATATAAAATAAGCTATAATTTTTCCTCTTAGCACTGCTTTCACTGTATTCCACAAATTTAATGTTTTATTTCTGTTTTCATTCACCTCAAGGTATATTCTGATTTCACCTATGATTTCTTCTTTGACCCATTGGTTGTTTAGGATTGTATTGTTTAATTCCTACATATTTGTGAATTTCCCAGTTCTCTTTCTGTTATTGATTTCTAGTTTCATTCCATTGTAATGGGAAAATATACTCATTTTTTAAATTTTCTTTCCTCAGCGGGTATTTCTATGGGACTTGGATGAAACCATCATCATCTTCCACTCACTTCTTACTGGATCCTATGCCCAGAAATATGGAAAGGTAATTTGAGTCTTCTTTGTTGTAACTGTCCCTCTTCTGACTATATAGTCAGTCCCTCTTCTGACACATAACAAATTATTTCTCTGCTACTCCTGTTGGCTGGCTTTTCACTTTCCATGTAAAACTTCAACAAATGGCTTGCAAGTGGCTTGTATTAGGCAGGCTACATGGTCAGGCAGAACGGATGGTAAAGCTAGAAACTACTAGAACCAGTGCTGAAAGCTGAAGTTGTAGGAGAATGGCATTTTGTAAAGATTAAAGTATAGAAATGAGGCTCAAAACAGAGCAGAGTCTCAAGATTATATTAATAAATTCCAGAGGCTGATGTCTTATTCCTTAACACACTTTTAACAGCCCAAATTGAGCATTTTATTTAGCCAAATATATGCCAGATATATATAAGTAAAATATATAGATAAAATATCTTTCTAAAATAGATTACATCCCTTTTTAAACTAAATACACCAAGCAAAACTTGTTATATCTTCAGTGTACATATCAGTTTTAACAGAAGGATGGGCTGTTTTGAGACTATTAGGCTGTGTATTTCTTTTCTAAATTACCTCCAAGCTCATGTTTTTCAGTTTATATGAATAAATTTTATACAAATATCTGCATCCCAGCCAGGTGCAGTGGCGTGCACCTGTAGTCTCAACTACTCAGGAAGCTGAGGTGGGAAGATTGCTTGAGCCTAGGAGTTCGAATCCAGCTTGGGCAACTTAGCGAGACCCCATCTCTAAAAATAAAAATATTTGCCTCCTTTGCCTGTCCTATTACTTCCAGTTATTTCATATTGTTACTAATGTTTTTGTTAGGAGGTGTGGTTTTTTTTTTTTTTTTTTGAGACAGAGTCTTGCTCTTGTCACCCAGGCTGGAGTACAGTAGCATGATTTCTGCTCACTGCAACCTCTGCCTCTCGGGTTCAAATGATTCTCCTCCCTCAGCATCCCAAGTAGCTGGGATTACAGGCGCCTGTTACCATGCCTGGCTAATTTTGTTGTTGTTGTTGTTGTTGTTGTTTGAGATGGAGTCTCGCTCTGTCGGCTGGAGTGCAATGGCACGATCTCGGCTCACTGCAAGCTCCGCCCCCTGGGTCCACGCCATTCTCCTGCCTCAGCCTCCCCAGTAGCTAGGACTACAGGCGCCTGCCACCACGCCCAGCTAATTTTTTTTTTTGTATTTTTAGTAGAGACAAGGTTCACCATGTTAGCCAGGATGGTCTTGATCTCCTGACCTCGTGATCCGCCCGCCTCGGTCTCCCCAAGTGCTGGGATTACAGGCGTGAGCCACTGCACCCAGCCCTAATTTTTGTACTTTTAGTAGAGACAGGGTTTTACCATGTTGGCAAGGCTGGACTCGAACTCCAGCCTCAAGTGATCCGCCTTCCTCGGTCTTCCAAAGTGCTGGGATTACAGGTGTGAGCCACTGTGCTTGGCCAGGAGGTTTTTTTTTTTTTTCTTCTGAGATAATAATCTCACTCTGTCACGCAGGCTGGAGTACAGTGGCGCAAACACAGCTCACTGCAGCTTCGATCTCTTGAGCTAAAGCAATCCTCCTACCTCAGTCCTCCAGGTATCTGGGACTACAGGCACATGCCACCATACCTGGCTAATTTTGTTTTATTTTTGTAGAGATGGGATCTCGCCATGTTGCCCAGTGTCATCTTGAAATCTGAGGCTCAAGTGATTCTCCTGCCTCGGCCTCCCAAAGTGCTGTGATTATAGGCATGAGCTTCTATACCCAGCCTCTGTTAGTATTTTCTACAGGCTTTTAGTGTCTACTCTGGCATGCTGACATAAGCTTATAAGCTATATAACTAAACTGATTATAAAAATATATAAAATTAAAAAAATTTATACATATAAAATAAGACCAGGTGTGGTGGCTCTCGTCTGTAATCCCAAAATGTGTATAAAAATTTTATATATTGGCCAGGCATGGTGGCTCACGCCTGTAATCCCAGCACTTTGGGAGGCCAAGGCGGGTGGATCACCTGAGGCCAGGAATTCGAGACCAGCCTGGCCAACAGGGTGAAACCCCATCTCTACTAAAAATACAAAAATTGCCGGGTGCGGTGGCTCACACCTGTAATCCCAGCACTTTGGGAGGCCGAGGAGGGCAGATCACCTGAGGTCAGGAGTTCGAGACCAGCCTGACCAACATGGAGAAACCCCGTCTCTACTAAAAATACAAAATTAGCTGGGTGTGGTGGCACATGCCTATAATTCCAGCTACTAGGGAGGATGAGGCAAGAGAATCGCTTGAACCTGGGAGGTGGAGGTTGCAGTGAGCTGAGATCGCACCATTGCACTCCAGCCTGGGCAACAAGAGTGAAATTCCTCTCAAAAAAATAAATAAATAAAATAAAATAAAAATACAAAAATTAGCCGGGCATGGTGGCACGTGCCTGTAATCCCAGCTACTAGGGAGGCTGAGGCAGGAGGATCACTTGAACCTGGGAGGTGGAGGTTGCAGTGAGCAGAGATCACGCCACAGCACTCCAGCCTGGGTGACAGAGCGAGACTTTTTTTTTTTGAGACAGAGTCTCGCTCTGTCACCCAGGCTGGGGTGCCTTGGTGCGATCTCTGCTCACTGCAAGCTCCACCTCTCAGGTTCACGCCATTCTCCTGCCTCAGCCCCCTGAGTGGCTGGGACTACAGGTGCCCGTCACCATGCCCAGCTAATTTTTAGTTGAGTTGGGGATTCACCATGTTAGCCAGGATGGTCTTGATCTTCTGACCTCATGATCCACCTGCCTTGGCCTCCCAAAGTGCTGGGATTATAGGCGTAAGCCACTGTGCCTGGCCAAAAAAAAATTTTATATATTTACATATACACGTAATATTATTTCATGAAAAACTTTTTTTTACATTATAAACAAACACTAAGCTTCATGGTGAAATTTTTGGCTTTGACATTTAAGTTCACTTTAGAGCTGAAGAAGATATAATGGGAAGAGCACAGGACTGGGAGTCAGAAGACCTGAATGTGAAAATACAATGTATATATCTTGTATTATATATATTATTATATAAAATATATATTAAAATAATGTAATAAGTATATTCATATGTGAATATATTTACATAGTGATACAGTTTATATAAATTATATATTACTGTGTATATATAATGTATATATCTTATATAAATATATACAGTGATATAGATATGTGTATAAATACACAAACACACGCACACATTTTGAGACAGAGTCTCACTCTGTCACCCAGGCTGGAGTGCAGTGGTGCAGTCTCAGCTTACTGCAACCTCCGTTTCCTGGGTTCAAGTGATTCTCCCACCTCAGCCTTCCAAGTACCTGGGACTGCAGGTGTGCACCACCATGCCCAGCTATTTCTGTGTTTACTTTTGTAGAGACATGGTTTCACCATGTTGCCCAGGCTAGTCTCAAACTTCTGGGCTCCAGCAGTCCGCCTGCCTTTGACTCCCAAAGTGCTAGGATTACAGGCGTGAGCCACTGTACCTGGCCAAATTTTATTTTTTGTGGAGACGGGGGTCTTGCTTTGTTGCCCCAGCTAGTCTAGAATTCCTAGCCTTAAGCAATCTTCCCGCCTCAGCCTCCCAAAGTGCTGAGATCACAGGTGTGAGCTAGCTACTTTGCCTGGTCAGCATTGTATCTTTTTAAAAACATATTTTCTGGCCAGGTGCGGTGGCTCACACCTGTAATCCCAGCACTTTGGGAGGCCAACGGGGGTGGATCACAAGGTCAGGAGATCAAGACCATCCTGGCTAACATAGTGAAACCCCGTCTCTACTAAAAATACAAAAAATTAGCCGGGCATGGTGGTGGGTGCCTGTAGTCCCAGCTACTCAGGAGGCTGAGGCAGGAGAATGGCGTGAACCCGGGAGGCAGAGCTTGCAGTGAGCCGAGATTGTGCCACTGCACTCCAGCCTGGGCAACAGAGTGAGACTCCGTCTCAAAAAAAAAAGAAAAAAAAAATCATATTTTCTGTCCTCATTTATCTTTATGAAACTACTAATTTCTAGAAACTGAAGTCCTGAAATTTTTAACTGTCCATATCTTCTCTATTTTACAATCCTGGATTCTCATAACTGTGAATGAAATTGCATCAATGATAGTTTGAAGCACAGTTGGGAGCTCGTGTGTTTTGGTCTTGACCTAAAATAATTTTGAAATTTTAATATTAGAACCGGGACTGTGACTACCAAGTCAAGCTGATTTTTTCTTATTGTCTTCTAGGACCCAACAGTAGTGATTGGCTCAGGTTTAACAATGGAAGAAATGATTTTTGAAGTGGCTGATACTCATCTATTTTTCAATGACTTAGAGGTAAGCATTTTAAATTGTTTCGGTGCTTCAGTGAGACATTTTATTCAATAACTATTTAGAGCTTTTGCTTATTATATTTAGAAGATATGTGGTTAGATAGGGTGGATATGGAGAGGCCAGCTGGCCACTAAGGCATACATACATAGTCTTAGAGAAATAGTACTTGCGGTTGGGTCACCACAGTTTTGGTTCTGACCTTCAATTTTATTGGCTCAAAAATTTGATTTTTGTTGGTTTATTTGGAGGTGATCTAGCACTAGGGGAAAGGCCAACCCATCAGGCAAAACACTGACATATAAACCAATATTCTAACTTAATAATCTATATTAAATAATATATATAAAGTGAGTTTGATTATTTGTACTCTCAATTATATTTTGACTTTTCTTCCATTTTACATTCTTAAAGGATAGTCTCCTGATTTGTCGAATCTATAAATGGTTACTCTAACCCATCATATTTTATACATGTTTGTTGTTCATATGTAGGTTAACCTTGATATTCAGAATAATTTTATAGTTAGGTGCCAGAAAAACCAGGAAACACTAAGAGCTTCATGGTGAAATTTTTTGGCTTTGACATTTGAGTTCACCTTTGAGGTGAACATGGTGTAGCAGAAGGAGCACAGGACAGGGAGTCAGAAGACCAGAATGTGAATCTCACATAGGGAAAGTTATGTTCCCATTCTGGGCCTCAGTTACGCAGTCATCCTACACAGGAAACTACCAACAGTGATTACCATCTATAGAGAGGGATGAGTTGCCAGGACACAAAGGTGGGAGGGAGCACACTTTTCACTTCATGTCCTTTGAATTTTGAGCTGTGTACTACATATTTTACCTAGTTTTAAAAATAGTGAAAATTTTAAAGTAAAGTAATACAGGATTTTATAGGCTGGGCGTGGTGGCTCATGCCTGTAATCCCAAAACTTTGGGAGGCCAAGGCGGGCAGATCACTTGAGGTCAGGAGTTCGAGACCAGCCTGGGCACCATGGTGAAACCCCGTCTCTACCAAAAATACAAAAATTAGCCGGACATGGTGGCGCACACCTGTAATCCCAGCTACTCAGGAGGCTGAGGCAGGAGAATTGCTTGAACCTGGGAGGGGAAGGTTGCAGTGAGCAAAGATTGCACTACTGCACTCCAGCCTGGGCAGCAGAGAGAGACTCTGTCTTTAAAAATAAAAAATAAAAAGATAGTATTTTATAAACACAAAGTAATCATTTTTTTAATCTTTTTTTTTTTTTTTTTTTTTTTAGTAATAGAGATGGGGTTTCACTGTATTGCCCAGGCTGGTCTCAAACTTCAGAGCTCAAGTGATCCTCCCACCTTGGCCTCCAAAAGTACTGGGATTACCGGCATGAGCCACTGCGCCCAGCCAACACAAAGTAATCCCATCTCTTTTAAAATAAATGTCTGTTCTACTCAACAGACAATTCTTCAATAAATTAATAGTGCCCCGAGCTCCAGTACTTTTGTCTAAACTCCATAATGCTTTAATCTTCCCTCAACTTCATATGTTGATAAATTAGGACATCATAGTTTTTATTCAGCAAACATTTATTGAAAACCTACTACATGCCAATAATTATTGCCAATTGTATTTGTAATGATTTTCTAGACATAGTCCTCACTCAGGAACTGAAAGTTCTGTGAAGAATTTGACCTGAATGTGTTCCTGCCCCCAGGTCAGTGCTTCTCAACTTTAGGGGGCATAAGAATCACCTGGGGAGCTTCTTAAAAGTGGAGATTCTAGGACTTCACTCTCAGAAATTCTGATTCAAGTAGGTCTGGGATGGACCCAAGAATATGCATTTTTAAAAAACTTCCCCAGAGGATTCTGATGCAGGTACCCTAAGTGGTATCAGAGGAGTACATCCATCAGTTAGGCAGTGGGCGGCATTTTATGTCAGTAGTAGCATGGGCTTGGTGGAAAGAACCTTGGATTAGAAGCGGGGGAAAAAAGAAGCAGAAAACCTGGGTTATTTCTAGTCTCTTTCTGCCACTCACTAATTGTATGACTTTGAGAAAATCATTTCACCTCACTTTTAAAACATGAGATTGACTTAGATGACCTCTTCTAACTCCTGACTTTGAAGTTAGAAATTTCAGTCATTCTCGGTTTTGATACCACACTCTACCAGCATCTGTTTTGTCTATAAAAATTTACTGGGCACAACCTACATAAGGATACTGTACTAGATCAGAGAGATGCAAAGGAGATGTGAGATGTGGCTCCTGCCCCAAGAGACCTGCATTGTAATAGGACTTACAGTCTGGTGTAGGACATAAGAACGTTTGAAGTGTAAGGGAGCTTGTGCTTGTTCCCATGAGCTGTTGGAGAAATGAAATATTGAGATAGGAGTAGAAACAAGGGATGGGATAGTTACAGAACTCATGAAGACTGGGATGTGAATCAGGTCTTAAGAGGAATTGGACAGCAAGGGGTGTGAGAGTGATCACCCACACATAAGAGATTCCATAAGGCATTTCATTATCCTGCCGCTGTATATGGTCTCTTTATAGTATGTCATGATGGTAATATCACTTCTACTCCCTAGACTGAAGTAGTGTGTTTTGTCTTTTAACAGGAGTGTGACCAGGTACATGTGGAAGATGTGGCTTCTGATGACAATGGCCAAGACTTGAGGTGATAAACATAATGATTCTTGAACACCAGTACACCTGTTATGTGCAAGATCTGTCTGTCTAGGTTTGGAGGAAAACAAAGATAAATAGAATCTATCTCTGAAAGAGCTCACAACCTGTTAGAGGACATAGAAACAAACATAGTTAACCATGATGTACAGTGTGAGAAGGTGACAATAGAAAATGCCGTGGAGCACGAGAAGAAAGAATTCTGTTGGGGATAGGGAGTGGGTAGTGCCAACACTGGAGAGGCCTTCTCAGTGGAGTAGCATTAAAGCAGAACATTAAAGAATGGGTAGCAAGCCAGGCACGGTGGCTCACACCTGTAATTGCAGCATCTTGGAAGCACAAGGCAGGAGGATCACTTGAGTCCCGGAGTTCAAGACCAGCCTGGACAACACAGGGAGATCCCATCTCTGTAAGGTAGTCTTCCACATTTTATTATAGTGAAAGCTAAACCAAGGAGATCTCAGTGGCAAAATGCTTGCTCAGGGTCCTCATTCCTCTTTCTTCTGGCCCAGTAGCCTTAGCTAAGAAGGATCCAAAAATTTATCTAGCTTAAAGACTTATAAGAAAAAAACCTGTCACATCTTTTCATATTAGTTTGTTTGAATGTTTATCCCTTTTTATAAGTAAAATGTTCTTCCCAGTAACTACCCCAGAATTCAGTGTTCCATCCATAAGTTCTCAAATACAGAGCAGAACTAGACATACCACCTTAATAAGGACCTACTCAGGTAGAGCTGAGAATATTGGAAGGTTTCACTTTCAGGTGCAGCATCCAGTTGTACATGTTGTGGCGTCACATGGTCATGGAGGGCACAATTCTTATGACACTTTACTATTCTTTTCAGGGAAAAGTCTGGTCTGAAGAGTTTATATTCTGCTCTGAACCCCAGTTGTTGTTTTTTTTTCTCTTATACGTGTGGCTAACCAGTAATTACTTATCATGTCTTAGCAGCTATATTTTCTTAAGCACAGAATCTCACTCTTCGCATATTGGGATCTATTTTAACTTTTGATTGAACCAAGTTGTTCAGTCATTTTTAGATCTTTACTTATGAAATATTAATCCTTCCTAGTTTGTATAATTGTATTGTCTGTTGCTATGCAACAAATTACTCCAGAGTTTAGTACCTTAAAACAGTTAAATGGCCAGATGCAGTGGCTTATGCCTGTAATCCCAGCACTTCAGGAGGCCAATGCGGGCCAATCACTTGAGGTCAGGAGTTCGAGACTAGCCTGGCTAACATGGTGAAACCCCGTCTCTACTAAAAATACAAAAATTAGCCTGGTGTGGTGGCATGCACCTGTAGTCCCAGCTACTCGGGAGGCTGAGGCAGGAGAATTGCTTGAAACCGGGAGGCAGAGGTTGTAGTGAGCTGAGGTCACACCACTGCACTCCAACCTGGGTGACAGAGCGAGACTCCGTCTTAAACAAACAAACAATGAAACATTTATCCTCTCACAGCTTCTGTAGGTGAGGAACTTAAAAGTGACCTAGCTAGTTTTTTCTTTTTAAAAAATACTTAATATTTTTTATTTTAATTTATTAATTTTATTAATATTTACTCAATTTCTTTGTTTATTTTTATTTTTTATTTTTGGCTGAAGTGTAATGGCACCATCTCGGCTCATTATAACCCCTGTCCCTGCCTCCCTCAAGCAATCCTCCCACCTCAGCCCCCAAAATAGCTGGGACCATAGGCGCATGCCACCACTCCTGGCTAATTTTTTGTATTTTTAGTAGAGACAAGAGTGCCATGTTGCCCACGCTTGTCTCGAACTCCTGAGCTTAAGCAGTCCATCCACCTCAGCCCCTCAAAGTGCTGGGATTACAGGTGTGAGCAACTACACCCGGCTTGTACTCAATGTCTTTTTTTTTTTTTTTTTTTTCCTTTTTCCTTTTAAGATAGGGTCTCGCTCTGGCACCCAGGCTGGAGTGCAGTGTTGTGATCATAGCTTGCTGTAGCTTCAACCTTCCAGGCTCAAGTGATCCTCCCACCCCAGCCTTCTGAGTAGCTGGGCCCACAGGCGCATGTCACCATACCCAGCTAATTTTTCCTTTTTTTTTTTTTAGAGATGGGGTCTCGTTGCCCAGGCTGCTCTCGAACTCCTGGACCCAAGTGATCCCCTCTCCTTGACCTCCCAAAGTGCTGGGATTATAGGCATGAGCCACCACACCCAGCCTACTTAAAGGATTTTAAATCTAGAAAATCTATTGTTAATTAATTTTTTTCACTGTTACAAATTTTATTTTGTCAAGGCAAAATATACATATAGAATTTACCATCTTTATCATTTTTTAAGTGTACAGAAGTGGTTCCTTTTTTTTTTTTTTTTTTTTCCCCAAAGAGACAGGGCCTGCTCTGTTGCCCAGGCTAAGGTGCAATGGTGCGATCATAGTTCCCAATAGCCTCCTGGGCTCAAGTGGTCCTCTCACTTCAGCCTCCTAAGTAGCTAGGACAACAGGTACACACCGCCATACCTGACTAATTAAAAAAATTTTTTCTTAGAGATGGGATCTTGCTATGTTGCCCAGGCTGGTCTCAAACTCCTGGCCTCAAGCAGTCCTCCCACTTCAGCCTCCCAAATAGTTGGAATTACAGGCACCAGCCACTGCCCCTGGCCAGGGGTAGTTCTTTTCCCTCCGCAAGCTGAAGTGCAGTGGCGCGATCTTGGCTCACTGCAACCTCTGCCTTCCAATCTCAAGCGATTCTCCTTCCTCAGTCTCCCGACTAGCTGGGACTACAGGCATGTGCCACCAAAACCAGCTAACCTTTGTATTTTTAGTAGAGACAGGGTTTCACCATGTTGGCCAGGCTGGTCTGGAACTCCTGACCTCAGGAGATCCACCCACCTCAGCCTCCCAAAGTGCTGGGATTACAGGCATGAGCCACTGCATTCAGCCCCAGAGGTAGTTCTCAATTAGAGTTTCTGGGGTTGAAATCAAGATGTTGGCTAGAGCTCTAATCATCTGAAAGCTTAACTGGAGCTGGAGAATGTGCTTCCAATCTCTGACATGTGGCTGATGACAGAAGGCTTTAGTTCCTCATTACACATGCCTCTTCATGGGGCTGCTTGAATGTTCTCACGTGACAGCCGGCTTCTTCCAGAGCAAGTGCTCCAAGAGAGAGCAGAAGAAGCCTAGTCTCTGAAGCCTAACACTATCACTTTTATCACTTTCTATTTATATTTTAAGTATAGTCCATACCCAAGAGGAGCAGAATTAGAAGAGAGGAATATCAAAGAATTCATGGACATATTTTGAAGCTACCACAGTGACCTATGAACATAAACCAGCCAGCAGACGACTTAAGGAAATATCTGCCATTATCTTACCATTGTTAGCATTTTAGGCTATTTCCTTTAATTATTTTTTCATGTTTCTCCTTTTTACATAGTTGCAATCACTGTGTAAGTGTACTCACAAAATTTTATATTCTGCTTTTTTCACTGTGTGGTTATTTTCTGTCATTAGTGAAAAAGATGCCTTATCCCAAGTCAACCTCTAAGGAATGCTGGTGCTTGAATTGTTTCTACCTTTCATTCCCTCTCTCATTTCAATCCTTTCTTTGATAGAAGTAATAAGTGTGAGATAGAGAACTAATGAAAGATAGACTCTGACATACAGAGATCAAGGAAGAAGATCCTTAAAGCCATTGGCCTTATTTATCCGATACCAAGAACCCAACCAAATAGCACTCAAACAAAAACTTTATGCTGTATAAATTTTAATTTTTATTATCTTCTCTCCTTGCAGCAACTACAGTTTCTCAACAGATGGTTTCAGTGGCTCAGGAGGTAGTGGCAGCCATGGTTCATCTGTGGGTGTTCAGGGAGGTGTGGACTGGATGAGGAAACTAGCTTTCCGCTACCGGAAAGTGAGAGAAATCTATGATAAGCATAAAAGCAACGTGGGTGGTAAGTGTGCATATAACCAGTCTGATTCTCTGTTTCTTCCTGGTTTCCTCCTTTTCTTTCCAGGGATTCCTTAGATTCCCCATGACAACTGCTTGTAAATTATGCCACAGTAACATGTTAAACTCTGTATTTAAAAAAATAGAGGTTTGGTTGAAATCTTTTGGGAGGAAGCTCTATATTTCTAATGGGCTTCTCTAAGCATAATTTTGGGAAGTTTTCTTGTTCTCTTTGGACAAATGCCTTTTTAAAGGAAACATGTTCTGTAGATTATGTTTGATGACATGTATCACAACTGCTGTCAATGCTCGTTAATAGGGTGCCACATTTTTTTTTGGCTGGTTTATATAACTATCAGGACAAGTCAAGTAGAACTAGCTAGTAACTTTTCGCAGATGGAAATCTAGGTCCAGGATTGTAGGTTGGCAGTATCAATGTGTTGTGATTTGAAGGATCTTGGAAATTCTTTCTGACCAGAAATATTTCAAATGCCAGATGCCACTATGCCTAAAATTCTATTATTTAGAATTAATCATAGATTGTTTGAATTAAAAGAGACAGAAGTCTAATCTGAATTCCTCATTTTGCAGTTGAGAAAAGTGATGTCCATCATAGGGGTAGTGGGGGCAGCTTATTCATGGTCACATTGCAAATTTGTAACCATATCATGTTCGAAATTCACATTCCCTAACTTTTTGGTCCAGTGCACTTTCATGCAGCTCCTTTTTTAGTGAGGTACCCTTTTGAGAAAATATTTAAAACTGTAAACCATCACCCTCAAAGATACAAATACATACAAAATGTTGCTCGAAGATTCAGGGATTACATAGCCTGCCTAGAGCAGGGGTCCCCAGTTCCCAGGCCTCAGACTGGTACCAGTCAGCGGCCTGTTAGCAACCAGGCAGCACAGCCACATAGCAGGAGGTGAGCAGGCCGGCAAGTGAGTATTACTGCCTGAGCTCCACTTCCTGTCAGATCAGTGGCGGCATTAGATTCTCATAGGAGTACAAACCCTATTGTGAACTGCACATGCAAGGGATCTAGTTGCATGTTCCTTATGAAAATCTAACTAATGCCTGATGATCTGAGGTGGAACAATTTCATCTAGAAACTTCCCGCCCCCCACCCAGGTCCATGGAAAAATTGTCCTCTACGAGACTGGTCCCTGGTGCTGAAAAGGTTGAGGACTGCTGGCCTAGAGGTATTTTATTCAAGGTCAAGAGCCCTTGTACTATACTATGCTGCCTTACAATGTGGTGCAGAAAGTAGGAACAAGACTTTGAAGATCAATTTGGTTCATTTCAGTTACAGCTCTCTAATACCAGATAAAAATCATGGGCTTCCAGACTTCAGGAATCTAATTTACTTTTTTCAGATTCCCCTTCTTATTGCTTTTTTCTTCTCATGATTCAAAGCCAGTATTTTTTATTTTGGTAACTCCAAGTCTTTTTGCATTTTCTTTCTCACAAACATTAGCCTTTCTTTTGTTAGTTTTCATATACAGCCTGAGTCTCTTTATCTTTTCCCTGCCCAATGCCTGGACCTGGTTTCCTGAACAAAGCGATGTAACTCTGTGTGAGAATCCTCTAAGTCTACTTTGGAGAATAGATTAAAATTAATGGCCAGCTGTATGTTTTGTACAATATGAATTGATGAAAGTGCCACATCATGTATTAATTGAGTATATCATATATAGGTACTGGTTTTGTTGTCGTTTTGTTTTATCCAAAATGTTAAGAGTCATCTAATTCTAGACTTACATTGTGGAACCATCAATCTGAAAACAAATTATACTCCAGTTCTCCTCCTCACAAAAATGCCATCTGCTTTTATGGAGTATTACTAATAGAATACAGGATTTTTTTTTTTAACCTTCACTATAGAAAATTCAGATCCAGATTTACTGCTTGAATATTTTAACTGAAGTGTCTGAGAGCAGGCTTCCATCATATGAGCTCTCTTTTTTGCTTAGATATCTAGTCTTGGGTAGTGTTTTAGTGTCTTATCAGTTGGAGTTGTTTTAGAAGTACAGTATGGAGAATTAGTCATTCAACCTGGAATTTCCTGTCAACATGTTCTGAAGCAAGTGGACAAAGTAGTTACCATGGAAGTTCTGTGGAGTAATGGAAAGACTTCTCAAGACCAAAAGCTGCAAACTTACTGTGTAATCTTAGGGCCATTTTTTTCCGTTGGGTTTGGTTTCTTTACAGAGAGATTAGAAATGCTGAGGACTCTTCTAGCTGTAACACTAATTTTTCGCACTTTGGTTCTTGATGTCATGTTCTAAGCAGAGCAATTCAAAGTGTGGTCGACCAGTCTGCAAAAGATATGCTATTGGTTGGTGATGAAAGAAGGAGCTTGCACCAGAATCTTAATTATTTCTGTCAGCTGATTTTATTGTTGTTATTGTGTCCCCGTAACAAGACTTTTCTAAAAATTTATTTTTGCCTGAACATCCCCAAAACACTCTGATAAAGAAAGTAAAAATGGCATTCTGGGTAGCACTACTCTAAGGTTTCTCCAAGAAGAGAAATTAAAAAAAAAAAAAAATGCCAGGCACGGTGGCTCACACCTGTAATCCCAGCAGTTTGGGAGGCCGAGGTGGGTGGATCATGAGATCAGGAGTTCAAGACCAGCCTGGCCAATATGATGAAACTCCATCTCTACTAAATATACAAAAATTAGCTGGGCTTGGTGGCGGCCGCCTGTAATCCCAGCTACTCAGGAGGCTGAAGCAGAGAATTGCTTGAACCCGGGAGACGGAGGTTGCAGTAAGCTGAGATTGCACCACTACACTCCAGCCTGGGCGACAGAGCAAGCTCCATCTAAAAAAAAAAAAAAACACAACTGGTCTTATCTTGACACCAAGAACCACACTTCCAAATCCTTGTTCACTCATGCCAACACTGGCCTCCCGCCAAATTAGGAGATGTTCAAGGAGAAACACAAGGTTGCCGTGCTAGGGGCACCCTGTAGCTCTGCCCCCTTGATGTCCTCTGTGATCCACATCTGCAGCGAGACCTCCATGCCCAAACCCTGTTCAAAATGCTCTTCATAAACTAATGCTTCCTGGGCTTCATAGCATTAGTGTACTGCATGAAGTCTAGGGACAGGAAGATGGTGGGTGACATGACCAGGGCGCAGGCCTTTGCCTCCACCACCAAGTGCTTGAACATCTTTACCCTGTTCCTCGACATCCCTGTGGTCATTGCACTCATCATGCTTTTCACCACTAGCTCAGTGATAATCTTCCAAGCAATTTCTCAGAAGATAAAGGATCTCCAAGGCCAGTAGTAGAGCCCATGTACTCCACTGCTGACCCTGCACCCTGGGGCTGTTGGTCCTGCCCTTTTGACCCCACCCCTATATACAGCAGTTTATATTCACCTGTCTACAATGGAATTCAATAAAGCACATGTGTTCATGGGAAAAAAATACATATATGTGTGTGTGTGTGTATATATATATATATATACACACACACAGTAGAATATTTAAATGACTCACACTTTTTAAATTGAATTTAGAAGTTGCTTTCTCACTGTCAGCAAATATATGTTGTCAAATGATAAATGTGTCTGCTTTTATTCCTAAAGGTCTCCTCAGTCCCCAGAGGAAGGAAGCACTGCAGAGATTAAGAGCAGAAATTGAAGTTTTAACAGATTCCTGGTTAGGAACTGCATTAAAGTCCTTACTTCTCATCCAGTCCAGGTATGGAAATGGTTCTTTTAGGTCTCATCCTCTCAGAGCCATACTCTTCTACTCCAGTTCAAGATAAGCCACTCTCTAAAATAGGGTTTGGGATAGGGGTAGAGAGGAGTTTAAATGATGTAGGGAAGTATTTGTGTTAGGTGAGAAGCAAGGTCATTTTATGTCAACAGCACACCTTCTAGTTTTAAGAGAATATTTATATATGAAATCCTTTTTCTTTCTCCTTACTTTTTGCTCACGAAATTAAAACTCAGTAACCCATAATCTCTTGTCCATAAGTTGGACCTGGTGACGTCAAAGAATACATGGAGGAGATGTATTACAAATATCCTAGGTACAGGAAGCTCCAAGAAATGTATCCAAACCCACTAAAGAAGGCACGATTCAAAAGAAAAAGGGTACACTAAGCAGATTAAGGAGATTTCAACATGAAGCTTAGACTGGGAAATAAATGCACCAGTCTGTGTCTGCACCACTACCCTATTGCTCCCTCCCTCAAAGCAGGAATTCCAGATCCACAACGTAGTAAACAGTAAAACTGACACCAAGGAGTGGATATCTGGTGAAGGTAAAGGACATGTAAAATTAATGTGTATTCTAGAATCTATGTTGCTATTGTGTGAAGAGCAAAGCAAACACAAATCATATCTCATTTATGGACTGACTTGCATTCAGATGAAAGAGTACAGCTCAGAGCTTTTTGTTGTTTGTTTGTTTTCTAAAATATGGTATCAGTGACATGGGTTGGTGGTATTTATCAAGTACTTGTGACTAGAATGGTCAGAGGGGAAATAAGGCAAGAACTAAGTTGTTGCTCTGTGTCCGCTAAGATACAAAAATGAATAGAATCTCTGCCCTTTAATATAGAAAGTAAATGAACATGAAATAATGAGTAGTAGCTGAACATTGGCTCTGAACAATATAATACCAGGTACTTTAAAGTTAATTTTTAATAATTAAATTCTAAAGAGTTGGCACATATGAATTCTTGCTCCCAGGTTGGTTTAGTTTCACCTTTTCTTTTCCCTTTTACTCCCTTATAGAAAGAATTGTGTGAATGTTCTGATCACTACCACCCAGCTGGTTCCAGCCCTGGCCAAGGTTCTCCTATATGGACTAGGAGAAATATTTCCTATTGAGAACATCTATAGTGCTACCAAAATTGGTATGGTTTCTATGCTGTTTCTTGTCACTGGCCTTGCAATAAAACTTTCTACTCATGATGCACCTATTATTTTCTAGCCCCTCTGTTAGACACTTGATTTGTAATACCTATAATCCTCACAACAGTCTTCTAATATTTTCAGTAATGCAATTGAGGCTTAGTAGTTATATAGCTTGCTCAAGTTCTCACAGCTAGTAAGTTACATAAGTATGCTCTTTGATAATATTTGAAAGAACATAATATCTAGCTTAGAAATCTAGTTTTGCCTCATTTCAAGTTTCTCTTTTTCACAGAGAGTATGTAGTATAATAGAAAAAGCACTAGATTAAAAATCAAGCTCTAAACTGTATACCTAAAAATGGTGGCCAGACAAGACGAATCATTACCTGTATTACCACCACTTTGGGAGGCTGAGACGAGAGGATCACTTGAGGCCAGGAGTTCAACACCAGCCTGAGCCACATGGCAGACCTCCGTCTCTACAAAAAAGTTTTTTTAATTAGCTGGGTGTGGTGGCACACAGCTGTAGTCCTAACTACTTGGAAGGTTAAGGTGGGAGGGTCACTTGAGCCAGAAGTTCAATGCTGCAGTGAGCTGTGTGATCTTGCCACTGTGCTATAACCTGGGTGACAGAATGAGACCCTATGTCTTAAATAAAATAACAGGTATTGACCAAAAAATTAGCTGGGTGTGGTGGCAGGCGCCTGTAGTCCCAGCTACTTGAGAGGCTGAGGCAGGAGAATGGCGTGAACCCAGGGGGCGGAGCTTGCAGTAAGCCGAGATCGCACCACTGCACTCCAGCCTGGGTGACAGAGCGAGACTCCGTCTCTAAATAAATAAATAAAAGGTATTGACAAGGATGTGGAGAAATTGGAACCTTTATGCACTGTTGGTAAGATTGTAAAATGATGCAACTGTTGATAGACACGTTGGTGCATACCTGTAGTCCCAGGTATTTCAGAGGCTGAGTCAGGAGGATCACTTGAGCCCAGGAGTTTGAGTTGAGCCTGGGTAATTTTCTGGGTAAATATCTGAGAGAATTGGGTCTCAGATTCTTAAAATATATCTAAATATCCAAAAGCAGGGTCTCAAAGAGATATCTGCACACTCATGTTTATAGCAGCATTATTGACAATAGTTCAGAGCTTAGAAGCAGCTTAGATGTCAAATGTGGATGAATGGATAAACAAAATGTGGTATACACATACAGTGAAATATTATTTGGCCTTAAAAAGGAAGGAAATTCTGTCACAGGCTACATCATGGATGAACCTTGAAGACATGCTAAATGAAAGTTAAGACAATCACAAAAAGACAAATACTTTATGATTCCATTTACATGAGGCTTCTAAAGTAATCACATGCATAGAACTGAAAGTAGAATGATAATTGCCAGAGGCTGGAGGAGAAGGGAAATGGGAGTTGTTCAACGGATATAGAGTTGCAGTCATGCAAAATGAAAAGGTTCCAGACATCTGTTATACAAAAGTTAACATGACAGAACTTTACACTTAAAAATTGTTAAGAGGCCGGGTGCAGTGGCTTACACCTGTAATCCCACCACTTTGGGAGGCTCAGGTGGGTGGATCACAAGGTCAGGAGATTGAGACTATCCTGGCTCACACGGTGAAACCCCATCTCTACTAAAAATACAAAAAATTAGCTGGGCGTGGTGGCACTCGCCTGTAGTCCTAGCTACTCAGGAGGCTGAGGCAGGAGAATCCCTTGAACCTGAGAGGCGGAGGTTGCAGTGAGGCGGAGGTTGCAGTGAGCCCAGATCGCGCCACTGCACTCCAGCCTGGGTGACAGAGTGAGACTCCATCTCAAAATAATAATAATAATAATAATAATAATAATAATAATAATAATAATTGTTAAGAGAAGCCAGGCGCAGTGGCTCATGCCTGTAATCTCAGCACTTTGGGAAGCTGAGGCAGGTGGATCACTTGAGGTCAGGAGTTCAAGACCAGCCTGGCCACAATGGTGAAACTCTGTCTCTACTAAAAATACAAAATTAGTCCGGCATGGTGGCGTGAGCCTGTAATCCCACCTACTTGGGAGGCTAAGGCAGGAGAATTACTTGAGCCTGGGAGGTGGAGGTTGCAGTGAGCCGAGATCATGCTACTGCACTCCAGCCTGGGCAACAGAGTGAGACTCTGTCTCAAAAAAAAAAAAAAAATGTTAAGAGAGTAAATTTTATGTTACTTTTTTTTGAGTTGGAGTTTCGCTCTTGTTGCTCAGGCTGGAGTGCAACGGTGCGATTTTGGCTCACCGCAACTTCTGCCTCCCAGGTTCAAGCGATTCTCTTGCCTCAGCCTCCCAAGAGGCTGGGATTACAGGCATGCACCACCATGCCCAGCTAATTTTATATTTTTAGTAGAGACGGGGTTTCACCATGTTGGTCAGGTTGGTCTTGAACTCCTGACCTCAGGTGATCCATCTGCCTCAGCTTCCCAAAGTGCTGGGATTGCAGGCGTAAGCCACCGCACCTCGCCAAAATTTATTGTTTTAAAGATTAGTGAATTTCATGTTATGCATATTTTACCAGCTTTTTTTTTTAAAGGAAAAAGAAAATAAACATCAAGGACAAGGATTTAAGTCCTGGCCTCCCTACTTACTAGCTCTCACCTTAGGCAGATTATCTTCTTTCCTGAGCCTCAGTTTTCTCAAGTAAAATGAGATCTTAGAAGTGAGTACAGGCCAAGTGTAGTGGCTCACACCTGTAATCTCAGCACTTCAAGAGGCCGAGGCGGGCTGATTACTTGTGGCCAGGAGTTCGAGACCAGCCTAGTCAACATGATGAAACTCCCTCTCTACTAAAAATACAAAAATTAGCTGGGCTAGGTGGCAGGCGCCTATAATCACAGTTACTCGGGAGGCTGAGGCAGGGAGCATCGCTTGAACCTGGGAGGCGGAGGTTGCGGTAAGCCGAGATGGCTTACCACACTGCACTCCAGTCTGGGTGACAGAGCGAGACTCCACCTCAACAACAAAAAAAGAAGTGAGTACAGATAGAGAAGAATAGAGGTCTAAGAGCTACGCCGTGGGGTCCTCTAATGTTTGGATCATGAAGAAGAACCAGCAAAAGGTGTCAGGAAGACTGACCTGTGAGGCAGGAGGAGAACAAGAAGAATCATGTCTTGAAAGAATGAAGGAAGAGTGATCAACTCCTTCTAATGTTGTTGATGGGTCAAATGAGACCCAAGGGCCAGGTACAGTGGTTCACGCCTGTAATCCCAGCAATTTGAGAGGCTGAGGCAGAAGGATTGCTTGAGCCGAGGGGTTCAAGACCAGCCTGGGCTACATAGTTTTTGTTTTTGTTTCTTTGTTTTTTAATTAGCTGGGAGTGGTGGTGCATGTCTGTAGTCCCAGCTGCTTGGGAGGCTGAGGTGGGACAATCGCTTGAGCCCAGGTGGTCAAAGCTGCAGTGAGCCGTGATTATGCCACTATACTCCAGTCTGGGCAACAGAGTGAGACCCTGTCTCAAAAAAAAAAAGACTTGAGAATTGAATTGAAGGTTGTTTTTAGATACATGAAGGTCATTAATAGCTTTGACATGCAGTTTGAATAGGGGAGTGATCGGGATTAAACCCTAATTGGAAGTAGTTTAAGAGAGAATTGAAATTTTATAGAACTGGTCTAACAATATTTTTATTAGACCTGTTCTAATATTTTTACTAACTTATTAGTAAATGAGAGAGACTAGAAGGAGAGTTGGAGAAGGGAACTATACAACTCTTTAGAGGAGGTTTGTTTGGAGAGGAACAGAAAAATGAAGTAGTGGCTCTAGAGGTATGTGGACTTCAGAGGATTTATAAGATTCATAAGAGAAATTATATCTATTTTATATGCAGATGGAAACGATCCACTAGATGAGGAAAAATAATAATGGTGCCTATTGTGTGCTAGGCAACGCCAAGGCACTAGGAATACAGCAGTGACAAAAGTCCTCTGTCCTCATGGAACTTACCTTCGATCAGTGGTGCTAAGATAATTGGATTATCCATATAGAAAAAAAGGCAGAATTGTTTTCCTTCTTTATATTATATGCAGAAATATAAAAACTTACCATGAATGGTACGTTTTTTAATTTTTAGGAGAAAATATAGAAGAGTATCTGTATGATCTTAAGGTGAGGATGGGCCTCTTTTAAGAATCAAAAGATAGTATAAAAAGCAAAAAAAAAAAAGATCATGGATTGCATGGAACTTTTAATTTTACATACAGTTAAATATAACATAAAGTGACAAGCTGGGCACATGCCTTTAATTCCAGCACTTTGGGAGGCTAAGGCATCACTTGAGGCCAGGAGTTCAAGACCATCCTGGGTAACATAGTGAGGCCCCGTCTCTACAAAAAAAAAATAAAAATTAGCCAGGTGTGGTGGCGAGTGCCTGTAATCCCAGCTACTCAAGAGGTTAAGGTGGGAGGATCACTTGAACCCAAGAGTTCAAGGAGGCTGCAGTGAGCTGTGACTGTGCCACTGCACTGCACTTTAGCCTGGGCAACAAAAGGAGACCTTGTCTCTTGAAAAAAGGTAACAAGACAAGCCCACATTTTGGGATAAGGTATTTACAACACATTTAATTGGCAGTTAGAATACAGAATCTATAAAGAACTGCCAGGCTCAGTGGCTCATGCCTGTAATCCCAGCACTTTGGGAGGCCGAGGTGGGTGGATCACCTGAGGTCAGGAGTTCGAGAGCAGCCTGATCAACATGGTGAAACCCCGTCTCTACTAAAAATACAAAATTAGCTGGGCGTGGTGGTACATGCCTGTAATCCCAGCTACTGGGGAGGCTGAGGCAGGAGAATCGCTTGAACAGGGGAGACAGAGGTTGCAGTGAGCCAAGATTGTGCCATTGCACTCCAGCCTGGGCAACAAGAGCAAAACTCCATCTCAAAAGAAAAAGAATGCAGAATCTATAAAGAATTCCTGCAAATCACTAAGCAAGAGACAATTTTGAATATAGAAAAATAGGCAAAAACCTTGAAACAACCAGTTTGCCGAAAAGGAAAACAAAACTGTCGGTAAATATATGAATAAGTCCTTAACCTCACAAATTAAGGAACTGCAAATCAAGAAAATGCAGATTTAAATGTGGTACGTTTTCCAACCATCAGATAGACAAAAACTTAAATCTAACAGTGTAATGGGAACTCTGCCTCTGCAAGTGGGATTGAAAATGGATATAACCTGCTTTGGAGAACGTTAATGTCTAATGAAGTTTGAGGTGTACATAACCCTATGATCATGCAATTCCGCTTTTAAGATCTATATATACTTTAGAGCAGGGGTCTCCAAATTACAGTCCATGGGCTAAATCCTACCCTCTGGCTGTTTGTGTAAGTTTTTATTGAAACCATGCCCACTTATTTATACAGCTCCTTTCACACTATAGTAGCAGAGCTGAATAGTTGCAACAGAGACCGTAGGGCCTGCAAAGCCTGAAATATATACTATATACTGTCTGACTCTTTACAGAAAAAGTTTGCTAACCTCTACCTTTGAGTAATTCTTACATGCACAAGGAGACATATACAAGGATTTTTTTGATATACACTTGTTCATCATAGAAAATAATTGGTCTGTAAACCTGTCCATGAACAGAAAATTGATAGATATATTCAAACAACAGAATGCTATAGTGCAGTTAAAAGTGGATTAAGTAAAATTACCTATACTCATAAGGATTAATATTAAAAACAATAGGCCGGGCACGGTGGCTCACGCCTGTAATCCCAGCACTTTGGGAGGCCAAGGTGGGTGGATCACCTGCCTGGCCAACATGGTGAAACCCCATCTCTGCAAAAAATACAAAAAGAGCTGGGCATGGTGGCGTGCGCCTGTAATCCCAGCTCCTCGGGGGCCTGAGAATCGCTTGAACCCAGGAGGCGGAGATTATAGTGAGCCAAGATCGCACCACTGCACTCCAGCCTGGACAACAGAGCAAGACTGTCTCA
The DNA here is from genome assembly GCF_028885625.2 of Pongo pygmaeus. NCBI lineage: Eukaryota > Metazoa > Chordata > Mammalia > Primates > Hominidae > Pongo > Pongo pygmaeus. The sequence goes on from NC_072373.2 coordinate 202,874,232, forward strand.
AAAAAAAAAGAAAAACTGATGAACAAAAAACATGGCAGACAGATAAATGTACAGTATGTAATATCTATATAAAGATTTAAAATATTTACATTTTAGGAGTACTTGAAAAGTTTTGTTCTGTAATGTCTTGATTTTTTTTTTTTTAATCTAGAGCAACTATAAGGGTCAGGTGGAGTGGCTCACGCCTGTAATCCCAGGGCTTTGGGTGGCTGAGGTGGGAGAATCACTTGAGACCAGGAGTTTGAGACCAACCTGGACAACATAGTCAGACCCCATCTCTACAAAAAAATTTTTTTTAATTAGCCAGTTGTGGCCAGGAGCCGTGGCTCACGCCTGTAATCCTAGCACTTTGGGAGGCCGAGGCGGGCGGATTGCCTGAGCTCAGGAGTTCAAGACCACCCTGGGCATCACGGTGAAACCCAGTCTCTACTAAAATTAGCTGGGCATGGTGGCGGGCACCTGTAGTCCCGGCTACTTGGGAGGCTGAGGCACGAGAATTGCTTGCGCCTGGGAGGCGGAGGTTGCAGTGAGCCAAGATCACGCCACTGCACTCCAGTCTGGGCAACAGAGCAAGACTCTGTCTCAAAAAAAAAAAAAAATTAGCCAGGTGTGATGGCTTGTACCTACAATCCTAGGTACTCTGGAGGCTAAGGTGGAAGGAGCACTTCAGCCCACAAGTTTGAGGCTGCAGTGAGCTATGATTGTGCCACTGTACTTCAGCCTGGATGGCATAGAAAGACTTTGTCTCATAAATAAGTAAATAAATACAGCAACTATGAAGTGTTAAGATTTTACAAAGCTTCGTTGGTGGTAGGCATTTTTTCTCTTTTTTTTTTGAGACACGGTCTCGCCAGGCTAGAGTTCAGTGATCACGACTCACTATAGCCTCGACCTCCCTGGCTCAAGCAACCCTCCCACTTCAGCTTTTCAAGTAGCTTGGGACTATAGGTGCATACCACCATGCCTAACTTTTCCTATTTTTTGTAGAAATGGGATCTCACTTTGTTGTCAAGGCTGGTAATTCTCCATGCTTTTTTGTATGGTTGAATTATTTCATTTACAAGGGATTGGGTGGAAGGGAACATATATGAAAGCACTCCCTTCAGATATTGTTCCTGCTGCTGGTTACTTTATGTATATCATAGGAACCCAGAGCACTCACTGAGTCTCCCACATCTGAAAGACAGATTTTCTGCAGTGCTTATTATACTGAGACCTGGCACCTGCAGTCTCATCAGGCTAATGGAAATGATCTCATTCCCTCTGTCAGTAAGTGTGCTTATTTGGTATTTTTCCTCAGTCTCAGTACATCCAGAGCTAATTTGCAAAGCTGCAGTGGGATCTGGTGCTATGGTAACCACAGTGGGAGGCTTGAGGCTTTTCTTCACAGAACTGTGAAATGGGAGCAAGGAGAAGAAATACTTTTTCACTTCCTCTGAAATGATAGCAAAATATGGTTCTCTTAATGGCCATTCTGTGATTTGGGGACATTAAAGAGAATTCTCAAAATAATTTCTGAAAATGTCAGAAGTTTTTTTTTGTTTTGGGGGGTTTTCTTGAGTCAGGGTCTCACTCTGGTACCTAGGCTGGAGTGCAGTGGCACGATCATAGCCCATTGCAACCTTAACCTTCCCACACTCAAGCAATCCACCCACATCAGCCTCCTGAGTAGCCAGGACTTCAGGCGTGTTCCACCACCATACCCAGCTAATTTTTTAATTTTTTGTAGGGAAAAGCTCCCACTGTGTTGCCCAAGCTAATCTCAAACTCCTGTGCTCAAGTGATCCTCCTGCCTTAGGCCTCCCAAAGTGCTGGGATTGCAGACATGAGCCACTGCTCCTGGCCAGAAATATTTTAATAGAGAAAGCCCAGGGACTAATATTCTCCAAAGACTTGGCTGATCTTACAGTTCACCAGCTTCAATTGCTTGACATATGATAAACTGATTAATCATTGGCCTCATCCTTCTGAATAGGAAAGCTCATATCTAGAAATGGAAGTATTTTACCAACTGTATTGGAGTGAGTCCTGTTTTCATGGAGCTGCTTCTTTACTTTGAGCTGTTAATAACTCTCTTGGCCTCTTAATCCTTTTAAAGGAGGCATTACAGAGTATATTTCATCCTTGATCATTGCATGCCAGGACAATGAAAATGTCTGTGTTCTTATCCTCAAAATATGAGTTACTGCCTTTGTTGAGTCTTATAAGAAAGTCAAATCTGACTCACTTAAAAGAGTTTTTTGCTACAGACAGATCATAGTAGACTGTGCATCTGGTGGAGGTTGGCTTAGTTTGTAAAGCTGTAATGGGTGAAATGGAATTAAAGAACTCTTCAACACCTTGAACATAATAAGAATTTATTATTAGTTGAATGGTTTAATGTTTGAACTGAATTGAGGCATAAGACCTGGACTACAGTCCTCTACTGAATCATTTGTGCGATTAATATGAATTTACTCAGCAAACATTGATTGAATCCCTCATATCAATCTAAGGCATGACAATTCTATTGTAAAATATTAGCACTAAAAGAGACCCAAGTGCACTTAAGCCAAGCCTTGTATTATAAGTAGCCAGCTGAGCCCAGAGTGAACTAGTGTCTGGTCCAGTTGACTAGTCCATCTGTTTTGAAGTGCCACTGGGTTAAGGATGTCAAAGATTTACAGTTACATATCTGCACAACTTCTGTGCCAAATAGGACTTCTGAGTATGGAAGTATAAGTTCTGGCCAATTATGTTACAGCTATCTTAGATTTGTATATTTATATATTACAGTGATTTTCCAGCAGATGGCAGTCCAGTGTCTTGAGGAAGAGGCAGCTTTATCTTATTTACACAGGAACCCTGGTGCTAAGTCACTCTGTTGGGCAAGGGGAAAGAACAAGAAGGTTAATAGAGCAGGATGAAGAAGAAAGCCACAGTTAGGACCTTGTTTAACTGAAGAAGGTGGCAGAAGCAGGGAGATAAAAAGAGCAAGGGATATAACTTCCTTTTATTTATACAAATAAAGTGTCTTTCCCACAGCAGTATGATCTGTGCATGTTTTAGGTGTTGGTTGCAGATGGGATTTGAGTTTTGATACACTGCCATGTTTCTCAAAACTGTCTGCAGTTCTGAGAAATGGATTTAAATCACCCATTTCCCAAGGTCAATTTCAGTGATGCAGTATCTTGGTTACAACTACAAGGTATAGTAAGTAAGGACAGATATGACAAATGTTGCTGCCATATTTATTGGTCACTGTTCTCAGTTCTATTCTGGGGCTATTCTCTCACTGAAAGACATAAGGCCTATACCCAGGACTGTTTCTGGGAAATGAAGAATTGGAGGGAAATGGCTTTTTGTTTTTGTTTCTAACAAGAAATCAGGGCCTTGTGTTTTCATTTCTCTTTTCTACCCTAAAACATTTCACCCCAAAAATCATTCATTCATTATGGCACAATGACCAGAGCCTAGATTTGGAGTCAGGGGCCCCAACTTCTAGCTGCTTGTTTGTGATCTAGGGGCAAGTCACTAAACCTATTAATCTCTCCCATTTATAGAAATTCCCTCACACTAAGATCTTAGGGACTTCACCCTCAACATGAAGGTTAAAATAAGTTTTTGGGTTTTTTTTGTTTTGTTTTTGTTTTTTGAGACAGTTCGCTCTTGTTGCCCAGGCTGGAGTACGATGGCATGATCTCAGCTCACTGCAACCTCCACCTCCCGGGTTCGAGCGATTCTCCTGCCTCAGCCTCCCCAGTAGCTGGGATTACAGGCACGCGCCACCACGCCCAGCTAATTTTGTTTTTTAGTAGAGACGGGGTTTCTCCACGTTGGTCAGGCTGGTCTCAAATTCCCGACCTCAGGTGATCTGCCCGCCTCGGTCTCCCAAAGTGCTGGGATTACAGGCGTGAGCCACCGTGCCCAGCCAAGTTGTTTTAATGGCACAACTTCACATTCTTTGGGCAGAGGGTCTACTGGATCTCTAGCTCCCATCCCTACTCCCCAGCAAGCAAACTACATGGGCTGTCACTTAGTCCACCTAAGCACAGGCAGGTGAACCTAGCAGCAGCCCTCTTCTTTGGTTTTGAAAAGAAGAGTATTCTAACAGGAAATTTCTTTTTCTCATCAGGTAAGGAGAGCTGCTTTGAGAGAATTGTGTCAAGGTTTGGAAAGAAAGTCACATATGTAGTGATTGGAGATGGACGAGATGAAGAAATTGCAGCCAAACAGGTAACCATGGTAAAGAAAAATAGTGTATGTGGTTGTACATCAAGTAATTAGAAAAATGGGAAAAACTACAAAATCTTAACAATCTATTGCGCATTTATAGTATTTTCTCTTTCTTCCTCTCCCATTTTTCTTTAAAGAAAAAGAGGGTCTTTTTTTTCTCCAGATGGAGTTTTTCCTCTTAAGTTTTTAGATCCATCCCTTCCTCTTCCTCCCTGTCACTCAAGAATCTTAAAATCTTTAAGCCCTTCTACAGGGATCCCATCATTAAACCTGAGATGTGCCCCATCTTCCATCTTCAAAGACAGTGCCTTCTCAAGCATCAGACTTGACCGCAAAAAGTCTAATCATTCTTTCTTTTCCATGCTTCAAGTTCTCAGACAGTACAACCAATAGCTGTTTCTGTAGAGAAAGTCTTTCCTGCCTTTGGGCCCTGAAAAGATTGTTCTGATGTTAACCTCACCACTATACAGGTCCCAACTTCAGGTCACCCCTTCTTTTTTTCTTTTTTTTTTTTGATACAGAGTCTCACTCTATCTCCCAGGCTGGAGTGCAGTGGCACGATCTCGGCTCACTGCAACCTCCGCCTCCTGGATTCAAGCAATTCTCCTTCCTCAGCCTCCCAAGTGGCTGGGACTACAGGCACCTGCCACCATGCCCAACTAATTTTTGTATTTTTAGTAGAGACAGGGCTTCCCATATTGGCCAGGCTGGTCTTGAACTCCTGACCTTGTGATCCACCTGCCTCGGCCTCCCAAAGTGCTGGGATTACAGGTTTGAGCCACCGCGCCTGGCCCAGGTCACCCCTTCTTAATATAGGAAACAATAGATGAAAGAGTCTTGGCTATAGAACTTAAAATCCCATCTGTGTATCAGCTATGTGACTTTGAACAAGTATCCTCTTTGAGTATCCTCATCTGCTAAATGGATCTGTAGAAGTTCTTTCCCTCCCTACCCCAATTTATTTTCTTCCAGCAACTCTATTTCTTAGACATGGAGGCATTGGGTTGCCGGCTAGAACCAACTGTCCTGATGCTCTTCATCCGGTTAAGTAGAAGCCTTAGCAACTATAATAAACTATGAGATTGGTAATCAGTTGGCATTATTATCTCATGTTTTCATTTGCCACTTTATGTAGCAATTTAGGGACCCTTATTTTTTCACATATGTTATGAAGCTTTGATTCTAAAGTGCTTCTTGTTGCCCTCTTTGGGAAAGACACTAGTGGGTGTAGGCATTAGTGTTTCCTGGTCTGAAGAAGGGTATGGGGGAGAGAACAACTCAAGTCATCAGCAGAGTTGGTAACTCTGAGCTAATGTCTTTAATCATCTACAACAGAATACATCCATTGAGGCTGGGCACAGTGGCTCATGCCTATAATCCTAGCACTTGGGGAGGCCAAGGCAGGCAAATCACCTGAGGTCAGGAGTTCGAGACTAGCCTGGCCAACATGGTGAAATCCCATCTCTACTAAAAATATAAAAATTAGCCGGGCATGGTGGTGCACTCCTGTAATCCCAGCTACTCGGGAGGCTGAGGCACAAGAATTGCTTGAACCCTGAAGACGGAGGTTGCAGTGAGCCGAGATCGTGCCACTGCACTCCAGCCTGGGCAACAGAACAAGACCCTGTCTCAAAAAAGACAAACAAAAAAAGTATACACCCACTGGAAAATGCCTTAGCACTTTATCCGGTTCAACCTATACTCTGTGAAGGATCTTTTCTGCAGCCTTTCTGACAGAAGTCTCTCTAGTCCTTGCTTGAATATGCCCAAGGATGAGGACACTGGTTCCCAGTAGCCTATTCCACCATGGGGTCAACCAAGCTGTTAGGGTGTTCCCTCTTCCACTGAGCAAAAATTTCTCTACCTTCACATACTAGTCTGGCATTCTTTTGTTTTGTTTTTGAGGTGGAGTCTCACTCCATCGCCCAGGCTGGAGTGCAGTGGCATGATCTTGGCTCACTGCAGCCTCCGCCTCCTGGGTTCAAGCAGTTCTCGTGCCTCAGCCTCCCAAGTAGCTGGGACTACAGGTGCACACCACCACTCCCAGCTAATTTTTGTATTTTTAGTAGAGACAAGGTTTTGCCATGTTGGCCAGGCTGGTCTCAAACTCCTGACTTCAGGTGATCCACCCACCTCAGCCTCCCAAAGTGCTGGGATTGCAGGCATGAGCCACTGCACCTGGCCTCTAGTCTGGCATTCTTGAACATAACAAGTCGGTTTCCTCTTCTGTATGTTAATAGCCTTTTAAATATTATGTGTGAGCAGCTGGCTTGAAAAACAACTAGGGTATATGCCAAAATAACTGTGTTCTAGGACCTCAATATTCTGAGTAACTTGGAACCAGTTTCAACTAGATGATAGGAAAGTTAATCTCCTCAGCTTCATAGAACATGGTTTCCAACACTTGGGTTTATCAAAACCCTCCTTTAAAATATGGCCTCCACATGAGAATCACTTAAACCTGGGAGTGGAGGTTGCAGTGAGCTGAGATAGCACCACTGCATCCCAGCCTGGGCAAAAGAGTGAGACCCTGTCTCAAAAAATGTAAAAAATTAATTTAATTTAATTTAAAAATATCGGCCGGGCACGGTGGCTCATGCCTGTAATCCCAGCACTTTGGGAGGCCGAGACAGGCGGATCACGAGGTCAGGAGATCGAGACCATCCTGGCTAACACGGTGAAACCCCATCTCTACTAAAAATATAAAACATTGGCCAGGCGCGGTGGCAGGGGCCTGTAGTCCCAGCTACTTGGGAGGCTGAGGCAGGAGAATGGCGTGAACCTGGGAGGCAGAGCTTGCAGTGAGCTGAGATCGTGCCAGTGCACTCCAGCCTGGGCGACAGAGTGAGACTCTGTCTCAAAAAAAAGAAAAAAAAAAAAAATGGCCTCCAGGCACAGTGGCTTATGCCTGTAATCCCTAGCACTTTGGGAGGCCAAGGTGGGAAGATTGCTTGAGCCCAGGAGTTCAAGACCAGCCTGGACAATATAGTGAGGCTTCATCTCTACAAAAAATAAAGAATTAGCCAGGTGTAATGGCACATGCCTTTAGTCCCAGCTACTTGGGAGGCTGAGGTGGGAGGATCGCTTGAGCTCAGGAGGTCAAGGCTGCAGTGAGCCATGTTCATACCACTACACTCCAGCCTGGGTGACAGAATGAGAGCCTGTCTCAAAATAAAAAGTAAAATATGGCCTCCAGAACAGCACACAGTATTCTGGACATGATTTTGACTACATAATATAATGGGATTATTATTTCCCAGATCTGTACATTCTCCATCTTGGACATAGATAAGATTTAGGTCTTGTAGTTCTGAAACTTACAAGAAATTGACCATCCATAAGACAGTATAATCTTATATCAAATACTAATTTTTCACCTGGGCCATTTTATTTGATCCTTAAGACCCTATATGATAACTGGAATGCCTGTAGTTCCAGCTACTCAGGATGCTGGGGTAAGAGGATTGCCTGAGCCCAGGGGTTCAAGGCCACAGTAAGCTATAATCACACCATTGCACTCCAGCCTGGGTGACACAGCAAGACCCTGTCTTCAAAATAATAGCTAGAACAGGTAATCTCTCAAAAGCACAAAGTACCACTGAAACCTATTTAAAATTTCTCACTTTTATAAAGTGTGCAATGTACAAGGTCCTTATACATATGATTATTTGATCATTATAACAGCCCTATGAGGCAGGGATAGATAGGGTTACCATGTACCTTGGGGAGAGGTGTGTTGAGGAAAGAGTATTGGCAAATATTTAATATAAGCTCTCAGAAGAAGTTGGATTAACCAGCTATTCCCACTCTCTTCCAGCACAACATGCCTTTCTGGAGGATCACAAACCACGGAGACCTAGTATCCCTTCACCAGGCTTTAGAGCTTGATTTTCTCTAAGAACTGGAATGAGGAGCCTTCCCTTTGAGCTCCTTTTCACTCCTGAAGGGAGCTGGAGACTGGAACCAACTGAGAACTTTCTCTGTCTGTCTCTCTCTGTGTCTCTGTCTCTGTCTCTCTCTCTTTCTCTATTTCTCTCTTTCTCTTTCTCCCTCTCTCTCTCCCTCCCTTCCTCTCTCCCTCCCTCTCTCCCTCTCTCTGTCTGTCTTTATCCACGGAATGCTGGCGAGAACACAATCAGAACCAACAGCTGCAATTTTTGCTAAGAGTGAGCTGTAGCCCCGTGTTCATCTCCATACAGAAGCAGGGACAGTTGGATAGAGAGAACAATGGACTCACTGCAGCTACAGTGCTTTTAATTTTTCTGTTTTGTTTTTGTTTTTTGTTTTCAGAAAATGAAAAAAGGAAATTCCTGGGGCAGAGTTGCACTCTTAGTCCATGACCAGATTGAGAATTACTAATAACTTGTGGTGATCAGATAAATGCAGCAGACTTTTATGATAACATCTCTTGCAGTCTTAGAGTCTCTTTAGCTTAGAATCTCACTTATTTCCAGTGAATGTGTATGTTATTTTTATAGGTAAGGGTCTGATCTTTGATGCAGATTTCCCCCACTTTCTTTTTCTAGCAAGAAAGGGGTGTTTAAAGTCTTGAAAATAGTAATTGAAATATCTAAAATACCTCTCTGTGGCAGTAGCACCTCTATAGCTGCTCCAGTGGTCTGCTCTCTAGAATGGTTCCTTTCCTATTCTTCCATCTCCTAGCTGGTGAACTGCGGGGCACTGGACACTGAGTAACTTTAAACTTTGTCATTTCCCATCTAGAAGCCTTAGTCTTCTTTCCAGTCCCTTTTCCCTTTAGTCAAATGGCACAACCCTAAAAACTCCTTCAGCTTGACTCTCATTCAGACTGTATTCCAAACTGGAGAGAAGGAACTAAAGCGTCTTATGAATTTCGGCTTCTTTGGCTCTTGAGACCGAAAGGTTCTACCTATTCCTCCTGCAGAGAAGCACCCATTTCCCATCAGATGCTCGCCCTGCAGCTTGTTCCTTCTTAGTCATCATAATGCTAGGTTCTTACCCCTTTCCTGCCCTCTGCACCTCATGTCCACCCCCAGGCAGCTTTGGCCAGTCCCCGGGTATTAGACCCAAGAATTCAAATCTGAAAACATGCTTATAACTACATTTTGGCCAAAACTGCCAATGTATTTGACTTCCTTTGTGGAAGCCCTAAGCCATATGAAGGATGTCCCAGGTGTATATTTACCCAGATCTCTGCCTGAAACTGAAGAGCAGATTGCTATATTTAAATCTTCCCATGGAAAACCCTGCTTCTCAAATCCCATTCTAAATTAGGAAACCAGAAAGACTTTGCTGATTGTTGGGGGAGGAGAGGTACAGACAGGGTTTCACATTGTTGCCAAGGCTGGTCTTGAACACCTGGCCTCAAGCGATCCTCCTGCCTTGGCCTCTCAAAGTGTTGGGATTGTAGGCATGAGCAACTGCGCCCAGCCAGACTTTCCTGATTTAAATGAGAGTATTGCATCATTCCCTACTTCATGGCCCAAAACTTAATCCTAGGCCAAATGCAGGAGCATCTCTCGACCTCTGGGCAGATTGGTGGGTGCCCAGGCACTAGTCACAGCCTTCTAGCCCAGCCATGATTGTTGGATGCCCCATCCCTCCAAGAGCAATTTGGGCATCTGCTCAGGCAGGATAAAATTCCCTAGAGCTGAGGAAGATCAGCCTCTCCCAGGCTGCAGAGAGAGAGATGATACAAGCAACCTCAGATTGAGATGCAGGATTGGTCCGCAGGAGGCATTGTTGACCAACCCCAGCTATAATTGCTTGTCGCCAGAGACTCTGCATACCCATTTCCAGAGATGTTGCAGCACAAAGAGGCAAGACTCCTTCCAATGCCAGGCCACCCAGATAGGAAGAGAGAGAGGCTGGTATACACATTCCTTCAGAACTCATTGAAAAGTGCTCATGACTCACGATTTTAAGGAGTAAGTTTTTGCTGAGTAGCTGAAGTCAGTGCTCCTTTACTTGGCTGCCTCTTTGGCCTTGTTTCCTGTGGGGTTGGGAGGAGGGAGATGTAGTGTGAGGTAGGCCTTCCCTTGGTCTGTATTCAGCATAGTTGCCTAGATGCTGCTCTGCCTTGTTTGATGGTTGATCTTAGGAAGCTCTAGGTTTTACTCTGAGGCCTCAAACCCTCCCCCTATGCAGTATAGCTGTTGGGTTTTTGTCCTGGACAAAGGCCACGGCTGTTGTGCTGCGCTTCAGGTTTGTGAGGCTGCGGAGTGGTACCCCCACCATGCACATAAGCATACACACACAGATACTTCCCTCTCCACCCTCTTGGGAGCTCTTTATTTTAGAATATAACTTGAACTCACTTTTATCAATGGCCTTTTTCCTCTTACTCTGACTTCCTAGCTTAGCTCTTTCCAAAAGGAACTTGAACTTGGCCAAGAGAGGTAAGGAGGCTGAGCAGAGCAGTCTCTGCTCATTCCTGGTTGTTGCCACCCTCATTTAAATGGAAGAGAGAAAACAGGAGCTTCTTGGCTCTTTGCCAAATTGAATTGTCCCGGGAACACGGTGTTCTCTGTAATTACCCTGTCTTTTTCTCCACCCCAACACAAAAATCTGGAAAGGAAAATAAGTGGGTAGGATTAAGAGCTGTTGGAAGCTGAGGACCAAAGGACACTGTGGGTCCATTCATCAAGGGGGAGGCCCTCTTCATTAGAGTCCTCATGAAATTAGCCAAATGATGAGTCCTTCCCTAGCTGGGCATGGTGGGTTCTCTTTTTTTTTTTTTTTTTTGAGATGGAGCCTTGCTCTGTCGCCCAGGCTGGAGTACAGTGGCATGATCTCAGCTCACTGCACCCTCCGCCTCCCAGGTTCAAGCGATTCTCCTATCTCAGCCTCCTGATTAGCTGAGATTACAGGCGCCCACCACCATGCCTGGCTAATTTTTGTATTTTTAGTAGAGACGGGGTTTCACCATGTTGACCAGGCTGTTCTCAAACTCCTGACCTCAGGTGATCTGCTCGCCTCAGCCTCCCAAAGTGCTGGGATTACAGGCATGAGCCACCGTGCCTGGCCAGGCACTGTGGGTTCTACAAGATGGGTCTGTAATGTCATGGTGAGGGCTCTCTCTAGTAGATCTGGAGTGAGGTGTGTCTTGGGTTGAGGAGGTGGCTTGACTTTCGAATGTAAAACTGACTGTGCCTTAGCATCACCCTGTCCAGTGCCCCTGGGGCAGCTGGTAGTGTCCAGAAGAATGGACACCTGCTCCAGATTTAGATGCCTATCTGGGCTTTTGTTTGATTTGGGGTGTTCCTGTCTTCTGTAAAGCTAGTGAGTTGTCCCAAGAGACTGATGCCACAGCTTGTTCGCAGTTTACACAAACTCAGCTTTAAAGTTCCAAATAGAATCTGATTGGCAAACTCTAGCTGCAGCATGTGGAGCTTCTAGATGTTTACTACCTTGAATGGTTGTCAGTGTCACTGAACCACGGGGGAGAGGAGTATGGAGTAGAGCAATGGTCTGGGCCAAGGAGTGGTGAGCTTAGGGTCTTCCTCTGACTCCTTACTCCTCAAGGAGGCAGTTAGGGTCCCTCTTAAGCAGGCTTCTATTTCTTACCACTAAATTGGTTTCCTTTTTCATCCAGAAGTTAGAACTCCCCAGATATTCACGCTATAGGATCTGAATTCCGAGATTCTAAAATATCTTAAACCACAAGAGAGAAAATCTAGTTCTGCCTCAGCCCCAGTCAGCAGGCCATCTGTCCCTTCCTCTCCTCTGAGTCAGACAGCTCTGGCAAGCAAGGCTCCTTGGCTAGTTCCTAATGCACTGACAGGAGCCCTCCCATTAAGGATGACTTCTACTCAAAATGCGACTCTCCCTCTGAACTTCAGATGCCTCTGTTAGGAAAAGGCATTGATCGGATTGGATATATTTATGTGACTGCGGGCATTTGTGGCTGTAGAATCCGTGACCATAATGTTATATGTAATGGGAACTATCTTATAAACTTGAAAAAAATAAAGTTTTTATTTTCTATAGTTTGCTCCTGTGTCTTTTCTGAATAGGATCAGCACAGTTGCCCAGCTGTGTGGGGTCCTAATTATGGCTTCATAAAAATTCTAAAGAGTTCATTAGAAAGATGTCACCCTTTCAGTAACTGGGTCATTTCACCAAAAAAGTAAAACCAAACCATTTGGTATAGATATACATGGGAAAATATTTTAAAATAATTTGCATGGGAGAATGTATTATTTCTAAAATATATTGCTTTTAAAGTTTAGAACTGGAGTGAGAAAAGATTGCATTCGCTGCCAAATGTGCTGAAATTTATTAAGGAGAGAAATCAGTACCTTGCTGTGCTGCACTTAAACCACAAAAGCGATAAAACTGACAAACTGATACCAAACCTCGTTTGATTTGCCCTGATTTCATGTCACATCAACTACTTTTTCTCATTTCATTTCTCTGATTTGGGTCTGGCTGTATCCCTCTGGTCTGGAAAACAGTCACAAAGCCTTTCTGCCTTTTAGTCCAATGAAGGAAATCAGAATTGGGTTCTAGCTTCCAAGTACCTACCATACATGTCAGACTATAAGATGTATTTTTCCAAAAATTCCCCAGAAAAGAGGAAGTTGCCTATTCTAGTTATTAAATGTTTTCCTCATTAGGTGCACATTAGTTGAAGCAAACCCTTAGCTGCTATATCCCTACTCAGTTATAAAGACAAATATTAGAGGCATTGATTTCAAGCACAGAGTAGATAAACATCTCCATCTCTTCCTGCAACTTCAGGTGTGTGTGTATGTTTACATGTATTCAATTAGAAGAATGGTCTTTGTTCTAAGATTGGTACATCCTTTTATGAGATGATGAAAATAAATGGTGGTAGTGTTTTGTTTTGTTTGAGGCAGAGTTTTGCTTTTGTTGCCCAGGCTGGAGTGCAATGGCACGATCTTGGCTCACCGCAACCTCCGCCTCCCAGGTTCAAGCGGTTCTCCTGCCTCAGCCTCCCGAGTAGCTGGGATTATAGGCATGTGCCTGGCTAATTTTGTATTTTTAGTAGAGATGGGGTTTCTCCATGTTGGTCAGGCTGGTCGCGATCTCCCGACCTCAGGTGATCCACCCACCTCGGCCTCCCAAAGTACTGGGATTACAGGTGTGGGCCACCGTGCCCAGCCAAATGGTGGTTTTTATGCCCTTTTTTGTTAGTTTTTAATGCCCTTTTTTGTTAAAATTAAGTTGCAACCATGTTGGCCATTTTATAGGTACATGATATTCAAAAGCCTGAAAATCACTAGACAGGATGATCTGCAGGATCCTTTCTGCCTCTAACCATTGCTTGTATGTAGAAGTCACCAGCATCATCTTCCCAGATCTTGTCCCTGCCCCCACCCTTCATCTCTGGGTCAACTTTAGCTCCAGGCCAGTAGAGCGGTTACCAGTGCTTCATCCGGTGGAATTCTGTTTGCATCATTCCTTCCGCCACAGTGGTTCAAGCTACCAGTGACTCCAGGTTCTGCCCCTTCTCATGACATTTATAGGCCACACCCAAGTCACTGCTAACCAGCTTACCAGTTTTGCAGGAAGGCCTTCTGCAGCCATTCTATACAAAGTTGTAATTCCCACCCCCAACACAAATACCTACTCTCTCTCCCTATCTCTTTCCCTTTTTCTTTTAGCACTTAACACTATCTGATATACTAAATGTTTTACTTATCCTGGTTTTTGTGTCTCCACCAGAATAGTAACAGAGCTGAGACTATCCTGGATCCCATCACAGCGGTGACTAGAACCTTTTCTTCTCTATCTCAATTGACTTTTCTGTCCCTTGTTTCTCCAAACCATGGACCTCCTAGAACAGCAAAAGGTTCCACTTCCCCAGCACCATCACCCACCAACCACATCCACATCCCCTAAGGTACCTCATCACTTAACCTCTTAGAGCTCCCGGCAAAAAGACCTTTCTTCACCAGGCAACTATATTCACTTCTTGGCCCTAAATGTGTCTGTGGCCACTCCTGCTGGGCCCAGCCGCAGAGCTGGTGTTGAAGAGGATGCACTAAGTCAGCCCAGATCTGGATTCTGATCTCCAGCTGAGCTGTCAACCCCACGCTGGCTCACCAGCTCCTGAAACTTCAAACACGAGGTTGAGAAACCCCACCTAAGCCAGCCCTCTCTCTGTTCATGGACCTTGACTGATTTTGAGAGGTAGATTTTATGTCCCTGACCTCTTCCAGTTCAGGCTCTGAACTCCACAGATTTCGTTTGATGACACAGACTAGGTGGGAGGATTTCATGAGGCTTTAATCATAACCTAATAATACTGTTGAAAACAACACGTCTGTCACTTGCAGAGACCCACAGGGACACATTCTCTTCCTCTCACATAGACTGAGGTAGGAGGTGCACTGGCTAAGGCATAAAAAATACTCAGTGGCTGTGCAAAGCTCAGACCAGGCTCACAAGGCTCTTGGTTGAAAAGCAGCCCCTTGAGAGCAGGAGCAGAGGCCAGGCCAGCTTCACTGAGATCCCAGAGGTTCTGACTGGGGCTACCCAGAGTTGGGCATCCCTGGCTTCCAGCATTTGAGATCTAACCCGGGACTGGTTGGTGCAAGTAGGGGATGAAGCTAGGGTGGTAGCTGGTCTTGTTCCAGGTTGCAAGGACAGAATGATGTTCCTGGCACATAAACTGCTCTCAGCAAAGATTTGTTTCATGAATTGAATGAATGGTGTGGGGGAGGGGAGGAAGAATTCTAGAGGACAGCCCCCGTGGCCTCCTAGCCCAGGATAGGGGAGCTAAGGGGTGGGGCAGCACCTATACCAGTCATTTTAGAGGTGGCCAGGGAGGGAGGTGGAAGTTTTGGAGCACCAGCTATACCAATGGCAGGGGGAAAAGGTAGTCTTCTTTCCTCCCAAAGTGTCTTGTACATAATTGGGGCTCTTGACCCTCCAGGGCCCAGCCCTTCTCATCTTGTTCACTGTGAACTCCTTGAAAGCAGGCCTCTGCCCCACTCAGCACCATCCCTGGTGCCCGGCCCAGCACAGGCATCCCACTCTTGCTGAGTGCAGAGGCCACAGCAGCATCGTTAGCTTATCCTCGCCTGCTTTCTGCCAGCAGAGTCACTCTCCATCTCTGCCAGCTGAGTCTGATCCTGCTTCAAAGGACGCCGTTCACCTATCCCTTCACTGGCGAAGCAGCCTCATCCTTAGCCTTGGGGAAAAAGTTCTGTGCTAAATGGGTCATGCGCCTGTTCTGAGGCAGCTGATACCCCTCTGGAGAAAGTAGACTCCGGGCCCCGTCTACCTGGTCAGGGTCCGGCTTCCAGCAGCAGCTAGGGTGCAGCCAGTGGTAGTACACAAGCCGCAGAGCCAGGCCCAGAAAGAAGCAGCCGCATCCCACAGGCAGCCACAGCTGCAGTGGAATCCCGCTGGGCAGCCAGGAGCTATGAGTCACCCAGGTGGCCACCAGGAGAATGCTGTCACTCAGGAGGAAGGTGAAGTGGATGATGGCCCGGCCTCGGGTGGAGCCCTCAGCCACGTTGAACCAGGAGAAATAGAGGATGGTGGCCACCGTCACCCGGTACAGCCACTCGGAGCTGGGGTCCGGCATGAAGTCTGTGCCCTGAAGCCAGACCCAGAGCAGCAGTACCAGCCACAGGCCCAGGAAGTGCAGGGCCACATAGCTGGGGAAGAGGGCTGAGAACAGGGCCACAGCCAGGACTCGGGGCCACAGCAGCAACAGGTTCCACAGGAAGTAGATCAGAGAGGAGCCCAGCCCCAGGGGGGGCTTGGAGGGGAGGCAGGTGCGCAAGGCCCGGTGGTAGTCGAGCAGTGCCCACGAGATGCCCAGGAAGGACGTGCAGATGCCAACCCCTGCAAAGAGTAGGAGGGAACAGTGAGTCCTGGGGCCAGCCTGCTTGGCACTCCCCAGGGGTCGCAGGTACCATGGGAGCCCTCCCAGCAACCCTGGGGTAGGTATTAGAATCCTTCGTTTGTTGAAGGCAAATCTGCAGCTGGAGAAGACCCAGTGAGTTCCCATAACCAAAAACAAAGCTATGACTCCTAATATAGAACCTGCCCCTCACCACAGTGAGGGCTTTGCTGTGTAGGTGCTATCCGGGTGGTATTTGTCAAAGATGAAAGGATGTGACTTGTGGCCCACCCAGCACTCAGCGCCTCTGGGCCTTGGCTGCACCCTGGGCATCTTCCAGGGCCCGATAACCCTTCCTTTCTGGGAAGAACACAAGACTTTCTTGTATCTGAAAATCAACAGTCTCAGTTCCCTCTTTCTTAGTCTCAAAAAGGAAGTAGAAAATCCCACGGGGTGGCAACAGGCTCTGGCTAAAGCTGCCCTCAGGGCCAGGAGAGATGTCCCTGCTGTGTGGACAGAAGGTCTCCGCACTCCCCTCCCCCTCCCCTCCAAGACAAGAGGCCATTGGACTGACCCCTAATCTTGATTTTCCAAGATCCAGAAGTTTACAACAGGGGTCCTATCCCACCTCCTGGTTGCCAATCCTGGAGCAGAAGCACAAGGGCCTCCAGGGAGGGATGGAAGTGGCACTGGCACATCTCCCGACTACTTCCTCCCCTGTCCCCGTCCACCGCAGTCATTCGACAGATGTTTACTGGGAACCTATTAGGCGCCCAGAACCCACTCCTAGCCTGGAAACAGATCTGTGCCCATTAGCCTCGCCCAGGTCTCAGCAGGGCTGATGTTCTTCCAGTTTGCCCAGCATGCCACCTTCCGTGACCTTGACAAGCTCTGCCCAGGCTGTTAGGTCGCCAGAAGCACATGCCCCACTTCCCCGGCCTACTCCTCCATTACCCCGCAGGCCCCAGCTTGAAGAGCCCCTGGAGTCACCCACCCTGACCCCATGCCACCCACTCAGCTGTGTCAGGTATCCCTGTAACATGCCACCCACCTCTGTCTGGAGTCTCATCACACAGTAATTATCTATTTCCTTATCTCTGAGCTCCTCGAGGGTAGAAAACAGACTCTGCTCACTTGGGATCCCCCAGCAGCCCAGTACCTGGCACATAACAGCAGCGAAAGAGATGTTTGCTAAAGAAAAAGTAGGGAAAATCTGTCTCACCCCCTCACCCCCTGCCACACTCGCAGTACAGACTGTCTGCACTTGGCCCTGGTTCTAGACACCCCCAACCCTCAACAGACAAAAATGTGTGCCCAGTGAGTGCCCAGTAACCCAGGGCAAGTCACTCACCTTTCTGTACCTCTTTAAAAATGGAGATCAATATAGCACAAACCTACAGGGCTGCTGTGAACATGAGCAATGATGACTGTAAGCGCTTCCCACAGGGCCTGGCTAATAGCTGGCACTCCATTGTGACAGCCGCTATTATTGTTTTTTCAATCAATATATAGACTCAGACTAGCAAGACGACAGGGCCCTTGGAGATCGAGTCCAACCTCCATCTTCCATAGGAAGGCTCTCCGGGTCACACAGCGAGTGACGGTAGAGCGAGGACTGGTTTCTTGAGAGGCTGTGGCATTTATGGCAGCGGTGGAGGAAGGCAAAGGGGAAGGCTTGGACCCTGAATCGGATGTTAGTGGGGGCCCTCTTTAGCTTGGCCACTGTCTGGGTCTGTGAAAATGGGCAAGTCACTTTCCTTTTATGGGCAAAAACCCTCCCAAAGCTCCTCACTATAAACTTCACCCATGCTTAGGGGGCCCTGTGAGCCTCTGCTACCTGCCTCTCCCTTTTCCAGTCACTCAACCGTAGCTACTTGTTTTAGTCTATCATCCTGGCAGGGCAGGGGCTGGGTCCATCTTGTTCACTGCTGTGTCCCCAGCACAGTAACAGGCACAGAAGAGATGCACAATGAAAACCTGACTGGATGAAGGCATTCAATATATTGTTTCTTGTTTCCTTTTTAAAATTTTGAAGAGATGAGGTCTCACTATGTTACCCAGGATGGTCTCCAACTCTGGCCTCAAGCGACCTGTGCACCTTGGCCTCCCAACATATGAAATTGTTTCTTAACTAAAAAGTTACCTATGCTGTATCAGGCACCTTACACACTTCATTATCTTCAAAATTATAAAAATTACAATTAAGACTTGTGGGCCAGGCACAGTGGCCGACACCTGTAATCCCAGCACCTTAGGAGGCTGAGGTAGGAGGTTACTTGAGCTCAGGAGTTCAAGACCAGCCTGGGTAACAAAGTGGGACCTCATCTCTACAGAAAAAAAAAAAAAAGAAAGAAAAATTAGCCAGCATGGTGATACACACTTGTAGTCCCAGCTACTCAGGAGGCTGAGACAGCAGGATCACTTGAGCCTGGGAGGTCGAGGCTACAGTGAGCCATGATCAGGCCGCTGTACTCCACTACGGGCGATGACAAAGTGAGACTCTGTACCAGGAACTTATGTACCAGGAAATGGGCTTTCTTTGCATCACCTCATTTAAACCTTTCATCAACCTATCAGGCAGGAGGATTTAAGCCCATTTTTCAGATGAGAACAAACATACTCAGAGAGGTCAAGGCATTTGTCCAAACTCAAACAGCTGTAGAGTGACTTTAGGTTTCAAGCCAGATCTGCCTGACTAAAGCCTGTTCTCCTGTTTTCTAAGCAGCCTTTATAAAAGAATAAAAACAGTTCCGACATTTGAGAGAGACCCCCCACCAAGCCATGACGCGGGGGCCAGCCACAGGCCTTCACTCACACTGGTAGTACTCAGCCCGGCCGCTCTGCAGCATGATGGCCAGCACCAGCGTGAGCTGTGGTGCCGTTTCCAAGAAGGTCTCGAAGAGCCGCAGCATGCTGATGTCCAGGGCGAGGAAGTCGGCGTAGGCCAAGTCAAACTCAGAGGGCTCCTCCTGCTGCCACACCAGCAGCCCCTGCCGCAGCTCCTGCACGCACCTAGGCACCACACACAAATGCCCAGAGGGCCAGGTTAGTGTCCTGTGAATTCCTCAGCCTCCCACCCATCTAATGAGTGGACACAGGCTCCAACATGGCTCCTGACATCCATGCTATGGGGCCTTCGGCAATGTCCTAACCTCACTGAACTTGTTTCATCTGTAAAATGAGGATCCAGGCCGGGTGTGGTGGCTCATGCCTGTAATCCCAGCACTTTGGGAGGCTGAGGTGGGCTGATCACGAGGTCAGGAGATCGAGACCATCCTGGCTAACATGGTGAAGCCTCGTCTCTACTAAAAATACAAAAAATTAGCTGAGTGTGGTGGTGCGCGCCTGTAGTCCCAGCTACTCAGGAGGCTGAGGCAGGAGAATCTCTTGAATCTGCAAGGCGGAGGTTACAGTGAGCCGAGATCGTGCCACTGCACTCCAGCCTGGCGACAGAACAAGACTCCGTCTCAAAAAAAAAAAACAAAAACAAAAATGGGGATCAATACACCTTCTACTCCTGCTGGCTAAGCACTGTCCCAAGCTCATCACAAACCTTGTCCTGTTTACTTCTCACAAAAGCCCATTTTACAGATGGGGAAACAGGATCAAGAAGCTAATAAGGTCTGGGTGCAGTGGCTCACGCCTGTAATCCCAACATTTTGACAGGCCAAGGCAAGAGGATCACTGGAGGCCAGGAGTTTGAGACCACCCTGGGCAACACAGCAAGCCCCATCTCTACAAAGAATTTTTTAAAATTAGTTGGACGTGGTCTTACAAGCCTGTAGTCCAAGCTACTCAGGAGGCTGACGCAGGAGGACAGCTTGAGCCCAGGAGTTCAAGGCCACTGTGAGCCATGATTGATTGTGCCACTGCACTCCAGCCCAGGCAACAGAGACCCTGCCTCTCTCTCTCTTTTTTTTTTTCTTTTTTTTTTGGAGACAGAGTCTGCATCTGTCGCCTGTCGCCCAGGCTAGAGTGCAGTGGCACAAACTTGGCTCACTGCAACCTCCACCTCCCAGGTTCAAGCCATTCTCCTGCCTCAGCCTCCGGAGTAGCTGGGATGCTGGGATTACAGGCATGCGCCACCACACCTGGCTAATTTTTGTAGAGATGAGCTTTTGCCATATTCAGCAGGCTGGTCTCAAACTCCTGACCTCAAGTGATCTGCCCACCTCAGCCTCCCAGATTGCTAGGATTACAGGCATGAGCCATCAAGCCTGACCAGACCCTGCCTCTTTTTAAAAAAACAAACAAAAAATTATAAGCAGCTCATAAGTACTGGAATGAGGATTTGGATCCAAACCTGAATTGGAAAGGCATGCTATAAAGTTGCCTGAGGCAGTAGTTCTCAAACTTTAGTGTGCCCAAGATCTCCTGGGGTCCTGTGGGCAAGAGGACATTTGCCTCTTGGGCACTTCCGGGCACAGGCCAGATGGAATCAGACTCTGCCTTGCCCCGGCCACACAGGGGAGGGGCTGGAGGAGGGTTAGATGGGAAGGAGGGATCCCATTTAAGAGGCTGGCCCTGAGTGGTTAAGGATGGAGATTGGGGCAGAGTTAAGAGAGTCCAGAGGGTGGAGAGACAGGCCTGGGGTACCCACTGGCATGAAGAGTAAGTGGAGAATGCACCAAGGACCCTCCACCCAGAACTTTGCTCTCAGTTGCCTATTGGGAGGGAACCCCGTTCACTCATCACAAGCTCATTCACCAGACATGTACTGTCACTTCCCCTGGAAGGAGCCAAGAACACACTGAGGAGCAGGCAGGCAGGACGGGCTGGGGTTCTCCCTCAGCAGGAGCCTTTGCCTATGGTCCCCAGTGACCTGGAAGGGGCCCCTGCCTCGGCCAATTCACAGGCAGGAACAGAGACCCGTTTCCAAAGCCAAAGCTAGTACAGTCTGTCTGACTCAAGCTCAGCAGAAATATTGGCTGCAAAGATGCATGAGGTAGTTACAGATTCACGGCTCGTGGAGGCCTGCCCAGGACTTAACAACTGCACCCCTTCATGCCTACCCGGGGTTTTCTGATGTCTCTACAATCCCTCAGGCAAAACTGCCACATTCAAAGCTCCTCTCCTCCACTCCTGGAGACCCCGTGCAGCTTTGTCAAGGCAAGATCTCAAGAGTTTGCAAAAACAGATTCAAGAGCGCATCCTGGCCCCCGCCACCCCATCCCAACCCACACCACCCTCTGCCCTGACTTCGTCGCATGCCTCTGAGCCCTGGGTTTGTTTCCCCATCTCTACAAGGCTTCACCAGGTCCCAAAAGGAGCAGAATCCACACACATTTTCCAGGACCCAGCCTGTGCCCAGCCCTGGCTGGCTCCACGGGCATGGATGAGTCAGAGGCCATCTCTGCCCTCTTGCTGGGTCTGGGGTGGGAAGCCAAGTTTCAGGGGGAAGAATACAAACAGGCAGACAGGGTGAGAGGCGGCCTTTGTGAGGGGCAAGCGCTGTGGTGGGGTCAGGGCTGCTGAAACTCCCAGGGGGGCCCAGGTCATCAAGAAGCGAGCTGAGGTTGCTGAGAGCTCACTCTGAGCCAGGGCAGTGGACAGGTGTAATTTCACTGCATCTTCACCAAACAGGCAGGCGCTATCCCCATCCCAATGGGAACAGCAACCAAACAGCCCCACTGAGAGGTCAGTGACTTCCCAAGGCCCTGCCCATGCTGAAACATGGGGTGCTGAACTGGGTCCGCAGCCCCTGCCATTACAGGCCAGGCACTGTGCGAGGCACTTTCTCACTCTTTCGCTCACTCCTCACAACAGGCCTGCTCGTCAAACCTGTCTCAGGGTGACTACCTCCTTTCTATGGAGGAGGAAACTGAGGCTCAGAGAAATGCAGAAGTGAGGCGAGAGGGGGCAAAGCCTGAAGTGGATCCCTGAGAGGTCCGACTTCAAAGCCCATGCGCCTCCCTTTCTTCCCTGGGCCTCAGTTTCTTCGCCTGTGCCAGGAAAGCTGGGGCTAGGATGAAGGCAGTCTACCGGGATTCCCTTTCCGTAAAGGGCTGCACGCTCACCTGTAGGCCAGGCGCCCACAGGACTTGGTTCCCTTCCCGGCATATGGCGTGTCACCTGTACAGGTGACCCAGCTGACAGAGGTGCTGAGCTCCGACACTCCTCCCCTCCCGGGGCGAAGCACTCACCTGTACAGGTAACCCAGCTGCAGGAGATGCAGCAGCGCCAGGCAGCGGCGCGGGGGCTGCGACCCGTGCAGGCCGGCAGGGTCAGCGCGCAGCCAGAGCCAGCTGAAGAGCTGAAGCGCCACGGAGGCCAGGCCCAGCAGCGCCAGCACCAGCGCCGCCCACAGGTAGCGGCCGCCGAGCGCATACTGGACGGCGGCCCACAGGTCGGTGCCCAGGTCGAGCAGGAAGGCGGCGGTGCCCAGCACGCCCAGGACCAGGTCCCGAAGGAGGGTGGCGCGGGACGACCAGGGCATGGCCCGCCAGCCTCTGCCCTCTCCTGCTCCTCCGCGGTTGGGGCCTGCCCTTAGGGCCCGGGGTTGCCGAGGCAGGAAGGAGGTGGGCGCAGCCCTCGGGGCGGCCCGGGACCCGGGCCTGGTGGGCGGGACTTCCCCGTCCCGCCCCGTCCGGGGAGGAGCGAGGCCCGCGGTTGTCCTAGGTCCCCCGCCCGAACCCCACCTAAAAGCCGCTCGATACTCTGCTCCCGCCGCCAGCCCAGGGGTCCACCGACCCAGCCCAGCCCAGCCCGCTAGGCCTGAAGACCGACTGCCCTTCGCTTCGCAGGCTTCAAATGGCCTAGTTTTACCTTTGAGGCGCCCGGAGGCCCAAGAAAGCGAGAGGGCGGGGAGACTAGAGCCTG
The DNA here is from genome assembly GCF_028885625.2 of Pongo pygmaeus. Classification (NCBI taxonomy): domain Eukaryota; kingdom Metazoa; phylum Chordata; class Mammalia; order Primates; family Hominidae; genus Pongo; species Pongo pygmaeus. Next base: position 202,897,066 of record NC_072373.2, read on the forward strand.
GACCAGGGCTGCGATCCCTCACACCTGTATTGTTGCAAAACAAAACGAAACGCAAAGGCACATTCTAATCCCTAAGTGCGGAACGTTGCAACAACGCGTGCGCCTCGATCCGGGGATACACGGAGAGCACGGGGCCGCTGGGTTCACGCCAGCGATCCAAGTAGGGGGAGGGCGGGCGTTAGGTTCCTGCAAATGAGTTAACCTCATTTCCATACGAAAAGGAATAGAGTCACCGGTGACTCACGCCTGTAATCCCAACACTTTGGGAGGCCCAGGCAGGCGGATCACTTGAGGTCAGGAGTTCGAGACCAGCCTGGCAAACATGGCGAAACCCCGTCTCTACTAAAAATACAAATTAGTCGGGCGTGGTGGCGCGCGCCTGTAGTCCCAGCTAGGAGGCTGAGGCAGGAGAATCGCTTGAGCCCGGGAGGCAGAGGTTGCAGTGAGCCGAGATGGCACCACTGCACCCCGGCCCGGGCGACGGAGCGAGACTCCGTCTCAAAAGAAAAGAAAAGGAATACAATACAGAATCAAACGCATGATGAGCTTTGTTTTGTGAGTAAAACATAAAACGCAAAAGAAGTATGCTTGTGGGGGGTCTTGGGTCGTCATTTCTTTTCTGTTTCCGGTTTGTTTTTGGAGAGAGTCTGGCTTTGTCACCCAGGCTGGAGTGCAGTGGCGCGATCACGGATCGCTGCAGCTCCTGGGGCTTCGCTTCCTGATTCGGTTGTCCTATTTCAGTTCACTCCTCAGGCGCGGAAGAAATGGTGGAAGGCCCAGCTCTGGATGATTCTGGGCGCTGCCCCCGTTACCCGTTACCAAGAAGAAGGTGAGCCTGGCAGGTCACAGCACGAGCGTGCACAGGCCCAGCAGGGCCATCAGCAGCAGTGGGAGCTGGGGCACGGGCATGGTGCCAGAGGCATACAGACAGGTGGTGTAAGCGTCAACGTCCACCTGGCGCATGGCACACACGTGCTGCGTGCTGCAGGCCTCGTCGCAGACCCCAGCAGAGTAGCTGACTGAGTTATAGACGTAGTAGCGCTGCAGTGTGCTCTGGTCGCCAGCGATGCGGTCCAGCACTGTGTGCATGGAGTGGGCGCTGGCGTCCGGCACCCCATAGGCCTCGGTCAGCTGGTACTCGAGCTCCCAGCGCGGCGCCCCCTGAGCATTCGCCTGGCTCAGGTTCATGAAGTAGGTCACCATGTCCTGGAAAAAGGGTTTGGGGTAGGCCGGCTGTGAGCAGCGGTCTGCTTCCATCCCCATCCTGCACCTCCAAAGAACTGCACCCCAAGTTCTTTGGAGCAGTAACCATGACCACTAGGAGTTATTGAGCACTTAGCTGTGCACCCAGTGTGCTGGGCAGACATCCTCTGAATCAAATGAGGTAACTGCGCTTATGACCTTGGTTTCACAAATGAGGAAACTGAGGCCTAAAGAGGTTAATTCACTTGGCCAGGGTCATACAGGTATTCATACAGGTATTCAGTGGTAGCAGGATTGGACCCCAGGTTGTTTACCCCAGGTCCCACCATGCTAGGGTACACATAGAAGATGCTCAGTAAATATTTACATAATGAATAGATAAAAGCAACGTAAAAAGAGTGACACTAAGCATGAGAGAGATTATGAACTGTAGACTCCTAGGACCCAGGTGCATGTTCACGGCTAGACTCTGCAGGGTTCATCAGTCCAGCAGGTTCCAGGTACATTTATGAACCTGCTTCAGGCCACTGCAGACGGGGTAAGAGGAGCTGCCTGTATGCATGGCCACTCTATGCCAGGAACATTCCATTATTTCATGTAGTCCTCCTCAAACCCTGTGAGGTTCTGTTACTCCCATTTTACAGATGAAGCAAGTGAGGCACAGAGGTCAAAAGATTAAAAAGCTTATGAGTGGTGGAGCCAGGATTCAAGCTCAGGGCTGACTCCCTCCCTGAGGAGAATGGAGGGCCTGTTAGGGGGTGATGGTGCAGCCTGCCATGCCCCTTGCTCAGACCCATGTGGACAACGGGCCACTCTTAAAACCCCTCAGACCTCTTCTTAATCTACGTTTACTAGAATCAAGGACCTTGGTTAGCTCATCCAGTCATTGGCTTTAAATGTCCTCTCTCCACTCCCAGATCACATCTCTATCGTCACCTCTTCAAGCTCCAACTTGCCCCTTCCCTGTCCACTTTCACCTGATGCCATTTAGCCATCCCAAAGGTAACAGGTCCAAAACCAGACCTCTGACTGACCCTCCGAAGCCTGATCACCCTGCCACTTATCTCAGTAATCGGCAGCCGCAGCCTATCCGTTGCACAGGCCAAAAGCCTTGGAAGCCTCCTGGATTGGTCCCTTTTTCTCACAGCCCATATCCACTCTAGCAAATCCTGCATCCAAAATTCATCCGGGACCTGGCACTTTTCACCATCTCACTGCCTCCGCCCTGGCCAAGCCACCATCCTGTCATCTGGGATTTGTCCTTCCCTCCAAACGGCCTCACTGCTCCCCCACCTGCCCCTACAGCCTGTTCCCTGCACAGCAGACATGAAGATTCCATAAAATTATAAGTCACAGGATTTCATTCTTCTGCGCCAAACCCTCCAAATCCAGAGTCCTCATGGAGGCCTGCAAGATCGGACCTCCCCTCCCACTCTCCCCTTGTGCCTCTTCCTGTGGCCACAAGGCCTCCGTGCCCTTCCCCTAACCTACCACGCACATTCCCACCCCGGGGCCTTTGACTTGCTGTTCCCTCCACCTCCGCGAGATATCCACTGGGCTCACTCCCTCAATACACTCAGAACTCAAATGGCACCTTATGTGGACACTTCCCCTTCCCACCTACTAACACAGTACACACCTCCCATAGCTGTCACCCTGTCGCCTCACTGTTTTGATTTTCTCCTTAGCCCTTCTCTCAGTACTATAATTAATTCTACATATTTATTGTCCCTCTCCTGTAAGATGTCAGGTCCAGGAGAGGGATGACTTTGCTTTTAAATTTACATATCTTCTGAGATTAGAACAGGGCCTGGCCAATGGCACAGACTTAATGCATTTTGTTGGATAAATAAAGGAATAATATTTTTCATCTCAACAACCACAAGCTCATCCTACGAGGTGAGGGACTGCCCAAAGAATTAGGAGCTGGAGCCTCATCTGTGTATGGAAAATGTGGACAATGGGCTTGAAGTCAGACTGTGGGAAGCCTTGAGTACTAGGCCAAGGAGACACAACTTTATCTTGAAGGCACTGGGGAGCCATTGAAGGTTTTTGAGCGGGACAGAGACAAGATGAAAGTGGTGCTATAGGAGATTAGTTTCTTCTCTCTTGTGTAGCAGATGGGCCATAGCAGGGCAGGGCCAGAGGCAGGGAGACCAGGTATGAGGCTGTGACAGTCATCCAGGGGAAAAGGAGACTTGGGGAGGCACTGCCCTGACTCAGTGGCAGGTGCCTCCAGGGCTCTGATCCTGAGCTGGAGAAGGGTGGAAGGAGCTCAGCCTTCCTGAGGCTCAGTGGTCAGGGGAGGGTGGATAAGCTGAGAGTTAGGGAAGGCGGTGATGCATTTAAACCCCTCCCACCCTCCTCCTCTAGCCTCCACAGGACTCCTGACCTTCAGGCTCAGTGTGGCTCGGTCATATTCCAACACCCGGATGGCTGGATTATTGGCCCCATTGACCACTCCAGGTAATGTGGTTTTCCATGGGGTGACTCCAGGTGTGATGAACATGGCGTTTATGGGGGCACCTGTCAGGAGAGAGACAGCAGGACTGAGAGGGTCTGGGGAGAGAAGGAGGGAGGGAGCTGGCAGTTGCCCTCCAGGTTGAATACCTGCATCATCATAGAGCATCCGAAAGCTGTCGGTGTGGTGGTGCCCGAAGAACTGCCCTGCTATGACGCCATGATGCTTCCGGACCACCTTCAGGTATTTTTCATTGAAGCCCTCCCGGAACCACGCCTTGTTTTGCGTCTTCTCAAAGAACCCTGGGGGCACGTGGCCAACAATGTACACCTACAAGGGAGGGGTTCCCAGAAGTGGCTCACAGATGCCCTCTCCAGACCCTCATTTCTACTTCTCAAAACCTGCAAATTGCCCCAAAGGCAGGTAGACAGGCCCAAATGTATCTCCTCCCTGAAGGCCTCCCGGATTCCATCTCCCAGGCAGATTCAGGCATTCTCCCTGTGCCCTGCAATGAATGCACCACATACCTGTGCCTCCCACCTCTGTGCCTGCCACCTGGAGTACCCTTCTCCTTTTCACTTCTGTAAATCCTCCCCACACTTCAAAACCTAACTCAAAGAACACCTCCTCCATGAAGCCTTCCTAATCCTTCAAAGACTACTCTTCTCTTAGAGAGCTTGAACACTGCAACGAAACCATTCTTGCATGGTTGTGTGGTATGCTACACGGTAATGTGCACTCGTTTCTTACATTCCTTGAGTCACTCAGCTGACAACACCTGGGCACTTGGCCACCATGGCAGGAGTTAGAACAAGGGACAGAGTTAACTGTATGAGTTTTGGAGTCAGACTGCAGCTTAGACACCAGCTGTGTGTCACCTCTCTGAGCTGCTGTTTTCTCATCTGGAATAGCATGTGGCGGGTGGGGTTTTGAGAATGATGGACTCGCTACTGAGCCAGGGTTTCCATAGTTCTGCTACCTGAGATCATCTGTATAATGTCCTAAACAACGTGCCCAATGTTGGCATAGTGCGTGCTCATGGGCACCAGCTGTGAGATCCTCTTGGGATGGGCTGGTCAGTGCAAGGACTTGGGCAAATGAGACACTGAGCCAGTTCTTGAGGAGCTGTCAGGCCAGCAGACTAGCTGGACACACTCAAGGGCAGGGCATCCCCTGGAGGTCTGGCACACAGTACTGGCTGCAGCTGCACTTGTGGTAGGAGTGGAAAGAGCACTGGACTTGGAGTCTGGTCTTCTAGTCTGGGTTTCATCACTTACTATGTGACTTGGGACCGTCACCACTCTTTATGAGCCTCAGGGTCCTTATCTGCAGTGGGCTCCGGATCCCAGCACACAGGGCTGTGGTGAGGATGGAGGAAGCCCTCTGCTGGTGCCGGGCTGATGAAGGACCCTCTGGGATATGGGCATCTCTGGGTGGGTGGGTGAGTTTGTGCCAAGTGGGAGACTTGTGCAGGAAATAACCCCAGATGAGAAAAGAAAGAAGCAGGGCCTCTTACCATGTCCCCAGCTTTGGATGCATTGATCAGCACATCTTCCAGCCACTGGAACTGCTGGCCAGGGTCCGCCATGTCTGCTGTCAGCGCATTGCTGGTATAGTACAGATTGGTGTTGAGGACCACAATTCGCCCAACCCCGCTGGGACCCGGCAGCTTCTCACAGTAGAAGGCACCTGTCACAGCCAGGGACAATATGAAGGAGGCCCCCACCTCTGGTCAGACAGGCTTCCGCCCCTTCCACCTCACTGTCCCACTTTCTTTTTCCATTGCATCTTCCCCTCCCATCTTTCCCATGGGTGGAAATCTGGAAGATCAGAGGCTCTGGAGCCAGGTGGCCTGGATTCAATTCCTGGCTCTGGAACTCATTCGCTGTGCAACTTGGGAAAGTAACTTCACCTCTCTATACCTCGGTTTCCTTATCTATATAGTGAGAATAACAGTGATGTGTGTTTGCCCATCCAGGTCCACTGTCGACCCTTCACTGCTCAGCTGTCTTTTCCAAGAGCTGATCTATGGGGACTAAATCAACAGGCTTCTGTGCCTCAGGCTTCTGGTCGGCTTTAACCACTGGGGAGTCCCAGCAGCAGGAGACCGAGGAAAGGGAAGAGTAGGGTCAAAGTCACCTTGGGCTGGCTGTGTTTCTGAACTAGTCATTCTCAACTAGGTGCTTCTGGCCCCAGGGAACACTGGGCAATGTCTGAGACATTTTTGGTTGTCACAACTGGGGGTATTCCTGAGGGTATCACTCTAGTGAGTGTTTGCAACATTGTGCAACACACGTGGCAGTCGTCTGCGACAGAGTTATCCAGCCCATGGTATCAGTGGTGGCAAGGTTCAAACCTGCTGGAAATGAAACCACTCCTTCCAAGGGTTGTTGTGAAGTGTCTAGGACCAGGCTGAGGGCAGTGCCTCGCACACAGTAAAGGCTCAATAAATACGAACTTAGGAGCATCATCAGTGTCGTGGGGTTTAGAGGAAGGGCTTTGGCGTTAATTCTGGATTCTGCTCCCAAGACTGCCTTTTCTAAGCTGTATGACCCTGGCTTCCTTATCTGTAAATTGGGGATAAAATCAGTACTTATTCCAAGGCATTGTTGTGAAGACAAAGATCAGACCCTGGCATACAGTAAGTGCTCTTGATAGGAGCAGATGGTGTTGGTACCTTTTTTGAAGAGAGCGATGGACTCATTACTAAGCCAGGGTTTCCATAGTTCTGCTATCTGATTGTAGATCTTGTTACTTCCAGCTGGGAACTGGTTTTTGGGGTGAAAATCATGATTTCCCAAAGCAGCATAGACTTTAGTATCTGGGAAGAAAGGGTGAAATATCAAAATATATATGCAAAAGCACTCGGGGGAGGTAATCATTTTCTGTTGGCCACTGGCCATCAGAGCTCAAGGGGAAGAGCGATAGCACAGATGAGGAAAAGACACAGATAGGAAACCCACATTTGATAGAATCTGACTGAACTTTGCTTAGACTTTGGAGGGAAGAGCAGTGGGTTCTTTCGTCGCAGTCCCTAAACCCATTCCCAGCAGAAAGTTTCCTGGTTAGAAGGAAAGCAGCAGATGATGAGAAGGGGAAAACCAGGTCTAAATGAGACCGATCGTCATCAGCCACTTGGTAATTTAGTGTTCCCAATTCCTGTTGATTCCAGATCATCTTACTGTTAGGGAAAGGGTCTGCTTCACTCTGGGAGGCCTTAGGAGTTTCACTCATCCATGCAGTCAGCAAGTATCTTATTGAGCACCAACTATGAGCCAATGCATAGAACTGGAAACCAGGCTTCCAGCCCCAGAGGTCCTGCAGTTCAAGAGGGTTGACAGGTGTTGAGTAGAGGTGTAAGGGATGTCACAAAAAGGGAATGGCCACTTGCTATGGGAGTAATAACAGAGGGTAGGAGTGGGTTTGGGGAGGCCTCCCTGAGGAAGCGGCCTGTGAATGAAGCCCGGAGGTGTAGGGGAACCCATTAGACTCATTTCCTCCACATGAACAGCCTCATTTCTGTTTTTATTTTATGCTCGGTGTCTGGCACTTAATCGGTGCTCAATAAATATTTGACAATCAACAAAAATAACTCTTGGACTCAGAACAGGGCTGTGCCCTTATATGAGCTTAGTCTATCACAGGGAGTGACCTGGAACAAAGGAGGGAGGCTGGAGCCTCCCTTTCCAGTTAGGAAATATCTCTAACACACCCTTTGCCCTGTACAGCTGACAAGACCTGGAAATGCTGAGATCTCTGCCAAAGTAGGAGGTTGTCAAACGCATCACTGTAACAGCCTAGAAAAACCTCACCTCTCTAAAGTAAATGCCAGCAGCCGTTAAGAATCCATTAAAAAAAAAAAAAAATCCCTGAATCCCAAGGGCATTTGAGAAGGGAGGGACTCACTCCTGTGTTTTCAATGCTTCTGTGTGTCCAGCTCCTTGCAAACATAAGCTCCATGAGAGTGCGACCTGGTATCTTGTTCATTGCCATGTCTTCTATTCCTGGAATGGTGTGTCACCCATAGTGGATGCTCAATAACTCTTTGTTGACTGACTAAATGAGTGAATGAATTACGTTATTTAATCCTCATAACAACCCTATGGACAGGTACCATTATTTTCCTTTTTCACAGGGAGCAGACTGAGTCTTTATGAGATTACCCAGCTAAACCATAGCAGAGCTAGAATTGGGCCCTGCATGACAGGGTCTTCCTTTGCCGCCCAGGCTGCAGTGCAGTGGCACGATCATAGCTCACTGTAACCTCAAATTCCTGGGCTCAAGTGATCCTCCTGCCTCAGCCTCCCAAGTAGCTAAGAGTATAGATACACACCACCACACACAGCTAATTTTTTAAATTTTTTGTAGAAGCAGAGTCTTGCTATATTGCCCAGACCAGTCTCAAACTCCTGACCTCAAGCGATCCTCCAGCCTTAGCTTCTCAAAGTGCTGGGTTTACAGGCATACGATCACTGCACCTGGCCCAGGGCCCTGGATTTGTTTGCCTTGCGTGCCTGTGCTGTCAACCACTTGGCTGTGCTGATGAGGTGAGGACCCGTGTTCACAGCCGACTCTGGTGGGTAAAGTGGAACACAGCAGGAAGAACACATGATGTGGAACCCTGAATCTCGAGTTTCAGTCCCTTCCTCTTCTTAGGCCACTTACTCGACCTCTCTGTACTTCAGTTTAATTATTTATAAAATGGGAGTGTTGTGCTTGACTTGTGTTTTTAGAATTCTCAGCTACATAATACCTTCATTTCATCTCTTCCAATTTGTTCTCATAGTACCATCTCTAAAAGTGAGGTGTGGCCATGAGAAAGTGCTGTGTCAGATTATAATTGGTAGCTGTTTTTTCTTAGTTATACATAATGATGCATCTTTCAGTCAATGGCATCTTGGATATTAGGAAATTCAATAAACGTGCAAGTGTGGTAGAAACTACAAAATCTTATAATTTACATTTGTGTGTTAAATCATAGTCAATAGGTCAGGCGTGGTGGCTCATGCCTGTAATCCCTATACTTTGGGAGGCTAAGAGAGAGAATTACTTGAGCCCAGGAGTTCAAGACCAGCCTAGGCAACACAGCAAGACCCCCATCTCTACAAAAATTGAAAACAGGCCAGGTGCAGTGGCTCACGCCTGTAATCCCAGCACTTTGGGAGGCCAAGGCGTGCGGATCACTTGAGGTCAGGACTTTGAGACCAGCCTGGCCAACATAGTGAAATGCCATCTCTACCAAAAATATTAAAATTAGCTGGCTATGGTGGTGGATGCCTAGAGTCCAGCTACTCGGGAGGCTGAGGCAAGAGAATCACTTGAACCCGTGGGGGTGGAGGTTGCAGTGAGCCAAGATCACACCACTGCACTTTAGCCGGGGCGACGGAGCAAGACTCAGTCTTAAAAAAATAAATAAATAAATAAAAATAATTAGCAGGGTGTGGTGGCATGTGCCTGTAATCCCAACTACTTAGGAGAGTGAGATGGAAGGATTGCTTGAGCCTAGGAGATGAAGGCAGCAGTGACCCTTGATCGTGCCACTGTACTCCAGCCTGGGTGACAGCAAGACCTTCTCTCAAAAAACAAAACAGTCAGTGAAGCATTTTCTTACCCATTATTTGACTTGTGTTCCAGAAGCCCCATGTGAAGCAAAAGAGAGGTACTCCCAGTTGGATCTGAGTTTGAGTCCCTCCCTAGGAACCGACTAGCTCGGAGCCATAGGTTCCTTTTCTATACATTGGGAATAATGGTGCCTGCTGTTGGGGTCAGGGGAATGTCCTGGTTTGACCGTAACTGGTGACCCCTGCTGGAAGACAAAGGAAACCAAGCATCCTGACTTGGGTTGGCTGGGTTAGATAAGATGGAAGCATCCAGGCATCTCTTTGCCTAGATTGACTTGTGTTGAGGAAAGGAAGCAGCGGGAACAGACAGTAAGGGCAGTGCTCACACCAGGATTTGGGCCTCTTAAGTAAATGTGACCTTCACTAGTTTACTTAACCCTAAGGCTCACCTCCCTCATCAGTAAAATTGAGGTCACAGCACCTCCCCCAAGGCTTATGGTGACAGTGAAGGAGCTAAGGCTTGAAAATTCTTAGAGCCAGCCTGACCCTTTACACTTGATCTAGAGTGACTGCTGCTAGTGCCATTATTTATTTTGATTATTACTCCATATCTGTGTCCTGGGACCCATGAAGAAGATCTTTAGAGGGAGCAGATGTACTGGAACCCAAAAAAGGGGGGGGTAGGGGCTATGGGCTGCTTTCTCAGGTGCCCAGTTGGCAGCCTGGCAGCCTGATTTGGCGTCCAGGATGTTGTTTTTGGTGCAGACTGCTTTAAAACATGTGCAAGGGCCATCAGATGGGGCACGCAGACCCTATCCACCCTATAGGTCCCATAGGGCTGCCGCCTCACTCACCCCCAGTCCCTGCCTGCTCTGCCAGGCTCTGAAGTCCTTGGAAGCAACAAGAAACAGCACCTTGGCTGGAAATGAGCATTTCCCAGAGGCCCTGGCAGCCAGGACAGTTTGAGGGTGATGGATGCCAACTCCAGAGCAGGACACAAGGGCTGTGTGTGAGACTCACCCAGGGAAGACACCTGTGTGCAACTCTAGACACCTGGAGAAGGGCTCATGAGTCTGGAGATAGGCAGGAGCAGAAGGCAGTGAAAGTCCGGGCATTTCCTTTGAAAGGATTCTGTGTGTATCCACCGGCCCATGGGCTTGCATGTTGCCTTCGGGCTTGTTAGGAAGGTGAGAAATGGTCACCATGAAGACCTGGCCAACAGCCATCGCTGTCCATGGATGAAGGTCAGCCAGGACACTCACTGCTGCTATTGTCCCACTATGCCAGGCAGTGCCTGGAGTTCAGAGAACACTGTGGAGGGACGGATGGCACAGTCTTACCTGGAAAGACCTCTCTGATGAGCTTGGTCAGGCGTTCCACAATTTCCAGTACAGCTGCCTCTCCCAGTTTCTCATCGGGCACATGAGGCGTGTCATCACTACAAAACACCACCAAGCCAATTTGGGGCAGGCAACTCAGGAAGGGGCAGAAGAAAAGGAAGGGACAGCTCTGCAGTGAGAGGAAAACCTATGGACCTGGGCCTCAGATGTCCCCTTGAGGGGGAACGGCCAGGCTACAGTGGAATCAGATGGGACAGAGCTGAGAACTAGGCTTTGCCATTTTCCTGCTGTGGGTCCCTTGACTGGCTGTTTAACCTCTCTGAGCCTCTATTAACTCATCTGTAATGTTGGGATAATACAGTTCTTACTCACAGAGTGTTTGTTAGGTATCCATCAAGCAGGAAAATTATATACATAATATAGTACAGTAAGAGTAGCTGCTAGGTTGTAATGAATATTATTATTTAGAGAGGAAAGCTCTGGAGTTCCAGTCCCATCTGCAAACCCCGAGGGAGCTCAGGGTTGAGAAGCCATCTCTGAATTCTGTTCCTTTCCAGAAGAGTTCAAAGGAGTTTGAAGCTGGCTTCAAGTGTAGGGTTCAGATCTTTTCCAGGGCAGATACTGATTCTGTCCTGGGACCATTGTGCCCTTCATGCCATGAATCAAAATTCTTGGGTCCACCTTAGAAATGCTCGGCAAGGGGAGGAGAATGGTGGCAGGTGGAGTGTAGGGATGGGGAGACGTCCAGACAGTCAAAATCCTGAGGCCTCTGCTGCCCAGGTATTCCCCCAGGGAAACTAATTAGCATAATATTATTAATACTGCTGCTAGAAGCTCACACCGGCTGACTTTCTGCCAGGCACTTTCTGTGCGTTGTTGCCATAGCCACTAATTTTTTCCCCATTATAACGCTGCAATGTAAATTCTATTGTTAGATTAGGCCTGTTTGACAGATAAAGAAACCAAGACACAGAAAAGTTAAGAATTGTGCCTATCCTAAATCAAGCACCAGAGACAGGGGAGAAAAAAATTGTGCCTAAGTGTACACCACTAGAAAGTGGTGGGGCCAAGATTTGAACCCAGTCAGCCTGGCCCCAGAGTCTATGCTCACACCACTGCATCCTATAGTGTCTCTGATACCCACATTAGGGCAGCAAGAGGGGCTGTTTTGCCCTGAAAACTCCCTGGGGACAGGCCAGAAACCCAAAGACACAGGGACAAAATTTCATATTTTTTATGTCTAGATTAGAGAATCTAATTCTGTCTGATAAAAAACACACCTAGGCCGGGCGCGGTGACTCAAGCCTGTAATCCCAGCACTTTGGGAGGCCGAGGCAGGCGGATCATAAGGTAAGGAGTTCCAGACCAGCCAGGCCAATATGGTGAAACCCCGTCTCTACTAAAAATACAAAAATTAGCCAGGCGTGGTAGGGGGCACCAGTGAGCCGAGATCACACCACTGCACTCCAGCCTGGGTGACATAGCAAGACTCCATCTCAAAAACAAAAAACAAAAAACACCTAATTTCTTTTCTTTTTTTTTTTTGAGATGGAGTCTCGCTCTGTCGCCCAGGCTGGAGTGCAGTGGTGCAATTTCGGCTTACTGCAACCTCCGTCTCCCAGGTTCAAGCGATTCTCCTGCCTCAGCCTCCTGAGTAGCAGTAAAACACACCTAATTTCTAATGGCCATCCTTAAAGGGACTGCAGCTCTCTTAGAAGTCAAATTTCATTATAATTGAAGAATTGTAAAGGGTCCTAGAGATCTTCTTATCTGATGCTGTGTACCTCTTCAAGGTCTCAGAGATTTCCCAGGAAAAAAAGGTGCAACTGTGGCCGGGCGCAGTGGCTCACGCCTGCAATCCCAGCACTTTGGGAGGCCGAGGCAGGCGGATCACCTGAGGTCGGGAGTTTGAGACCACTCTCACCAACATGGAGAAACCCTGTCTCTAATAAAAATACAAAATTAGCCAGGCGTGGTGGCACATGCCTGTAATCCCAGCTACTCAGGAGGCTGAGGCAGGAGAATCGCTTGAACCCAGGAGGCGGAGATTGTGGTGAGCCAAGATCGCGCCATTGCACTCCAGCCTGGGCAAAAAGAGCGAAACTCCGTCTCAAAAAAAAAACAACAAAAAAAAAATGTGCATCTGTTAAAGGATCATGAATTTCCCGAAGGATCCCATCTGTCAGAATGCTACACATGCTCTCCCTTCTCGGAGAAATCAGAAGCTCCCCCAGCGAGGCCCCTCGAGGGAGCAGGCCCAAGGTCATGGACCAAAGCTCACTCTCTTCTTAGATTGATTCCTGAGCCCAAGGAAGCCAGAGCTGTCCAGGCCCCTCCTGAGACAATGTCACATGTCTTCTTATGTGTCCAGCCTGGCAGGTTCATCTGAGGGTCCTTCCTGGTCACACCCACAAACCACATCACAGCTAGGGGCATCATGGGTTTCACCCTGCCTTATAGAAGTGTCCACTGAGGCTGGTAGAGGAAGTGCAAAGTCAGAATTCCTTCCAGCCTTCCTCGAGAGCTCCCCTGCTCCACCACCTCCTGCAGGATGTCCTTCCCCTAATCCTGCCAGATGGGATCATGTGCCCTGTGAAGCTCCCACATCCCTCCAGGTGACCCTCTCTTCTTGCTGGGATGTAAGGGTAGGGTCAATGGGTTTGTCTGCATTGCCCCCAAGACCATGAGCTTCTTGGAGCCAAGTGTGGGTGTCCATCATCTCAGATGCCTAGCATCTACCCCACAACTGAGCACGACTTGTTGCCCTGCCAAGTGAGGGAGCAAGCAAGGGAACGGGGGTATCTTTTTTTCTTTTCTTTTTTCTTTTCTTTTCTTTTTTTTTTTTTTTTGAGACAGTCTTGCTGTGTCACTCAGGCTGGGAGTGTAGTGGTGTGATCTCGGCTCACTGCAACCTCCGCCTCCCGAATTCAAGCGATTCTCCTGCCTCAGCCTCCTGAGTAGCTGGGACCACAGGCGTGCACTACCACGCCAGGCTAATTTTTGTATTTTTAGTAGAGACGGGGTTTCACCATGTTGGCCAGGATGGTCTCAAACTCCTGACCTCAGGTGATCCACTGCCTTGGCCTCCCAGAGTGCTGGAATTACAAGCATGAGCCACCATGCCTGGCCGGAATGGGGGAATCTTGAATGATAAGGAGGCAAGTTCCCAGGAAAGTTGAAGGAATTAGAACAGCAATCTTGGACAGGAAGCAGAAACTGTTTCTCTGCATCTGAGTGGGATCGGCCCTCAAGCTGTCACTCTGTAGAGCAGAGCTCTGACTGGTGAGAAAATCCAGGGCCACTGGGCAGCCCAGGGGTGGCCAGCAGCCGGCCAGGACACTAGGACCCCAGGCTGGGCCACCTTTGGCCCTCATAACTTCTTCCCTCCCTGCACTTGGACCTCTCAGACTTAGAGTCCCTAAGCCCCAGGGGAAATGGCTCCAGTGTCCACCCATAGCTTAAAACCTGGACACTCTCCAGGTGCCCAGGCATGCCAGGACCACGTCCAAAGCCTGACTGAGAGCTGCGTTCTGCCACAGCCAGGAGACATGGAGGTTGAGGACACAGATTTTGGAATCAGTTGGACTCAGGGATCCCCGGGCAAGTTACAAAACTCCTTTGAGCTTTAGGTTCCTCAGCCTCACATGAGACTGATGTGAGGTTTAAAGGAGATAATGTGGGCAAAGGGCCATCCGGCATGTAGAACATAGCAGATGCCTGGCAAAGGGTAGCTGCCGCCTCGACTGTACTCACCCAGTCCAGAGAATGAAGTCTGGCTCCGGCTCAATCTCCTTCATGGCATAGATGGAGGAGTTGATGAGGGCCCAGGGAGAATCACAGAGGTAGTCACCCCAGGGGCCTGCGTCGGGCACTGGCTGGGATCCAGCTGATGGGCACACCTGGAAGGGGTCTTTGGATACCTTGTAGTCAGGGTCAAGGTGCAGGTCAGCGATGTGCCAGAACTTCCCTGCAGGGGAAAAGACATCCTCCTTCAAAGCTGGTCTCTCTCTCAGCCTGGAAGCAAGGAAGTCCAGGGGAGCCCTGCGGGGGGGCAGGGGCGTTACACAGGCAAATGGAAGTCTTCTCTGAGCACCCCGGGTTCAGAGAAAGGCCCACAGGCCTGGCTCTGCCCAGGGACACATTGAGCAGAGCAGAGAACAGGCTCAGCTCCATCCCTGACCACGGACCTTTGGCAAGGCCCCGTCCTTCTCCTCACATTGGATGCGCAGCCACAGCATTAGAGCTCAGGCATTCTAATGAGGGGGCTTGTTTTAAAGCAAAGGCAGGAGAGGGTATGGGTTAAGTGCTCAGGCTCTGAGCCACTTAGGAGCTATGTGACCTGGGCTATGTCACTTTTCTAAGCCCATTAACTAGAGCCAGATCCTCTCGTGCTGCAGGGAAATATAACTACATATGAAAATCTGACCTGTCCTGGAATTTCTTACACAATTAAAAAAAAAAGAAAAAAGTCTGACCTGGATGGAAAAGGCTTACACACCAAATGAGCTGGAAAACCTTGCTAAGCAATACCAGCAAAGCCTGGGTGCGGTGGTTCATGCCTGTAATCCCAGTACTTTGGGAGGCCAAGGTAAGAGGATTCTTTGAGGCCAGGAGTTCAAGACCAGCCTGGGCTACATAGGGGGACCTCATCTCTACACAAAATTTAGAAAATTAGTCAGGTGTGGGGTCATGTACCTGTGGTCCCAGCTACTCAGGAGGCTAAGGTGAGAGGATCGCTTGAGCCCAGGAGGTGGAGGCTGCAGTGAGCCATGATCATGCCACTGCACTCCAGCCTGGGTGACAGAGCAAGACTCTGTCTCCAAAACAAAACAAAACAAAACAAAACAAAAAAAACCCAGCAAAAACCTGGGGACTACATGTGGAAGTGAGTGTAAGAGTACTAGACCAGGGAAAAAGGAACGCCACTTCAGATTGGGCTGACCTCCTCTGGTAGGTATATTTGCTGGTGATTCTGGATCCAGGGTGTGGCTCAAGCAGCTGGGAGTGGTCCTGCTTGCTGAAGTGATTGACCGAAACCTAGACTCAGTTTCCGACCAAAGGAGGCTGAAGTGGCAAAAAACTTCACAGTGTAATAAAGAGAAAGGAATCCAAAGAAACAGGTGATATGGAGTAGACTTCTCATGCGAACCCCACACAGGGCCTGGCACAATAGTTTCTTCTTCTTTTTTTTTTTTGAGACAGAGTTTCACTCTGTTGCCCAAGCTGGAGTGCAATGGCACAATCTCGGCTCACTGCAACCTCTGCCTCCTGGGTTCAAGTGATTCTCCGGCCTCAGCCTCCCAAGCAGCTGGGATTACAGGCATGTGCCACCACGCCCAGCTAATTTTTTTTTTTTTTTGTATTTGTATTTTTAGTAGAAATGGGGTTTCACCATGTTAGCCAGGCTGGTCTCAAACTCCTTGACCTCAGGTGATCCGCCGGCCTCAGCTTCCCAAAGTGCTGGCATTACAGGCGTGAGCCACCACACCTGGCCGGCACAAGTTGTTTCAATGACTGCTTACTGAAGGAGGGTTGAGCAGATCTGGCCTCTGTTCATCCTGTTTCTCGATAAAACCAGAGTGACGCCCAGGATTTCCTCACCCTCTGCTATTGCAGTCACTTCCTCCCCCATTTCTTGTGTCACCTAGAGCCACAAGTCAACATCACTGGCCCCAGGAAGCTATGTCTGGGCCTGGGAGACTGGACTTCTTTTGATCTCAGGGTTGGATAGCCAGGGCCCCACACAGGCCACAGGACATTCAGTGGACAGCCTGCAGATAAAGGCTGGCCCCTGACCCTCACTCCTTGACTTTCCCTCCCAGATGCTCTTGAGCTTTTTCCCACCTCTCCTGATCTAAACTGAGTCTCAGGAAAGGATGTGAAACAGGTTCATACTAAAGTGTAAATGACTGATTAAGCAAATCATTATCCCTCCCACATGCATTGTTACAGTATTCTCTGCACAGCCCTGGGAACATTATCCCCACTTTACAGATAAGGAAACTAAGGTCTGGAGGTCAACATGCCTAAGATCACATGGTAAATGATGGGGATCTCTGGGGCTCCAATCCCTCCCAGGAAGATGTGATTGTGAAAGGGGTTAAAACCAGTGCCTTTCTATTTTAGATGGGTCTTTTTGTTGACAGCATATTCCCACATTTTTATTTTTTATCCAAACTGAGCCTTTGTTTATAATGGGGAAAATTTAACCTTTCTACACATATTGTGATCACTAATATATTCCTGCCAGGCATGGTGGCTCACACCTGTAATCTCAGCACTTTGGGAGGCTAAGGCAGGAAGATTGCTTGAGGCCAGGAGTTCAAGACTAGCAGGGGCAACAAAGCAAGACTTCGTCTCTACAGAAAATAAAATTCAGCCAGGCACAGTGGTTCACGCCTGTAATCCCAGCAATTTGGGAGGCCAAGGTGGGCAGATCACTTGAGGTCAGGAGTTTGAGACCAGCCTGGCCAATATGGTGAAACCCCATCTCTACTAAAAATACAAAAAGTAAGGCCAGGCACGGTGGCTCATGCCTGTAATCTCAGCACTTTGGGAGGCTGAGGCAGGTGGATCATGAGGTCAAGAGATCAAGACTATCCTGGCCAACATGGTGAAATCCCATCTCTACTAAAAACACAAAAATTAGCTGGGCGTGGTGGCACGTGCCTGTAGTCCCAGCTACTCAGGAGGCTGAGGCAGGAGAATTGCTTGAACCCGGGAGGAAGAGGTTGCAGTGAGCCGAGATTGTGCCACTGCATTCCAGCCTGGCGACAGAGCAAGACTCTGTCTCAAAAAAAAACAAAACAAAACAAAACAAAAAACCACAACAACAAAAAACAAAAAGTAGCCGGGCACGGTGGTGCACTCTTGTAATCCCAGCCACAGCTACTTGGGAGGCTGAGGCAGGAGAATCGCTTGAACCCAGGAGGCGGAGGTTGCAGTGAGCCGAGATTGCACCACTGCACTCCTACCTGTGCAACACAGCAAGACTCTGTCTCAAAAAAATTAAAAAGAATACAGTGACAAAACCCCAAGCCAGAGTAAAGGAATGAACTGCCTCATACCAGTTAGTTGGTGGGCAGAGTTGGTGGGCATCCCAAGTCCCTAAGCTGAGTCCGTGAGTGGCTCTCACCTGCTTCCAAGCCCAGAGCCAGGCTAGCCCGGATGGATGTGGGGGGAGGCCCTTTGCCTTTCTCTTGGACACATGGTCCTCGCGCTTCCTCTGCAAACAGAGAAAGAGGCTATTCCCCTGTCTCAAGCTGGCTCTTTCTCAGTTAACTACAAACACTGAGCAGTTTGGCCCCTTTGACGTCAGCCCTCAAAGTATTCAGGAACATTTCTCCACTCCAGAAACTCCTCATCTCACGTGTCAGTTGTCGTTTTCCAGCCAGCGTGTAGAACTGAAACTACTTTCCAGCCTCTCTGGCACATACTACTGAAGGATGTGTGTACATGCATGTGTGTGTATTTGTGTCTGTGTGTGTGCATGTGTGTGTGCTGACTCCAGGAGAGGCCAGGCTAGTGGACAGAATGGCGGAGACAGCCAGAGGTCCAGACAGGCAGCTCTACCTCCTTGGGATCCAGGTGGGCAGCTCCAACTCCTTGGGGTCCAGCCTCCTCATTGTGGGGGTGCAGATCCCAGCGACCTTGTCAGCTCAGCCCAACCCACCACCCTCAGCCAAGCTGCTTCTCCTCACAGGGCCTCTTCCCTGACTACGCCATGGCCTCACCCAACCTTCCCACATCATCATGCGGCTGCCTCCTCCTCACTCAGGCCCCTGCCCCAAGGTCACCTCCTCAGAAGACTCCCCTGACCACCTCATCTCAAGTGCCACCTCTCTTGCCTGTCTGGTCGCTAACTATTGCTTCCCCCAGCTTCCTTTTTCTCAGAGCACTCTCACATGTGAACTTACCTTACTGGCTTGCTTATTGTCCATCTTCCCTGTTTACAATGTCAGTTCCATGAGAGCACCAAGCCTGTCTTGTTTACCTCTATGTCCCCAGTGCCTAGAAGGGTGCCTGGGACGTGGAAGATGTGCAAATGCACATTCGATGAATGAACAAGGCTGTGGGGAGGCCAGTTAGAATTGTAGGCACTCAAACAGTGTTGGCTAGGTGCCCGGGCTTTCATACACTGATCTCATTTCATCCTGGCAGCCGGTCTGTGAGATAGGGATTCTTATGCCCACTGCATAGATGAGCAAACTAAGGCTCAAACCCAGACCTCTCTGACCCCAAAGCTGAGACACAATGTTGTCATGCCTGTTGACTTGGAACTCCCCGCCGCCCAGAAGGTGGCTGTAATAATAAATATATGTTTTCCATAAGAATATGGGATCCACCAGCTTTCAGGCCCTACATCAAAATAATTAAGCTCTAATTAGCATGTCGGGACCATGGATGGGGAGGTGGGAGATCTGGTTTCTAATCCAGGCTCTTCCATGTGTTTGCCTAGGGACTTTGGGCAAGCCACCAGGCCTCACTGAGCCAGAGGATGTTGACATCTGACCTGCCTCTCAGTGAGCATCAAATAAGATAGTGAAGGAGAAAGGGCTCATAGAGGACAATCCCAACACACCACACTGTTACCTGCAATTACCCCTTGGGCCAGGAGTGAGACTGGGGAGGTGTGGGGACCTGGGCACTTTAATGCTTTACCCTTTAGACCAGAACTTCTCAAATGTTACTGTTCAGATGCTTCACTGGGGATCTCGTTAAAGTTAAGAGGCTTTCTACCTTCGCACTGCTTGGACCTTTTACAGTAAGACAGTATTCATCTATAACTTGAGTTTTATAGAAAGGTATACCAATCTCAGCTATCATTATTATTCAATTATTACTGAGAAGATAAATCAATCTGGTATTGAGTACAGTGAGTAGCTGAGGCCACAGACCTGGGGGGGAGCCCTGCTGTACCACCCCATAGCTGTGTGAACAGCGGAACCTTCCCCTGGGCCTGTTTCCTCCTCTGTAAAATCAAGATAACAGCGCCCCCTACCCCTTGGGGCCCTCGTGAGAATTAAAATGAGAAATGTGAGATGATGAACAGAATATCAGAAATGGGAAGCAGTGGTTACTCCACATTTGGTTCCTGGGGGGTTCTGCAAGGCCCCCTCTCACCATGAGAGACAGGACAAGGTGGGGAGTGGCCACGTCCTACCCAGCCAGCCCCAGCGTGTCCTTGGCTACTGTCCACAGGTAAAGTGCAGGGGCAGGCAGGACATCTGAAGGGAAACAAGATGAAGATAGAGCCTGTCTGCCCCAGAAGACCATCTCTGAGAGGAGGACTGGTGGGCACAGCGCGTCCCTGGGCAGGCAAAAAGTGTCCTGGCCCATCTCCTCCTTCACCAAAGGGGATCACCAGGCCTTTATGCCCACTAGGGACAACAGACATAGGGCCCAAGGCCTCACAGCTCTGCAAGGCCCACAGAAATATCTGAGACTTGGAAAAAAATGCATTGACTCTAAAAGTGCAGGAAAAACAAAAACTACGAATATCAAGTAAGTCATCAAAATCAACAATTCATTTCAAAAGCAATATTAAAAATGTCATGGGCCACATGCATTGGCTCACACTGGTAATCCCAGTGCTTTGGGAGGCCAAAGTGGGAGGATCACTTGAGACCAGGAGTTCAAAACCGTACCTCTACAAAAACAAACAAACAAACAAAAAACAAAACAAAACAAAAACAAACAAACAAACAAAAAACCCAGGCTGGAGTGCAGCAGCATGATCCTGGCTCACTGCAGCCTCAACCTCCTGGGTTCAACTGATTCTCCCACCTTAGTCCCCCAAGTAGCTGGGACTACAGGCACGTGCCACCAGGCCTGGCAAATTTTCTTGTATTTTTTTGTAGAGATGGGGTTTGCCATGTTGCCCAGGCTGGTCTTGAACTCCTGAGCTCAAGTGATCTGCCTGCCTTGGCCTCCCAAAGTGCTAGGATTACAGGTATGAGCCACCGCACTAGGAATACAGGTATATGCCACCACACCCAGCTACTTTTTAAAAAGAAATTTAATTTCTCCGTACTCGGGAGGCTGAGGCAGGAGGATCCCTTAAGTCCAGGAGTTTGAGGTTACCTTGAGCTATGATTGCAGCACCGCACTCCAGCCTGAGCAACAGATAGAGACCCTGTCTCCAAATAAGAAAAAGAAAATAAAATAATTAAAATCATACATGATATGGGATCTTTTTAGTATGATTTGTGACAGGGGTGGGGAGAACTCCCATAGTTATTTATAAAACCTAAGTTCTTAAAATGGCTAGAAGGTGAGTTCCCTTATGGTTGGAGTCAGGGGGGCAGGAAGGCATCTGCCATTCATTTAGCACCTACTGAATGCCAGACACTGTGCCACACATTCTATCCATGCAGCCTCACGACACCATTATGAAATGCATCCTAAGATGTACTCATTTTACAGATGGGGAGACTGAGCGAGTGAGCGGCAGACCGGGGATTCCGAGCACGTCACAATGGAAATTATTACGGTGCACTATATTCTGCCACCACCTACTAGCATGGCCTTGGAGATATATACAGGTTTTCCTTGACTTACGATGGGGCTACGTCCCCCAAAATTGAAAAATATCATAAATCAAAAATGCATTCAACACACCCAACCTACCAAAGGGCATCATAGCTTAGCCCAGTCTACCTTAAAGGAGCTCAGAACACTTACATTAGCCTACAGTTGGGCAAAATCATCTGATGCAGACCTATTTTATAATAAAGTGTTGAATGTCTCTTGCAATGTATTAAATACTGAATTGAAAGTGAAACACAGAATGGTTGTATGGCTCCTCGAAGTGTG
Organism: Pongo pygmaeus; assembly: GCF_028885625.2. Classification (NCBI taxonomy): domain Eukaryota; kingdom Metazoa; phylum Chordata; class Mammalia; order Primates; family Hominidae; genus Pongo; species Pongo pygmaeus. Next base: position 202,918,446 of record NC_072373.2, read on the forward strand.
GTTTCTAATGAATGCCTAAGGCTTTCGCACCATCATACAGTTAAGTGGAACCTTCGTAAGTCAGGGACCATCTGTGTGTATGCCTCCTTAAACTTTTACAACATTTTACAATGTACCTGGCATGATCTCACTTAGGGCCATCACATTTAATCTCTCCTCTGCTAATATCCCTGTTTTATAAACAGTAAAATAAAGGTTGCAGGTCACACAGGTATTCAAAGGCAGGACCACAGGTAGGACCTAAGTTTTCTGGCTTCAGGCAATAGGTTATTTCTGCAAGGACATGCATGAAACCTGCAATCAGGGACATCTTATTTTGAATCCTGGCTCGTCCATACAGGCAGTGGCAACTTAAGCAAGGGATTTTCAGAGCTGAGCCTTAGTTTCCTCATCTATAAAATGAGGATTAGAATGCACCCAGCAGAGGGATGGTTGTGATGCAAAGCAGGTGAGCCCCAAAGTGGAGCTTAGCCCATGAGGGTTCTTGGCTTTGCCCAGGAAAAAATTCAAGGGCAAGCTTGAAGTTGAAGGAAACAGCTTTGTTGAACAGGTGATGTACAGCTCCACGACTGCTCCTGCAGAGCAGGGCTACCCCACAGGCAGAGAGTAGCAGCTCAGGGCAGTTTTGCAGTCATATTTATACCCACTTTTAATTGCCTGGAGATTAAGGGGCATTTATGCAGAAATTTCTAGGGAAGGGGTAGTGACTTTTAAGTCATTGGGTTACTGCCATGGAAGGGCAGTAACTCCTGGGTGTTGCCATTGCAAAGGCAAATTGACATGCCACACTGCTGGGTGTGTTTGAAAACTGCTTTTGCCCAGGCCGTGTTTTAGCTAGTCCTCAATCTGGTCTGGTGTCAAAGCCCTGCCTCTGGAGTCCAGTCCCACCTCCTGCCTCAGTTGTGCAGGTGAAAGAGTTCTCTTATACAGAGCACCTGGCTGTGGGGTGAGCAAGGCAGCCTTAGGGCTCATTCCCTGGGCCACACTGCCCCTCAGCCTCTGTTTCCTCAAGTATAAGATGAAAGTACAGAACAGAGGTTCCCTGAAGGCCCCCCCAGTCTGACTCCTGTGATTCAGTGACTTTTGTCTGTTATTGCCTATAACCCACACCACACAATGATCTCAGTCTCTATTTCAGTCCTTTGCTATTAAGGCTAGCATTAGCCCCAAAACACAATAGTAATTCATCCTCTGTAAACGGAGGCCCTCCAAAACCCATGGAGTTCATTTGTTAAAACCTACATTTACAGACCACCTACAGTGAATACCCTCTGCTCACAATAGCTCCAGAGGTAGGTGTTACCATTCCTGCCCTGGTCCTGCTCCCTTAGCCCTGGGCTGGCCTTCCAGGGAGTGTTTTCCTACCAAGCTAACCCACAGGGGAAGAACCTGTCTGCTTCTCTGCAGTTAGAAGCTGAGGAAGGGTGAAATGTTGCACAGGACATGTGTAGGAGGAGAAGGAGCCAGCAAGTTGGCATCCACCCAAGCTCCTGACTAAGGAAAGTGGAGGCAGAAATCCCACAGTTTAATGCAAAGCAGGGATGATGCTGTCTGATCCCCTGTCTCAGAATCCACCTGTGCTTCAGGAAGACACCTGGAGTCGGAAAAACCTTACAGGTGCTGCGGAATTCCTTTTTTTGTTGTTGTTTGTTTGTTTGTTTTTTGATACGGAGTCTCGCTCTGTCGCCCAGGCTGGAGTGCAGTGGTGCGATCTCGGCTCACCGCAAGCTCCACCTCCCGGGTTTACGCCATTCTCCTGCTTCAGCCTCCCGAGTAGCTGGGATGACAGGTGCCCGCCACCATGCCCAGCTAATTTTTTGTATTTTTAGTAGAGTATTTTTAGTTTCACCGTATTAGCCAGGCTGGTCTCAATCTCCTGACCTTGTGATCCGCCCGCCTCAGCCTCCCAAAGTGCTGGGATTACAGGCGTGAGCCACCGCATCCGGCCCGGAATTCCTTTTAAATTAAATTTACTTTAAAAGGAATACATTCCAGCAAGTTTGGAGAAAAGAGAAAAAAATAGTACCTCTAAACCCCACCATCCCAAGAGGACATGAAGCATAGTACAGCCAGGCACAGGCTTTGTCCTGCCATTTCCCAGCTGGGAGATCTTCAGCAAGTGCAGTGTCCCCTCTGAGACTCATTTGCCTCATCTGCAAAATGGGTATAATGATATTAGCACCTACTTCACAGGGGCCATAAAGAGAATTTTTTTCTTTCATTTTCTTTCTTTCTTTCTTTCTTTCTTTTTTTTTTTTTTTGAGATGGTCTCATTCCCATCACCCAGGCTGGGGTGCAGTGGCACAATCACAGCTCACTGCAGCCTCAACCTCCCAGGCTCAGGTAATTCTCCCAGCTGAGTCTCCCAAGTAGCTGGCACTACAGGCACCTACTACCACACCCAGCTAATTTTTGGTATTTTTAGTAGAGTCAGGGTTTTGCTATGTTGCCCAGGCTGGTCTCAAACTCCTGGACTCAAAGCAATCCACCCTCCTCAGCCTCCCAAACTGCTGGGATTACGGATGTGAGCCACTGCGTCTGGCCTCAAGGGTCCTCTTAAACATACAGAAGTCAGAATAGATTACACCTGTGCCTAGAACCCTCCAATGACATCCCATTTCACCCTGAGCAAAAGCCTGCGTCCTTCCTATCTACAGGCACATGGAAAGAAAAATGTCTGAGTCCTCAAGAGAGTCTTCGAGGCTATCCATGATTTGGCACCTGCCCCACCCCACCATCTGCCAACCTCACCCCCACTTGTCCTGCCCACCCTGCTTCAGCCATGCAGGCTTCCTTGCTGTTCCTCATGCACATCACCTGTGTGTCCACCTCAGACCCTGTGCACTGTCCTCTCTTCCTGTGATGTTCTGGACACCCACGTGGCTCCCCCACTCACTGCCTCGAGGCTCCACTTGAATGTCACCTGATTTGACAGCTCTTCTCTGGCCGTCTTGTAAATACCCCCTCCCCACACCCCCGCCTCCCTGTTCTACTTTATTTTCCCCATAACACTTATCATCTCCTCTGATGCTGTGTATTTTACTTGTTCGTGTGGTTTGTTTTTTTCTCCCCAGATGAAGGAATTCTTCATTGAGACGGGGACTTTGTTTTCTTCTCTGATATATCCCTGGCTCCTAGAATAACGTATGGTACAGGAAAGGACCTCATTTGTTGAATGAGTCCACGAATCTTTCCTGCCACCTCCTACCTCTACTAATTAGCTAGCTCTCACGTACCCAGGCCTCTTCGCAACGTCGGTGTCCCTCCCTGGCCAGCTGGCGCCTCCACTTAAAATCTTCAGCCTCAAACAGCACTCGCTAAGGCCCGCTAGCTCTCCCCACCTGCCTCCCTGCCTAGCTCCTGCCTGCTATCTTTACAAGCACCTTCAAGCTTGCTGCGAGCAGCTTCCCGCAGCCCCAGAGTTCACAGTACAAAACAAAGGCATAGCAGACATTCCCAGTGCTGTACCTGGTTCAGCCCTGGCACCTCCCCAGTGAGCCAGGAAAATCAGCCAGGCGAGCAGCCTCATCCTCGGGGCTCACTTCACCAGAGCCGTGGGATTCTCCAGGAACTGTTGTTGTTCTCACCGCAGGCTTCCCAAGTAGTTTTCTGTGGCCACGTGCCTGAGCAGAACTCCCTGTCCTGTTACAGGTGTTCCAAGTCCTCCAAGGCGTCTGGATCCTCTGGCTCTTCCTCCTTTGCCCAGCAGGGTGTGATCTGGGCTGGCCTGAGGAGGCAGGCATACCGGACCCTTAAGTGGAAGCCACACCTCTCCTGCCAGTGCAGCCCCTGCCCCCAAGAGGGAGGGGCAAACCACAGTATTGCCGGTCAGCACGTCAGGTGTATTGGCAAGCCCCGGAAAGGGGGATCTAATTCAGACTGAGGAATGTGAGAGGGCTTCTAGGAGGAGGTGACACATTTAATCCTTTCTTAACATTGTATTATGGAAATGGTCAAACAGAAACAGGAGAGAGAATGATGTAATGAACCCCCAAGTACCTTCCTCCAGCTTCAGCAATTATGAACTTATGGCCACTCTTATTTCATCTATACTCCCATTTGATTATTTTATGTACTTAAACAACTTTTTTTTTTTTTTTTTTTTGAGACGGAGTCTCGCTCTGTTGCCCAGGCCTGGAGTGCAGTGGAACGATCTCCGCTCACTGCAAGCTCCGCCTCCTGGATTCACACCATTCTCCTGCCTCAGCCTCCCGAGTAGCTGGGACTACAGGCGCCCGCCACCACGCCTGGCTATTTTTTTGTATTTTTAGTAGAGACGGGGTTTCACTGTGTTAGCCAGGATGGTCTTGATCTCCTGACCTCGTGGTCCGCCCGTCTCAGCTTCCCAAAGTGCTGGGATTACAGGCATGAGCCACCGTGCCCAGCCCTATTTAAACAACTTTTTAAATTTTTTATTATTTTAACTTTTATTTATTTATGTATTTTTTTAGAGAAGGTATCTCAGGCTGGGTGCAGTGGCTCATGTCTGTAATCCCAGCACTTTGGTAGGCTAAGGAAGGAGGATCGCTTGAGCCCAGGAGTTTGAGGCCATCCTGAGCAACATAGTGAAACACCATCTCTACAAAAAATACAAAAATTAGCTGGGCATGATAATACATGTCTATAGCCCACCTACTTGGGAGGCTGAGGCAGGAGGATCCCTTGAGCCTGGGAGGTGGAAGTTGCAGTGAGCCAAGATTGCACCATTGCATTCCAGCCTGGGTGACAGAGCAAGACTCTGTCTCAAAAAAAAAAAAAAAAAAAAGGGGGTTGTCTCACTCTGCCACCCAGGCTAGAGTGCAGTGGCAAGATAATAGCTCACTGCAGCCTCGACCTCCTGGACTCAAGCTATCTTCCTGCTTCAACCTCTGGAACTATAGGCACTCACCACCTCACCTAGCTTTTTTTTTTTTTTTTTTTTTTAGAAACAGCATCTCACTACATTACTCAGGCTGGTCCCAAACTCCTGGCTTCAAGTGATCCTCCCACCTCAGCCTCCCAAAGCACTGGGCTTACAGGTGTGAGCTACCATACCTGGCCCCCACTGTATTATGTTAAATTCCAGTGATCATATCATCTTGAACATAAACAGTATTTATCTCTAAAAGATAAGGATTCTCTTTTTCTTTCTTTCTTTTTTTTTTTTTTGAGATGGAGTTTCACTCTTGTTGCACAGGCTGGAGTGCAATGGCAGGATCTTGGCTCACCACCAAATCTGCCTCCCAGGTTCAAGCGATTATCCCGTCTCTGCCTCCCGAGTAGCTGGTATTACAGGCATGCACCACCACACCTGGCTAATTTTGTATTTTTAGTAGAGATGGGGTTTCTCCATATTGGTCAGGCTGGTCTCGAACTCCTTACCTCAGGTGATCTGCCCACCTTGGCCTCCCAAAGTGCTGGGATTACAGGCGTGAGCCACTGCACCTGGCTAGGACTCTTTTTCTAACACATTATCAGATCTAAAAAAAAAATAGTAATTCCATCAGGTGTGGTGGCTCACACCTGTAATCCCAGCTACTTGGGAGGCTGAGGCAGGAGAATCACTCGAACCCGGGAGGCGGAGCTTGCAGTGAGCCGAGATAGTGCCACTGCACTCCAGCCTGGGCGACAGAGTGAGACTCCATCTCAAAAAAAAAAAAAAAAAAAAGAAAAAGAAAAAGAAAAAGAGTAATTCCTTACTTCCACCAGGGGCAGATATGTGGTCAATTTCCCTGATGTCACCAAATTTCCCTGATGTCTCTTTTTTTTTTTTTTTTTTTAACAGCGGGTTCTTTCAAATCAGGGTCCAAACAAGGTCCACACATTGCATTTGGTAGATGTGTCTCTTAAGTCTCCCTTAATTTGTAGCTCTCCTGCCCTCTCCCCATTTTTTCCTTGTTCTTTGTCCTATGAATTTCGCACATTCTGGAGGATTTGGCTGATTCCTTTCTGGTGGTGTCGTTTAACATATTCCTCTGTCCCCCATATTTCCTGTAAACTGATAGTTACAGCCAAGGGTTTGATGACATTCAGGTTTGACTTTTGGGGAAGAAGACTTCTCAGGTGGTCTTGGGTCTTTCCTGTTGTTTTGCATGGCAAAGCACATAAGATATGGTTGTCCCACCAGCTTAACCTTAATTTACAAGTAGGAGTTAGCAGGAAAAGGAGAAAGTTGGGGAGGAGGGTATCCCAGGCAGAAGGAGCTGAAACATCCCAGAGAGCTGAGCTGGGTGATATTGGGTTTGGGGTGCTAAGGCTGGGGAAGCAGGCAGGAGCCAGGTTGTGCTCAGCTGTTTGAGCTGAGAGCTGTGGGGAGCTATGGCAGAGACACAACCTAATTTGCATTTTAGAAAGATGCACTGGCTCTGTGGAAGATGGATTTCTGGGGAGACCAGCAAGGAGGCTAAGGCAGGTAAGTTGTCATAGTCCATTCTGTGCTACTATAACAGAATACCTGAGACTGAGTATTTCATAAAGAGCAGAAGTGTATTGGCTCACAGTTCTGCAGGCTGGAAAGTATAAGATCAAGGCACCAGCAGGCTGAGTGTCTGGTAAGGCCATTCGCTTCTTCCAAGATGATACCTTGAATGCTGCATCCTTTGGAGAGGAGAAAGGCTGAGTCCTCACATGGCATGTCTTGGCAAAGGGCCAAGACAAAAGAAGGCCAAACTTGCCCTTTTGTAACAGCATTACTCCCACTCATGAGAGTGGAGCCCCGATGGCCCAATCACCTTCTAAAGGTCCAACCTCCCAATACCTCCATAATGGTAACTAATTATAACACCAGCTTTAGAGCGAACAAGCATTTAAACCATAGCAGAAGTCTTGGTGAAAAGCTGTAAGGGGCTACGTTTAGGAACTGGTAACTAGTAGTAGGGAGGAACTGAAGAGGCTGTGGCTGGGTAATTGGTTGAGTAGTTCCTGTTCTAACTGTATTTTTTTTTTTTTTTTTTTTTGGAGAGAGAGTCTGGCTCTGTTGCCCAGGCTGGAGTGCAGTGGCACCATCTGGGCTCACTGCAAGCTCTGCCTCCCAGGTTCACGCCATTCTCCTGCCTCAGCCTCCCGAGTAGCTGGGACTACAGGCGCCCGCCACCACGCCCGGCTAATTTTTTTGTATTTTTAGTAGAGACGGGGTTTCACCATGTTGGCCAGGATGGTCTCAAACTCCTGACCTCGTGATCCGCCCGCCTCGGCCTCCCAAAGTACTAGGATTACAGGCTTGAGCCACCACGCCTGGCCTCTAATTGTATTTTTAAACCCCATTCTAAGTAGGTAGCAAAGATCCCTTCCCTTGGAGGAGGATGTGGCAGAGTAGAAAGCCACAGCTTCTTGGAGACAGCTACCTCCACGGTGTGTCCTCTGACCTCCTAGAGGGTGTAGTGAAAGGAGGGAGGGAACAGTCATAAGAGAGGGGAGACTGGCATAGCCAGGGCAGCAGACAGACGTTGCTGGATCTTAAGAGTCTAGGTTGCCCCTGGAAGGTAGCAGATTCTCAGACAGGAAGTCCTTGGACATTTACTTGGGTTCAATAAATATTGGATGTCTAGAAAGTGGTGAACAGGCCGGGTGCGGTGGCTCGCACCTGTAATCCCAGCACTTTGGGAGGCCGAGGCAGGCAAATCACCTGAGGTCAGGAGTTCAAGACCAGCCTGGCCAACATGGTGAAACCCCATCTCTACTAAAATTACAAAAATTAGCTGGGTATGGTGGCAGGTGCCTGTAATCCCAGCTACTCAGGAGGCTGAGGCAGGAGAATCGCTTGAGCCCGGGAGGTGGAGGTTGCAGTGAGCTGAGACCACGCCATTGCACTCCAGCCTGGTCGACAAGAGCAAACTCCATCTGAAAAGAAAAAAAGACAGTGGTGAACAATGCAACAATGCAAAGCCTCTGCCCTCACAGGGCTTACATTCAGCCGAAAACATGGGCATTGCACAAATGAATCAACAACAAGGCTCCTGGCCTAGCTAAGTCCCTGGGGTCAGAGGTGCAGCAGAATTTCCAGCCCCTAGGAACTGTGCAGCCTTAGCCGATAAGTATATTACGTCCACAAACAACTACAGACTAAAGCCCCATTTCTGTTTAGGGCCTAGGTCACCCCAAGGAAGTGAGGGGCATCAAAATAATCACCAAGACTGAATCTTCTGCCAGTCCAGAGGGAAGAAAGCTCAGAGACCCACTGCTATTGATTTAATGAGAATACAGCCGTGTGACTTTTCTTGCCCCTGAGCCTGTGGCCTGATTTATAATCTAGGGCATGTCGAGGTATGCGTGGAAGGTAACCTATGGGACTGGTGGGGAAGGAGGGCAGACAAGGAGTCTAGGGCAGCCAGCGCTCCCAGGGCTGAGCAGGGAGTTGGCAATGGTTACACTTGAAATTGGAACAAGGGAGAGAGTTCTGGGAGGGCACAGGAGCTCCTCATAAACCCATCTAGGCTGGGCATGGTGGCTCACGCCTGTAATCCCAGCACTTTGGGAGGCCGAGGCGGGTGGATCATGAGGTCAGGAGATCGAGACCATCCTGGCTAACATGGTACTAAAAATACAAAAAAATAGCCGGGCGTGGTGGCGGGCGCCTGTAGTCCCAGCTACTTGGGAGGCTGAGGCAGGAGAATGGCGTGAACCTGAGAGGCGGAGCTTGCAGCGAGCCAAGATCACACCACTGCACTCCAGCCTGGGCGACACAGCAAGACTCCGTCTCAAAAAAATAAAATAAAATAAAAAAATAAACCCGTCTGAGGGGTGCTAGAGTCTTACTCAGCTTTTGACTGCATGCAGGACTTCTTTTCTTTTCTTCGCTTTGCTTTTTCTGAGACAGGGTCTTGCTCTGTCACCCAGGCTGGAGTGCAGTGGCACTATCATGGCTCATTGCAGCCCTGAACTCCCAGGCTTAAGCAATCCTCCCACCTCAGCCTCTCAGGTATCTGGGACTACAAGTGCACACCACCACACCCAGCTAATTTTTGTATGTTTAGCAAAAAGGGGGTTTGGCTGGGTTGCCCAGGTGGGTCTCAAATTTTTAGGCTCAAGGGATCCACCCACCTCACCCTCCCAAAGTGCTGGGATTACAGGCATCAGTCACCGCACCAGGCCTGCAAGGGCTTCTTTTAAATACCTCAGCTTTTTGGTCAGTGTCCCCTGAAGATGCCGTCATCACCACCACCAGTAAATAAGATATCTTTGTGAATGTAGAAAAGGGGACTCCTCTAGGCCTTTGTGTGTATTAGAAAAAGATGCCTCCAGCTGAGCACAGTGGTTCACACCTATAATCACAGCACTTTGGGAGGCCAAGATGGGAGGATTGCTTGGACCCAGGAGTTCAAGACCAGCCTAGGCAACACAACAAGACCCCATCTCATTAAATAAATAAATAAATAGGCTGGGCGTGGTGACCTCATACCTGTAATCCCAGCCCTTTGGGAGGCCGAGGCAGGCGGATCATGAGGTCAGGAGATCGAGACCATTCTGACCAACATGGTGAAACCCCATCTCTACTAAAAATATAAAAATTAGCTGGGCATGGTGGCAGGTGGCTGTAATCAGAGCTACTCTGGAGACTGAGGCAGGAGAATCACTTGAACCAAGAAGTCGGAGGTTGCAGTGAGCTGAGATTGTGTCACTGCACTCCAGCCTGGCAACAGAGTGAGACTCCGAAAAAAAATTAATTAAAAAATATATATTTTTTAATTTTTTTTTTTTTTTTTTGAGACGAAGTCTCGCACTGTAGCCTAGGCTGGAGTGCAGTGGTGCGATCTCTGCTCACTGCAAGCTCCGCCTCCCGGGTTCATGCCATTTTCCTGCCTCAGCCTCCCGAGTAGCTGGGAATACAGGCGCCTGCCACACGCCTGGCTAATTTTTTGTATTTTTAGTAGAGACGGGGTTTCACTGTGTTAGCCAGGATGGTCTCGATTTCCTGACCTTGTGATCCACCTGCCTCAGCCTCCCAAAGTGCTGGGATTACAGGAGTGAGCCACCGCACCCGGTCAAAAATATATATATATATTTAAGAAAAAAAAAAAAAAAAGGAAAGATGCCCCCATCCCAGACAGGCACAGCTAGGGCTCAGAGTGGAAGCAGGGGTGGGGGTGGGGAGCTAAGCCCCCACTCAGTGCTCTGTCAAGAGCCTTTGACTCAATGGCAGTGCTTCTTCGTGGGCCTGACCAGCTGGAGGCGCCTGTGCTGGGTTTGCTGAAAGAGGTAACTGAAGAGGGAAATCCGAGTGGTCCAGACTTTGCCTTCTTAGCTACAAAACAGCCCCTCTTCTTCAAATTGCCCAAACCATTTGTTTGACTCTTGGCAACTGTAATTTCCAGGAAATCCCCACCACTTTTAAGAGAAAAGCATGTTGGCCAGGCACAGTGGCTCACACCTGTAATCCCGGCCCTTTGTGAGGCAAAGGAGGGAGGATAGCCTGAGCCCAGGAATTCAAAACCAGCCTAAACAACATGAGAGGCTCCATTTCTACAAAAATAAATAAATAAATAAAAATAAAAATTAGCCAGTTGTGGGCACGCACCTGTAGTTCCAGCTATTTGGGAGGCTGAGACGGGAGGATAGCTTCAGCCCAGGAGGCTGAGGCTGCAATGAGCCAAGATCACCACTGCACTCCAGGCTGGGCAAAAGAGTGAGATCCTGTCTCAAAAAAAGAAAAAAAAGACATGTTGTGTGAAGCTGACAAGAAGTAAGGGCTCTTCATGTTTTTGCTGTATCCCTTTTTGTCCTATAACCTCAGTAGCGCACGTTAGTAGAAAAATCAAACTCTGTAAAATATTTTAAAGAGGTTTTTTCTGAGTTAATATGAGTGACCACACCCAGTGAAAACACAAACCCAAGAATCCTTGAGTAAGTGGTCCCAGGAGGTCGAATTACAGTTTGGTTTTATACACATTAGGAAGGCAGGAGTTACAGGCAAAGACATAAGTCAATACACGGAAGGTATACATAGATTTGGTCTGAAAAGGCAGGATATCTTAAAACAGGGGCTTATAGGTTTATTTATTTATTTATTTGTAGACAGGGTCTCATCTCACTCTGCCGCCCAGGCTGGAGTGCAGTGGCCCTACTGCAAGCTCTGCCTCCTGCAACCTCTACTTCCTAGGCTCTAGCAGTCCTCCCACCTCAACCTCTCAAGTAGCTGGGACTGCAGGTGCAAACCACCACACTCAACTAATGTTGTTCACACTGGTCTCAAACTCCTGGGCTCAAGTGATCTGCCCACCTTGGCCTCCCAAAGTGCTGGGATTACAGGCATAAGCCACCACAACCCACCCAGAGATTCTTTTTTTTTTTTTTTTTTGAGGCAGAGTTTCCCTCTTATTGCCCAGGCTGGAGTGCAGTGGCATGATCTCGGCTCACTGCGACCTCCACCTCCCGAATTCAAGTGATTCTCCTGCCTCAGCCTCCCAAGTAGCTGGGATTACAGGCATGTGCCGCCACGCCTGGCTAATTTTGTATTTTTAGTAGAGACAAGGTTTCACCATGTTAGCCAAGCTGGTCTTGAGCTCCAGACCTCAGGTGATCCACCCACCTCGGCCTCCCAAAGTGCTGGGATTACAGGCGTAAGCCACAACGCCCAGCCCAGAGATTCTTTAATTTGCAGTTGGTTAAAGGAGTAAGGTTGTGTCTAAAACCTGAAGTCAGCAAAAAGGAACGTTTTACTTTTTTTTTTTTTTGAGACGGAGTCTCGCTGTGTCACCCAGGCTGAAGAGCGGTGGTGTGATCTTGGCTCACTGCAACCTCCCCCTCCTGGGTTCAAGCAATTCTCCAGTCTCAGCCTCCCGAGTAGCTGGGATTCCAGGCAACTGCCACCATGCCTGGCTAATTTTTGTATTTTTAATAGAGATAGGGTTTCACTACATTGGCCAGACTGGTCCTCAACTCTTGACCTCAGGTGATCTGCCCACCTCGGCCTCTCAAAGTGCTGGGATTACAGGCGTGAGCCCCGGCGCCCCACCAGAAAGGAATGTTTTAAATGATGATAAGATGCTATGTAGCAGGTTGATGGCCTGCTGGCATGACTTAACCCTTGACTGGCATGGCCCTAGATCTTGTTTATAATTTGGTATCTTATTGCCACAAAGAGTCTGTTTCATCAGTCTTACCGTCTCTATTTTAACATTTATGCTGGTCAGTTGTTGTGCCTGACTCCAAAAGGGAGCGGGTATAATGAAGTGTGTCATCATGGCCAGGAATTCAGTTTTTAAGGTTTTTGTGGAGTCCCCATGGCCAAAAGGGGTCTGTTCAATCGGGGTGGGACTTAGAATTTTATTTCTAGTTTACATCATATAAAACAAACACCCTGGTGGCAAAGCCCTTGCAGGAAGGGAAAGCCCTCAGGTGCTGATCACCTTTGCCCATTCCTGGCCTCAGAGCCTCTGGGAAGCCAGGCTGCAACTGTGGTTGACCTGGGGTTCAAGTCCACAGAAGACCGGGACAGAATCTCTGACTGCTGACCTGTAGCCCAGGCAAAGACACTTTGCTCTTTTGCATTCATTCACTCATGTATTTAACATTCGTTCAACATCCATTTATTAAGCAGCCTCTATGTGCCAAGAACTGTGGCAAGTGCTGGTGATACAATGGTGGACAAAACTCGGTTATAGATTAGTGAGAGAAACAGGCTTTGACAGAGTCACGCAGACAAATTAAAATTATAACTGTGATGGGGCTCAGTTTGGGTGCCGTTCTAAGAACCTTGAACTTTTTCATACAGTTCATGGGGAGCCACTGAAGGTTTTGGAGGAGGAAAGTGAAAAGATCAGGCTGGGTGCCATAGCTCACGCCTGTAATCCCAGCACTTTGGGAGGCCAAGGCGGGTGGATCACCTGAGCTCAAGGAGTTTGAGATCAGCCTGGCCAACACGGCAAAACCCCGTCTATACTAAAAATACAAAAAAATGAGCCGGGTGTGGTGGCAGGTGCCTGTAATCCTAGGTACTAGGGAGGCTGAGGCAGGAGAATTGCTTGAAGCTGGGAGACGGAGGTTGCAGTGAGCCGAGATTGTGCCACTGCACTCCAGCCTGGGTGACAGAGTGAAACTCCACCTCGAAAAAAATAAAATAAATAAATAAAAGAAAGTGAAAAGATCACGGAATAATTACTCAAATTTTCCCCTTTGCAGCAGCAGTGACTGCTCAAAAGAATAAGTAGTGAGCTAGGCGCAGTGACTCACTTATAATCCCAGCACTTTGGGAGGCCGAGGCAGGTGGATCACCTGAGGTCGGGAGTTTGAGACCAGCCTGACCAACATGGAGAAACTCCGTCTCTATTAAAAATACAAAAGTAGCCGGCCATGGTGGTGCATGCCTGTAATCCCAGCTACTCGGGGGGGCTGATGCAGGAGAATCGCTTGAACCCAGGAGGCGGAGGTTGCAGTGAGCCCAGATCGCGCCATTGCATTCCAGCCAGGGCAACAAGAGTGAAACTCTGTCTCAAAAAAATAAAAAATAAAAATAAAAAATAAGTAGTGATAAAACCTGGGAGGCCTCAAATTATACCATCTATTCGTGTCTTCTCTTATCTGGGCTTTTTGTGATGGTTGGTCCTTAAAAATCTCAGAAATTTTTAAGTTGTCCACAATTGACAAACTTGGCCTGGCCAAACATTAATTGAAGAAACCTGCTTCTGTTCCTGGGTTCCACTCTATTTCTCCTCATCCATTTCTGAATTTCACCCAGATTCAAAACTAGAGTCAGTTGAGGGTTAGCACAGTTCCTGGCACTGAATATATATTCATCAAATAAATGTATGGTGGAATGAGTAAGTCTGGATGAATAAAAAAATTAATGACTTGAAGACACCCAAAGCTTTGCCCCTTCCTATGACTTCTGCTTGCTCTGCCCCTTTCTTTCCCACAGTCTCTGCCGTGGTGCAGGTCTGCGTCATTGCTACCTGGGTCTGTTAATCCAGCTTCCTAACAGATCTCCCTACCTCTAGTCTCAGGCAGTTCCTGGCCTCTCCACACTCCCTCACTCTGCCTCACTCAATCTGGAAGTGATCTTGTAATTCTCTTGCTCCAAAAACCTGTGGCTCCCCATGGCTGTGGGAAAAAAAATCCTAAGTTTTTTTTTTTTTCTTATTTTACTTTGTTTATGACATTAGTTAATTCACATTACACACTCACTTTACATATATATGCATACATATTTATATATATAAAATGTGCATAACTATATTTTATATATACAGATATATATGGTTGTAGGTTACATAGTTTCTCTAAGTAAATTTTACCCTTTAGAAGTGTTTATTTCTGAATCATCTCTCATACCTTTTAAAAAAGGATGTAATACAGATCATCTATATACATATATTTTTGTATTTTATAAATTCACTATTAAGAATGTGAATTTTGTGTGTTCTAAGCTAATTTTTTTTTATCATGCTACAAACTTGATTCTTTTTCTCTTCTAACATTTTCGAAAATTAGATCTTTCAGGGATTTCTCTGACAAATAGTTTTGCTTTTATCATTCTAACGACCAGAGAGCTGCATAGATTCTTCTGTTAAGCAACTTCATTTGGAAAACCTATGACTAAAGAAATATGTGTTGCCTTTCTTGCCTGGTGCCATTTTCCTACATTGATTTTTGACTGGTAATTTTCCAAAACCTGTTTTTGTATAAATTTTTAAATGAACACAATCTTATCATTTATTAAATATATCCCACACATAATTTAAAATAACAGTTGCATAAAATAGATTTTTCTAAGGATCATGAAAATTAAATTAATGTACATTATGGTAGAAGAAAAGTCAGAAAGACTAATGTGTTACAGACCTTTGTTGCAGAAACATCTTAATATAGTCTTCTAGGAAACAATAAACTTTTTAGGCCTATATAATAAAAGTTTATTATGCATTAAACAAATTATTGCTATATTTTGCATAAACATCTCATAGCTCTTATGCAAAAATGAATAGTGAATCTTTAAGAATGCAGTTTTTTCAAATTTATTTAACTTGACTCTCTAAGACCATATAGTTTTTTTTGTTTTTTTTTATACTTTAAGTTTTAGGGTACATGTGCACAATGTGCAGGTTTGTTACATATGTATACATGTGCCATGTTGGTGTGCTGCAACCATTAACTCGTCATTTAGCATTAGTTATATCTCCTAATGCTATCCCTCCCCCCTCCCCCCACCCCACGACAGTCCCCGGTGTGTGATGTACCCCTTCATGTGTCCATGTGTTCTCATTGTTCAATTCCCATCTATGAGTGAGAACATGTGGTGTTTGGTTTTTTGTCCTTGCGATAGTTTGCTGAGAATGATGGTTTCCAGCTTCATCCATGTCCCTACAAAGGACATGAACTCATCATTTTTTATGGCTGCATAGTATTCCATGGTGTATATATGCCACATTTTCTTAATCCAGTCTATCATTGTCGGACATTTGGGTTGGTTCCAAGTCTTTGCTATTGTGAATAGTGCCGCAATAAACATACGTGTGCATGTGTCTTTATAGCAGCATGATTTATAATCTTTTGGGTATATACCCAGTAATGGGATGGCTGGGTCAAATGGTAAAAAAATCCTAAGTTCTTAGCATGACATTTAGCTTGGGCACTGTCACTTCTTTGTAGGTGTCTCTCTTACCATCTGTCCTCCTGGGTACACCTCTTCCTGGAGTACTCTTTAAAATTATACATAGTGGCCGGGCACAGTGGCTCATGCCTGTAATCCTAGCACTCTGGGAGGCCAAGGCTGGCAGATCACTTGAGGCCAGGTGTCAAGACCAGCCTAGGCAGCACAGCAAAACCTCGTCTCTGAAAAGAGTTGGGCTCAGGAGTCACACAGAACTGGGTTCAACTCCAACTCTTCCCTCTACTAGTTCTGTGACCTTAGGCTGATGACAGTCTCACCAGAGTGGTCAGGCACACCATTACAGCACCCAAAGGTTACAGGAACAGTAAGACATTCATCCATAGGTCAGTCAGGAACCCCTGACCAGGGTAACTAACCGTCTTAGTTCAACTGGGACTGGGTGGTGTGAGGAGGTTTCTGGAATATGGGACTTGGGACTTTCACTTAAAAACTGGGAAAGTTGGCTGGGCGCTGTGGCTCACGCCTGTAATCCCAGCACTTTGGGAGGCCGAGGTGGGCAGATCACAAGTTCAGGAGATAGAGACCATCCTGGCTAACACGGTGAAACCCCGTCTCTACTAAAAATACAAAAAATTAGCCAGGCGTGATGGTGGGCACCTATAGTCCCAGCTACTCGGGAGGCTGAGGCAGGAGAATGGTGTGAACCCAGGAGGCAGTGCTTGCAGTGAGCCGAGATGGCGCCACTGCATTCCAGCCTGGGCAATAGAGCAAGACTCTGTCTCAAAAAAAAACAAAAAAACAAAAAGAAAAACTGGGAAAGTCCTGGGCAAACCAGGACTAATGGTCACCTTGTACCTTTGGCCCCAGCCAGTGTCTTGTGTTTAATCCAATGTACCATGCAAACATTATTTTCTATTTGTAGCTGTGATGTAGAAGAGGTTGGGGGGCAGTTTCCTTATCTGTAAAATGTGGATGACATACTGCTTCCCTCATTTGGTGATCATGAAGATTAAGTAAATAAAGCAGGACCTTTGACCCTATCCTTTTTGCCAGAGGTACACCCAGATCCCATGCCTTTTCCAGTGTAATGATCTTTACTCCAAGATCTTAGAAAACACCCACAATTCATCTGTCATTGTGACAAATATAAAGTATAGCAACATGCTATGTTGAATTGGAAAAAGAAATGTAAACGTCTAACCTTAAAAAATAAGTATTTTCGGCTGGGCGCGGTGGCTCACACCTGTAATCCCAGCACTTTGGGAGGCCGAGGCTGGCAGATCACGAGGTCAGGAGTTCGAGACCAGCCTGGCCAACATGGTGAAACCCCGTCTCTACTAAAAGTACAAAACTTAGCAGAGCGTGGTGGCGGGCACCTGTAATCCCACCTACTCAGGAGGCTGAGGCGGGAGAATCGCTTGAACCCGGGAGATGGAGGTTGCAGTGAGCCAAGATTGCGCCACTACACTCCAGCCTGGGCGAGAGAGTGAGACTCTGTCTCAAAATAAATAAATAAATATAATATAATATTTTCACCTGGGTGTGGTGGCTCACACCTGTAATTCCAGCCCTTTGGGACTCCAAGGTGGACGGACTGCTTGAGCCCAGAAGTCCCAGACCAGCCTGGGCAACATGGTGAAATCCCGTCTCTACAAAAAAATTATAAAAATTAGCTGGGCATGGTGGTGCACACCTGTTGTCCTAACTACTTGGGAGGCTGAGGTGGGAGGATGGCTTGAGACTGGGAAGTTGAGGCTGCAGTGAGCTGAGATTCTGCCACTGCACCTCCAGCCTGGGTAACTGAGTAATACTCTGTCTCAAAATAAATAAATAAATAATGGTACAGAAGCCTTAGGAGGATAACAAAATAAATAAAGCAAGGATCCAAAGAAGTATGGGACATGAGGATCTAGATTTTGTGGGGCCAGAAGCTTACACAATTTGGGCAGCTTTCTTTAAGAAAAAGAATGCAAAGATACAAACGTAAGTATGAATGTAGACCCTTGGAAGAGGCTGTGCAAGTGAGGGGCCCTGAAGCTTAAACCTCACGAGCTTCCCAGTAAATCATTGTTTCTGTATGTTTTGTCTGCTCTTTAAGATATCTGAAGTATTCATAAGAATTAGCCATCCTAAAACTTTAATTGCACTTTAAAATTTTAAGCATATTTAATTAAATGTGTAAACAATGTTTAAATACCCAAAGGTTTGATTTCAAGTTTTATTAGCTATTAGAGTTTAATAAATTTAGCATTGAACAATAAGTTGACCCTTGAACAACACAGGTTTGAACTGCACAGGTCCACTTATATGGATTTTGTTTGTTTGTTTGTTTTTGAGATGGAGTCTCGCTCTGTCACCCAGGCTGGAGTACAGTGGCGAAATCTCGGTTCACTGCAACCTCTGCCTCCTGGGTTCAAGCAATTCTCCTGCCTCAGCCTCCAAAGTAGCTGGGATTACAGGCGCCCACCACCATGCCCGGCTAATCTTTTTGTATTTTTAGTAGAGACGGGGTTTCACCATGTTGGCCAGGCTGGTTTCCAACTCCTGACCCCAAGTGATCCGCCAGCCTCGGCCTCCCAAAATGCTGGGATTACAGGCATGAGCCATCGTGCCTGGTGTGGGCGGCAAGCCACCCAGGCGCTGAGGCAAGAGACAGAGGACACGAGCTGTTCCAGTATAATAAAATATAAAACAAGAATAGTTATACCAGATATAGATCTTAGATATGATTATATATGAATATCATTAATCATTAGTTTGTAGCAATTACTTCTTATTCCAATATTATAATAATCCTCGCTCTATAATCATAGCCTAGGAAAAACCAGGCCATACAGAGATAGGAACTGAGGGGACATAGTGAGGTGTGACCAGAAGACAAGAGTGCGAGCCTTCTGTTATGCCCAGACAGGGCCACCAGAGGGCTCCTTCGTCTAGCGGTAATGCCAGCGTCTGGGAATATGCCAGTTGCCAGGCGGACTGTGGTCCAGCGGTAGCGTGTCAAGGGAAAACACCTGCTACTTAGCAGACTGGGAAAGGGGGTCTCCCTTTCCCCGGGGGAGTTTAGAGAAGACTCTGCTCCTCCACCTCTTGTGGAGGGCCTGACTTCAGTCAGGCTTGCCCGCAGTTATCCGGAGGCCTAACCGTCTCCCTGTGATGCTGTGCTTCAGTGGTCACACTCCTAGTCCGCCTTCATGTTCCATCCTGTATGCCTGGCTCTGCCTTCTAGATAGCAGTAGTAAATTAGTGAAAGTACTAATAGTCCCTGATATGCAGAAATAATGGCGTAAGCTGTCTTTCTCTCTGTCTCTTCTCCCTCTCTGCCTCAGCTGCCAGGCAGGGAAGGGCCCCCTGTCCAGTGGACACATGACCCACGTGACCTTACCTATCATTGGAGGTGACTCACATTCTTTACCCTGCCCCTTCTGCCTTGTATCCAATAAATAACAGCGCAGTCAGACATTCGGGGCCACTACCGGTCTCGGCGCATTGGTGGTAGTGGTCCCCCGGGCCCAGCTGCCTTTTCTCTTATCTCTTTGTCTTGTGTCTTTATTTCTACACTCTCTCGTCGCTGCACACAGGGAGAGACCCACCGACCCTGTGGGGCGGGTCCCTACAGCCTGGCCCACTTATTATTATTATTATCTCTTTTTTTTTGAGACAGAGTCTTACTCTGTTGCCCAGGCTGGAGTGTAATGACAGGATCTCTGCTTACTGCAAACTCCGCCTCCTGGGTTCAAGCAATTCTCCTGCCTCAGCCTCCGGAGTAGCTGGGATTACAGGCGTCCACCACCATGTCTGGCTAATTTTTTGTATTTTTAGTAGAGACGCGGTTTCATCATGTTGGCCAGGCTGGTCTTGAACTTCTGACCTCATGATCCACCCGCCTCAGACTCCCAAAGTGCTGGGATTATAGGCATGAGCCACCATTCCCAGCCCCAGCCCACTTTTACAGATTTTTTTCAACCAATCGCAGATTGAAAATATAGTGTTTCCAGAACGCGAAACCCAGTATAGGAGGGCTGACTTTGCATATTAGCAGGTTCCACAGGGCCAACTATGGGACTTGACTTGAGTATGGGCAGATTTTGGTATACTGGGGGTCCTGGAACTGATCCTTTGTGTATACCGAGGAACAAATGTAGTTGTGAATGAAATGTTCTGCTCCACTCTCTGATATTGAAAGTAATTCTATCAGTATTATCCATTCATAATGAGTATTACTGGTAGAAATAATCAGTGTAATTTAAAACTGAAAACAGCTAAAACTCCATCTAGTAAAATTATCTTAGACCAAAAAAATTTTTGGAAAATCACATGTGTTTAACATTGAAAACTATTTTAAAAAATCACCCCAGGCCAGGCGCGGTGGGTCACACCTGTAATCCCAGCACTTTGGGAGGCCAAAGCGGGTGGATTGCCTGAGGCTGGGAGTGCGAGACCAGCCACTATGGTGAAACCCCGTGTCTACTAAAAATACAAAAAATTAGCCAGGCGTGGTGGCAGGCACCTGTAATCCCAGCTACTTGGGAGACTGGGGCAGGATAATTGCTTGCATCCAGGAGACAGGTTGCAGTGAGTTGAGATTATGCCACTGCACTCCAGCCTGGGCTCGACAGAAGGAGACTCCCTCTCAAAAAAAAAAAAAAAAAAAGTTCGGCGGGCATGGTGGCTCACGCCTGTAATCCCAGCACTTTGGGAGGCCAAGACGGGTAGATCATTTGAAGTCAGGAGTTTGAGACCAGCCTGGCCAACATGGTGAAACCCCATCTCTACTAAAAATACCAAAAAAAACTTAGCTGGGCGTGATGGTGCATGCCTGTACTCCCAGCTACTCGGGAGGCTGAGACAGGAGAATCGCTTGAGCATGAGAGGCAGAGGTTGCGGTGAGCTAAGATTATGCCACTGCACTCCAGTCTGGGTGACAGACTGAGACCCTGTCTCAAAAAAAAGAAAAAATCACTCCAAATCAAATTATACTTGATACAAATAAGGAGCACCCATAAAATGACAGTGGCAGATGTAAAAAATCTGTAAAATTTGATCGGGATCTAATTTTTATTGATGAAATAAATTTTCATTGTAAACTCTGCCCAGGAAATACTCCATAAAAATGATTTCTGCAGAATTAAAATGGCAAAAATTGGAAATGGGTAACTTACACTGTACAGAATATTGAACAGAGAATTAAGTATAAATGGAAATTCACCAATATTGGGTCAGATCTGATTAAAATATGTATATTTATGAAATGGAGGCAAAATGACATTGGAGGTTAAAATGGCAGGTCTAAAACATTGAGACATATATTAAACACTTAGCAGAGCAAATAATGCATGTACCTGGCAGGTGGTATGTACTCAACAAAGAGCAGATTGGGTTATTTTTTTCCTCTCTCTTTAAAACAATAATGTTTTTAATTGTGGTAAAATATATATAACCTAATACTTAGGACTTTAACCATTTCAAGTGTACAGTTCAGTGGCCATAAATATATTCACGTTGCTGTACAACCATCACCACTATCCACCTCTGGAACTTTTCCATCTTCCCAAACTGAAATTCTGTACTCATTAAATACTAATTATCTATTGCCCTCTATGACCACTATTTGACTCTTTTGTTGTTGTTGTTGTTTTGAGACAGGGTCTGGCTCTGTCACCCAGGATGGAGTGCAATGGCGCGATCTCTCCACCTCCCGGGCTCGAGCCATCTTCCCACCTCAGTTCTCCCAAGTAGCTGAGATTACAAGTGGGCACCACCATGCCTGGTTAATTTTGTATCCCTTTGACTTTCTGTGCATATGAATTAGACTACTTGAGGTACCACATATAAGTGGAATCAGATAATATTTGTCCTTTTGTGACTGGCTTATTTAACTTTGCAGTTTTTGAGGTTCTCCACATTGTAACATGTCTCAGAATTTCCTTCCTTTTTAACGCTGAATATTAATCCACTGTATATCTATACCACATTTTGTTTTGTTTATCCTTTTATGTGTCTGCTTCCACTTTTGGGTATCATGAATAATGCAGCTATGCACACAGGTGTTCAAATATTTCCAAGTCCTCCCATTCAATTCTTTTGGGTATAGACACAGAAGTCGAATTGCCGGGTCATATGGTAATTCTATTTGTAATTATTTGAGGAACCACCATACTGTTTTCCATAGTTGCTGTGCCATTTTACATTCCCAGTAACGGTGCACAAAAGTTTCGATTTTCCACATCCTCACCAACATTTGTTGTTTTTTATTTTGTTGAATAGTGGCAATCCTAATGGGTGTGTCACCAGATTGGTCTTAAAGGATGATTTCAGCTGGACCACACCTGTAATCCTAGCACTTTGGGAGGCCAAGCTGGGCGGATTACTTGAGCCCAGGGGGTCGAGATCAGCCTGGGCAACATGGGAAACCCCGTTTCTACAAAAAATACAAAAATTAGTCAAGTGTGGTGGTGCACACCTGTAGTCCCAGCTATGTAAGAGGCTGAGGCGGGAGGTTCACCTGAGACCAGGGAGGTTGAGTCAAGGCTGTGGTGAGCTGTGATCATGCCACTACACTCTAGCCTGGACAATACAGCAAGACCCTGACTCAAAAAAAAAAAAAAAGACGATTTCTCTTCTTCTCAGTCTTACTTTAGATTTCCCTGACAGCCCCCAGTCCGGGAATAAAGTGTACAACCTGCCTGGAGAGGGAAGTGGAAGACCTCCCAGAAATTACTTTTATGTGACAGGAAAACTTCAACTTGACAAAACTAAATTAAGAGATGAGTTTACTACCACATCCACACACACAGTAAATACCAATTACTTTAGCATTGATTGAGAACTAACTCCTCTATTTGACTTATCAGATCACCCAGGTCTTGAAATCCTGGGCGAAAATCTGATTTTGATATTTGGCATTGTGTTATATTTTAAGACATTTTAATTTCTTTCTCTTTTTTATTTTGTTAAGAGATAGGCTCTTGCTCCCTTGTCCAGGCTGGAGTGTACCAGCCATTCACAGGCAAGATCATCACACACTGTAGCTTCGGATTCCTGGGCTCGAGCGATCTTCCAGCCTCAGCCTCCCAAGTAGTTGGGATTGCATGGTGTACCACTGCACTTGGCTCTTTCTGATTTACTTATTTATTTTTTGAGACAGAGTCTCGCTCTTTCCCCCAGGCTGGAGTGCAGTGGCGCGATCTCGGCTCACTGCAAGCTCCGTCTCCCGGGTTCACACCATTCTCCTGCCTCAGCCTCCCGAGTAGCTGGGACTACAGGCACCTGCCACCATCTGATTTATTTTTAAAGAGGAAGGAAGAAGGGGAAGGAGGAAGGAGAAGGAGGACAAGGAGGAGAAGAAGCAGCAGAAGGAGGAGAGGAGGGAGGAAGGAGGAAGGGGGAGGTGGAGGGGGAGAGGAAGGAAGGAATGAGGGAGGGAGGAAGGAGGGAGGAAGGAGGAAGGAAGGAAGGGAGGGAGGGAGGGAGTTGGGCTTGTAATCCCAGAAGGATTACGAAGGAGGCTGAGGCAGGAGAAAGGAGGAGGAGAGAGGAGGAGGAGGGTGGAGGAGGAAAGAGGAGGAGGAAGGGGGAGAGAGGAGGAGGAGGAGAGAGGTGGAGAAAAAAGAAGGAAGGGGGAGGGAGTTGGGCCTGTAATCCCAGAGATCGCGCCATTGCACTCCAGCCTGGGCGACAGAGTGAAACCCTGTTTTTCACACACACACACACAAAAACCAGGCCTGGTGGCTCACGCCTGTAATCCCAGCACTTTGGGAGGCCGAGGTGGCAGATCACCTAAGGTCGGGAGTTCAAGACCAGCCTGACCAACATGGAGAAACCCTGTCTCTACTAAAAATACAAAAAAAGAAATTAGCCGGGGGTGGGTGGCGTATCCCTGTAATCCCAGCTACTTGGGAGGCTGAGGCAGGAGAATCGCTTGAACCCGGGAAGCAGAGGTTGCAGTGAGCCGAGATCGGGCCATTGCACTCCAGCCTGGGCAACAAGAGCGAAACTCTGTCTCAAAAAAAAAAAAAAAAGAAAAGAAGAGAAAAAGAAAAAAAAGGAACAGGGAAGGAGTTGGGGGAGAAAGGGGGATGGGTGGGAGGAAAAGGGAGGGGGCAGGAGGGAGGTGGAGAGGAGGCGACCAGGGAAATCTGTTTAATTAAAACAAATCACCGCGAAGGTCCGCGGCGACTGTTGACTCGATGTGATTTCTGCCCAGTGCTCTGAATGTCAAAGTGAAGAGGAGGAGGAAGAAGAAAGAAGAAAGCAGGGTGCAGTGGCTGACGCCTGTAATCCCAACACTTTGGGAGGCCAAGGCGGGTGGATCACTTGAGGTCAGGAGTTCGAGACCAGCCTGACCAGCATGGCGAAACCCCCATCTCTACTAAAAATACAAAAATTAGCCGGGTGTGGTTGCACGTGCCTGTAATCCCATTTACTCCGGAGGCTGAGGCAGGAGAATCACTTGAACTTGGGAGGCGGAGGTTGCAGTGAGGTGAGATCGCACCATTGCACTCCAGCCTGGGCAACAAAAGCAAAACTTCATTTCCAAAAAAAAAAAAAAAAAAAAGGAAAAAGAAGAAGAGAAGAAAAAACACACAGTCCTGGAGCCCAAAGGCCATGTCTATCTTACTTAACCATTGAATCCCAGTGGCCAGCACAGGGCCAGGAACAAAGAAGGCGTAAACAATTCTTTTTTTTTTTTTTGAGTCATAGTCTCTCTCTGCCACCTAGGCTGGAGTGCAGTGGTGGCATCACAGCTCACTGCAGCCTGGACACCCCAGGCCCAGGTGATCCTCCCACCTTAGCCACCCCAGTAGCTGGGACCCCAGGCACTTGCCACCACACCAGACTAATTTTTTAAAATATTTTTTGAGAGAGGGTCTAACTATGTTGCCCAGGCTGGTCTCAAACTTCCAGCCTCAAGCGGTCCTCCCGCCTCAGACCCCATTTGCTGGGTTTACAGGCATGAGCCACAGCACCTGCTAATTTTTCTTAAATACATAAATGAACATAAAATTCTAACAATGCATTAGTATTTTGAGGAAGGAACTGACAAAATGTTCCACTCCCTATGGGAGGAACAGACCAGCACGTTATATGAAGAATTATGAAAAATGGTCAAAATGACTGGAGAGGCCAAGCCTGGATGAGACTGGGGTGGGGACAGGTGGGGGACGAGGTGCACCACCCTCAGATCTTTCACAAGTCGGTCATGGGCAAGAGGGCGTAGGTTTCTCACAGCCCCACTGGGGAGAATCGGCACCATTGGTGGCATTACACGAAGAGAATGTGACTTCCTATGTAAAAGAATAAGCAACTCCACGCGGTGCTGTGAGGTTAGTGCTGCGAATCCCTCAGGTGCGCAATTTCCGCGCAACCGCGGGTGGGAAACACCGAAGCCAAAACTCCACTACAGCCCTTTAGATGAAGGCGTCGTCTGATTGGTGATAGTTTGGCGGGAACCTGGGCACGCCGAACAAAGGAAGTGACGTCAGAAGTCGCGCACTTGACGAGAGTGGGATCACACGGCGCTGCGTCGCGGTAGTATTGTTCTCATTGGTTGATTTCTTGCGATACCGCCCTGCCAGCTCCTTGCTTCCGCTAGTGCGGAGGGTTTTGCCCTTCGTAAAGATGGCCGCGGAGGCTTTTGGAGCCAACTGGGAGCGCAGTACGCGTTTTCTGGAGCATGGGCAGAGAAGACAGGAACAAGCGTAGCATTCGTGAGCACCGATTGGCTGAAGCGAGAAGCACCTGGGAGCTGACTGGCTCCGCCATTCGCGGGAAGGAGTTTGTGGCGCCCGAGAAAAGTAGCCAGAGCGGCGCAGTGGCGGCCGCCTTCTGTGGTTTTCCGCGATTCCCCCAGACCCGAACCTTCTCGGCCTCTTTGCGGAGAATCGTGACCAAGATGTGGAACAGTAATGATGGGGGTGCGGGGTGGAAGAGGAAGAGAATCGCAGGAGGTTTTAGCAAGAGGGCGAGCCTGGTGTCCGAGAGGCGTGTGGTAGCGGGAGAGGAAGGGCGGGAGCGGAGCTGGGGCGTTTGGGGGTCGCAGGAAGGCGGCGAGGGAGGTTAGGGAGACTCGGGCAGTGTTTGGAGGGGCGAAGCCTCGGGGAGCCTGCGGGTTTCTCGGAGGCGTGGGACGTGGCACAGGCACTAATCCTGTTGTTCAAAACAGGTGGATTCGAAAGCTATGGCAGCTCCTCATACGGGGGAGCCGGCGGCTACACGCAGTCCCCGGGGGGCTTTGGATCGCCCGCACCTTCTCAGGCCGAAAAGAAATCAGTAGGTTGAAAGGAGTATTTAGTTTTGTTTTATCCTGTCCTGAAGTCCCTGAGTCATTTATGACAGAAACTTTATGCTTTGAAGGAAGATTTCAACATGAACTGATGCGATAATGATCTATTATTATCCGCATCTCTTATAATTAAGTGCTGTAAGTTTCAGAAATGAAATCTTGCCAAATTTTGCACCTCCTGTTTCCCTGGCTTTTCCCCTTGTTGGCCTTATTTTGAAATTGACCAGCCTAGCTAATGAATCAGTCATGTGTGAACGCTCTCAACTTGTTTTTTTATTATTTATTTTTATTTTTTAAAATAGAGATGGGGTCTCACTATGTTGCCCAGGCTGGTCTCAAACTCCTGAGCTCAAGCGATCCTCCCACCTCGGCCTCTCCAAGTGCTGGGGTAACAGGTATGAGCCACTGCTCCTGGCCTGAACTTGTATTAATAGTCTCTTTTACATTCTTTTTTTTTTTTTTTTTTTTTTTTGAGATGGAATCTCGCTCTGTTGCCCAGGCTGGAGTGCAATGGCGCGATCTCGCCTCCCCGCAACCTCCGTCTCCCGGGTTCAAGCGATTCTCCTGCTTCAGCGTCCCGAGTAGCTGGGATTACAGGCATGCGCCACCACGCCCGGCTAATTTTGTGTTTTTAGTAGAGACGGGGTTTCTCCATGTTGGTCAGGCTGGTCTCCAACTCCCGACCTCAGGTGATCCACCCGCCTCAGCCTCCCAAATTGTTGGGATTACAGGCGTGAGCCACGGAGCCCGGCTCAAAGTCGTTTTTAAATTAAATGGGATGAGGCGACATCAGGAGTGTGGTTTTTGGGCCGGCCGCGGTGGCTCACGCCCGTAATCCCAGCACTTTGGGAGGCTGAGGCGGGTGGATCACCTGAGATCAGGAGTTCCTGACCAGCCTCGCCAACATGGTGAAACCTCGTCTCTACTAAAAATACAAAAATTAGCCAGGCGTGGTGGCGGGCGCCTGTAATCCCAGCTACTAGGGAGGCTGAGGCAGGGGAATCGCTTGAACTTGGGAGACAGATTGCAGTGAGCCAAGATGGTGCCACCGCACTCCAGCCTGGGCGATAGAGCAAGAGTAGACTCTGTCTCAAAAAAAGAAATGTGGTCTTTGAAGTCATAGATGTGTGTTCTGCCATTGCCGTGCTGTTTTGCTTGTAGGGTGTCACTGGACACATTTCTTAACTGGCTTGGGAGTCAGTTTTGCCCCTGTGAAGAGGGGCTAACGTACCTTAAAATGTCATTGTGAGACTTAATATTATATACAAAGAATACAGGCTATGGAGCCAGAACGTGGGGGCTCCAGAATCCATTTTGCCTTTTAACTGGTATTGTGACTTCAGGAAAGCATCTTGAAGGCTGTGGCCCTTGGTTTTTCTCATCTGATGATACTGGTAGTACTTATGTCACAGGGTGATATTGAGAATTGATGAGTAAGGCAATGTGTAGGAAAACAATCTATAGAAAGCTGTCTAAATGTTGATTAGTCACTCTGAAATGAGTTTGCCTTTTTTTTTTTTGAGACAGGGTCTCTGCCAGGCTGGAGAGCAGTGGCATGTGATCACAGCTCACTGCAGCTTGGACCTCCATGCCTCAAGTGATCATCCCACCTCAGCCTCTCTAGCAGCTTGTTGGTACTACCTATGTGCAATGCGGTGTCAGGCTAATTTTTGTGTTTTTTTTTTTTAGAGGCAGGGTTTGGCCATGTTGGCCAGGCTGGTCTCAGACTCCTAGCCTCAAGCGATCCACCCGCCTCAGCCTCCCAAAGTGCTGAGATTACAGGTGTGAGCCACCACTCCCAGCTGAGTTTGCATTTAACAACTGCAATTTCATTCTATAAATGTGAGGTTAATTTGACTTCTCTTTAGGAGTCACTGAGATGTGTTAAGATTCAGTGTAAGCAAGTTAAAAAACTCATTGATATTCTGGTATATTTGGACATTGCTTTATAACTTTCTTTCTTTCTTTTTTTTTTTTTTGAGACGGAGTCTCACTCTGTCGCCCAGGCTGGAGTGTAGTGACGCAATCTTGGCTCACTGCAACCTCCACCTCCCGGCTTCATGCCATTCTCCTGCCTCAGCCTCCCGAGGAGCTGGGACTACAGGCGCCCGCCACCACGCCCAGCTAATTTTTTGTATTTTTTTAGTAGAGACGGGGTTGTACCATGTTGGCCAGGATGGTCTTGATCTCCTGACCTCATGATCCGCCTGCCTCGGCCTCCCAAAGTGCTGGGATTACAGGTGTGAGCCACCGTGCCCGGCCGCTTTATAACTTTCATATAAATTATTTTATATAATTCTGTAAGGAATTTATTGTTCATTCCAGCATACAACAGAGACTTAGGTATATAAAGGGACTGCCTAAGCTTACATAGCTAGTAAGGAACTAGAATCAGACAGTACGCACATTATGTTGAACAAATCCAACATCTGATGAGCAGCAACTTCTCCCTGTTGTAGTTTTCTCTTTCCTGGAAGATCTCAAGGGACTTTAATTCTCTATTTTGATTTTCTTGAGGTCGTGAAGGAGAAAACAAGGTAGATGATTGGTTCTCATCTTTTCTTCTCAAGCTTAACTATTTTTCTCCATTCTGGTTGTTATAATTTTTATCTCAGAATTCCTAAAAGCTGGATATTAAGATAGCTTTTCAGAGAATAATGCTTGTAAGTTGGAGACTCAATCCCAGTCTCTGGATTTTTTTTTCTTTTTGTGGAGACAGGGTGTCACTATGTTGCCCAGGCTGGTCTCAAACTCTTGGGCTAAAGCAGTCTTCCCACCCTTGCCTCCTGTGGTGCTGGTATTACAGGCATGAGCCACCACACCTGGACAGTCTTTGTTTTTATTTTATTTTTTTTTTTTGAGACAGTCTTTCTCTGTTGCCCAGGCTGGAGTGCAGTGCAACAATCTCAGCTCACTGCAACCTCCACCTCCTGGGTTCAAGCGATTCTCCTGTCTCAGCCTCCCGAGTAGCTGGGACTACAGGCGCATGCCACCATTCCTGGCCAATTTTTGTATTTTCAGTGGAGACGGGGTTTTGCCACGTTGGTCAGGCTGGTCTCAAACTCCTGACGTCAGACGATCCGCTCTTCTTGGCTTCCCAAAGTGTTGGGATTACAGACGTGAGCCACTGCGCCTGGCCTTGTTTTGTTTTTAAATCTAGTATTTTCCACAGTTAAAAGTTAGGTAAACGCCCTATTCTTTTTTTCCTTTAAAATTGAGACAGTCTCACTTTCACCCCTACTGGAGTGCAGTGGTGCAGTCATAGCTTACCGCAGACTCTTAACTCCAGCGGTCAAGGGATCCTCCCACCTCAGCCTCCCAAGTAGCTAGGATTACAGGTGTGCAGCACCATCCCTGGGTGATAAAAAACTCTATCCAAAATGTTTCCTGTTGATTATATATTTGTTCAATATGATTGAACCATGTGAAGTTTCAAATAGTGACCCAATTTTAATCTGTAATAATGGTACTTTCCTGAAGTACTGTCAGAGTAGTCTGTAGTTCATAGCTATGAAAATTTTTTTAGTTTGAAAATGTTTTTGTTTGGTTTTTTTTTTCCAAAATTAAGCGTATTTTTATTGACACTTTGTGAACCTCTCTGGAGCAGACTAGGAATTCCTTGTGATCAACTCCTACATAAAATATGTGCTCAATAAAAAATAAATACTTGAGATGAATTTGAAGGCATTGTTAACATCTCAACTGTTACCTATATGTAACATTTTTACCTGAGAGGTAATAATATTTGTCAAACATCTACTACATGCAGAGATTGGTATTCGCACTTCATATATGTTATGTGTCTCATTTACAACTTAAGAGGTATATGTCCCCAGTTTTCAGAAAAAGTGGTCGAGTGTGTCCAGGACTTGGGAGCTGGGATTTGAGCATGGGTCTATAGGACTCTCTGGCTCCAAACCTCATGTTCTTGCCACTTGACCTTACTGGTTCTTAAGTTTTCTTATGCTGAAGATACAATGAAAATCTCAGCTGTGATAGGTAAAAACAGAAATATAGTAGTTTGTGAGAGGTAAATCCTGGGACCCCTGCAAATTTTAAGGCTATAAATATTAACATAGCATGTAACTTTACCTATAAAATACCATAAAGTAAAATTGAAAAACAGCTGATCCTGTCAACATTGTTATTAAAAGCTATTGCAGATGTAAAGAATGAGGGACAATAGCTAATATAATAATAGCTAACATTTGTTATTGAGTGCTATGTGCTGGGTAGTATTCTGAGTCCTTTACCGTGTAGTTAATTTTTATAATATGATTTCTAGTTTTGCAGATGAGGAAACCAAGGTACAAATGAGTTAATACATGTGACCAAGAGCAACCGCTCTTTTTTTTTTTTTCTCTTTTTGAGGAGAGTCTCTGTTGCCCAGGCTGGAGTACAGTGGCATGATCTCGGCTCACTGCAACCTCCGCCTCCCGAGTTCAAGTGATTCTCCTGCCTCAGCCTCCCCAGTAGCTGGGATTACAGGCATGCGCCACCACACCCGGCTAATTTTTTTTTTTTTAATTTTTAGTAGAGATGGGGTTTCACCATGTTGGCCAGGCTTGATCTCAAACTCCTGACCTCAAATGATCTGCCCGCCTCGGCCTTGGGATTACAGGCGTTAGCCATCACGCCTGGCTGAGCAACTGCTCTTGAGAATAGAGCCACAGTCTTAACCCTCAAGCTTGGCTGCTGCCTTTTGTAGCATATGTGCCAGCGGTTGACTGAGCTTACTTTATCCTGTTGTGGCAATACTCACCATTCAAAATCATGCTTCAGCAAAGTGAAATATTGGCAGTGTCGTGGATGTTCAGGTCAGAGTTGCAACTGCTAAATCCATGAAGGCCAAGAGTCTCCTGTGTTCTAAGTCTTCCATGTAGTACAGGTATTGGTCCACTTCCTCTTGGCTTCTGACAGGAAGAGCTCTCATCGTTTTTGTGCCTTGTACATATTCCCTCTAGGAGACTGGGAGTACATACTTGCCCTCAGCCTGTTAACCTGCTACATTTCCACTGTTGAAATTCTCCTGCTTCAGAGTTCAGCCTAAAGCCTCCCTCTTTTGCCAGTAAGCTTTTCTGAGGTCCCACATGGCATGTTTCATTTTACAATGTATCAAGATCAGGTTTATTGTTTACCTTTGTACCTCCCCTAGATTAGGACTATGTTGAGGGTAAATCCTGTCCCATTGTATTCATCTTTATGTTACCCAGACTACCTCTTGCCACTGGTAGGCAAAAATAAGTTTACACTGTTGTCTGGCTGGTTTAAGATATGATTTGGGCCTGGTGCGGTGGCTCACGCTTGTAATCCCAACACTTTGAGAGGCCGAGGTGGGCAGACTGCCTGAGGTCAGGAGTTCAAGACCAGCCTGGCTAACATGACAAAACCCCATCTCTAGAAAAAATACAAAAATTAGCTGGGCGTGGTGGCGTGCACCTATAATCCCAGCTACTCAGGGGGCTGAGACAGGAGAATTGCTTGAACCCAGGAGATGGAGGTTGTAGTGAGCCGAGATCAGGCCACCACACTCCAGCCTGGGCAACAGAGTGAGACTCCATCTCAAAAAAAAGGATATGATTTGAGTGTACTCACTAGATACTGTTCTGCCTACCCTATCCTGCCTGTTCCCCCTAAGACATCCAACATGAGTCTAGCACAGTGGCTTATGCGTGTAATCCTAACACTGGGAGGCTAAGGTGGGAGGATCACTTGAGACCAAGAGTTTAAGACCAGCCTGGGCAACATAGCAAAACCCCGTTTCTACAGAAAAAAAATGTTTTTTTAATTGACTGGGTGTGTTGCGCCTGTAGTCCCAGCTACTCAGGAGACTGTAGCAGGAAGATTGCTTGAGCCCATGAATTTGAGGCTGCGGTGGGCTATAATGCCACTGCACTCCAGCCTGAGTGACAGAACAAGACCCCATCTCAAAACAAAATTTGGCCGAGGGCGGTGGCTCACACCTGTAATCCCAGCGCTTTGGGAGGCTGAGGTGGGCAGATCACCTGAGGTCAAGAGTTCCAGACCAGCCTGGCGAACATGGTGAAACCCCATCTCTACTAAAAATGCAAAATGCTGGCACATATAGTCCCAGCTACTCAGGAGGCTGAGCCAGGAGAATCACTTGAGCCTGGGAGATGGAGGTTGCAGTGAGCTGAGATCACGCCATTGCATGCCAGCCTGGGCAACAGGAGTGAAACTCTGTCTCAAAAAAAGAAAAAAAAATTTAAAAAGATGTCCAACATGGCCAAGCTCTTACTCCATTTCCCCAGGAGCTCCATTTGATTGTCAAAAAATCTGTCCTACAAGAAGCTATTCTTCTACCTTTTACAGTTCATCACAAGACCTACAAGCAATTCCAAAGTCCTGTCTCCATTAGTCGTTTCTCAAACCTTTTCCCAATACCATCTCATTTTGTCAGTGACCTGAACAGCAGCACCAGCCTGTCTGCACCCTAAAGCTGGGGTTTCCTCTTGAAGGTCTGTTCTGGCAGCAGCAGGTCATTCTTCCTTATCCTGTCCCCCACTCTGACCTACTCATTTTGGTGAATTCTCAGGGCAACACATGTATCTATTCAGCAGGAGCTCTGGAGTTAGACAAACCTGGGTTTGGATTCTAAAAGTGTGGTACTGGTTTGCTATATGACCTTGGTTTCCATCTCTCTGAAACAAGGATAATGAGATTTGTTTTGAAATTCAATATTCTAATATATTTAAAGTACTTGGCATGTGGCAGGTGTTGAATGAGTGATAGTTATTACTTTCTTAATTGAATTTTGCATGTTTTTTCTTTTCAGAGAGCCCGAGCCCAGCACATTGTGCCCTGTACTATATCTCAGCTGCTTTCTGCCACTTTGGTTGATGAAGTGTTCAGAATTGGGAATGTTGAGATTTCACAGGTATGTCAAATAATTTGTGAAAGAATCACTTACTCATAATAAAGAATGAAATAAGACTTCATTAAAAAATACAAAAATGTAGCCTTGGTTTCAGGGGAAACTGGACCTTTTTTTTTTCTCTTTGTTTCTTCTAACCTAGGTCACTATTGTGGGGATCATCAGACATGCAGAGAAGGCTCCAACCAACATTGTTTACAAAATAGATGACATGACAGCTGCACCCATGGACGTTCGCCAGTGGGTTGACACGGATGTAAGTGGCTGTTTTTGAATCATGATGGGGTTACTTTGGAATTGTGGAGATGTTGAACTTTTTTAGTCTTTTTAAAGTTTTTTCTTATAAAAATAATACAAAAAGACATCAAAGACAGATACTCTAAAGTGAAAGGTTAGCAGATTTGATTATATACCTTCCCAATATACCAAAAACAGAATTAAAAGTCAAATGACAGGAGACAGTAGAATGTTAAGTTCCATTAGAACAAAGTTTTTTTTGAGACAGAGTCTTACTCTGTTGCCCAGGCAGTGCAGTGGTGGAATCTCGGCTCACTACAACATCCGCATCCCAGGCTCAAGTGATCCTGTGCCTCAGCCTCCCAAGTAGCTGGGATTACAGGCACCTGCCACCACGCCCAGCTAATTTTTGTATTTTTAGTAGAGACGGGGTTTCACCATCTTGGTCAGGCTGGTCTTGAACTCCTGACCTTGTGATCCACCTGCCTCGGCCTCACAAAGTGCTGGGATTATTACAGGCTTGAGCCACCACACCCTGCCCCTGCTTTTTTTGTTTGTTTGTTTGTTTTGAGACAGAATCTTGTGCTGTCGCCTGGGCTGGAGTGCAGTGGCGCAATCTCAGCTCATTGCAACCTCTGGGCCCCAGGTTCAAGCAGTTCTCCTGCCTCAGCCTCCCAAGTAGCTGGGATTACAGGCACCCGCCACCACACCTGACTAATTTTTTGTATTTTTAGTAGAGATGGGGTTTCGCCATGTTCGCCAGGCTAGTCTCAAACTCCTGACCTCAGGTGATCCACCCTCCTCAGCCTCTCAAAGTGATCGGATTACAGGTGTGAGCCCTCACGCCCGGCCTAGAACAAAGATTTTTATCTTGGTCACCACTGTAGCCTTAGCACCTAGAGCAGTGCTAGTCACATAGTGGTCCTGGGATAAATATTGTTTAAATGAATGTGGAGAATATTTGCAACATATTACAAACATTTAAATTTTTAATTAATATAAAGCTCCTTTTTGGCTTGGCAGGGTGGCTCACACCTGTAATCCCAGCACTTTGGGAGGCCAAGGCGGACGGATCACTAGAAGTCAGGAGTTCGAGACCATCCTGGCTAACACGGTCATCATAAAAATGGTGACCTAACGCCGGGCGCGGTGGCTCACGCCTGTAATCCCAGCACTTTGGGAGGCCGAGGTGGGCGGATCACGAGGTCAGGAGATCAAGACCATCCTGGCTAACACAGTAAAACCGCGTCTCTACTAAAAATACAAAAAATTAGCCGGATATGGTGGCAGGTGCCTGTAGTCCCAGCTACTCGGGAGGCTGAGGCAGGAGAATGGCTTGAAGCCGGGAGGCGGAGCTTGCAGTGAGCCAAGATGACGCTCAAAAACAAACAAACAAACAATGGTGACCTAGCAGAACTCCACAGCTCAGGAGTTTACATCAAGGAAAGAATTAAAGACATGTACAAAGATTTAGGCCAGTGAAGTGGCTCACGCCTGTAATCCCAGCACTTTAGGAAGCCAAGGCAGGCAGATCACCTGAGGTCAGGAGTTCGAATCCAGCCTGGCCAACATGGTGAAACTCTGTCTCCTAAAAATACAAAAATTAGCCGGATGTGGTTGTGCGCACCTATAATCCCAGCTACTCAGGAGGCTGAGGCAGGAGAATTGCTTGAACCTGGGAGGCAGAGGTTGCAGTGAGACGAGATTGTGCCACTGCACTCCAGCCTGGGCGACAGAGCAAGACTCTTCTCAAAATAAATAAATAAAAATAAAGCAATCTCAAAATACTAGCAATAAAGGATTATTAAGTAAACCATGACACATTTATAACATACTACAAATGATACAGAAAAGCGTGTATTGTCACAAAGAAGTGTTTGCCATAAATTGTTGAGAAAAGCATATTACAATGTGGTATGCAGGATTTGACCCAATTTTTACAAAGCAGCATATATATAAGTATCTTTATAAACATGGATAAAATAGACTGAAATACAGTATATACTTTTTATCCTTTTATTTTTCAGTTGTGCAGAAGGCCTCTTGGTGTTTTGTATTTTGTTTTTGAAATACATTCATTACAGAAAATTTGGATAATAAAGACTGTTTTAGGCTGGGCATGGTGACTCACGCCCGTAATCCCAGCACTTTGGGAGGCCAATGCGGGCGGGTCACCTGAAGTCAGAAGTTTGAAACCAGCCTGGCCAACGTGGTGAAACTCCATCTCTACTAATGATACAAAAATGAGCCGGGTGCCTGTAATCCCAGCTACCCAGAAGCTGAGACAGAAAAATTGCTTGAACCTGGGAGGCAGAGGTTGCAGTGAGCCAAGATTGCTCTGGGCAACAGAGAGAGACTGACTCAAAAAAAAAAAAAAAAAAAAGACGGTTTTCCTTCAAAAACCACAAGTTATCTATAGAGAAATAACTTGGTAGTTATGTAATTTTTAAATTTTTTCCTTCTCAGAAAAATAAAGGATAATTCATTCAGCAGTTATTGTTGGAGTACCAATTCTGAACTAGACTGTGCTTGGTTCCAGGTATAAAAAGAATGAAGTAGACACAGTCCCTGCCATCAAGCAGGGAGGCAGATACTATGGATACCTAATACTACATGTTCATACAAAATGCACTATGCTTGCTTATAAATCATTTAAAAAATCACCTGACATCTCATGTCTCTTAAAGAACTACTATTACGACACATTTTGGAAAATATCCTTTCAGACATCTGTCTCTGCGTATATGTACATACAGATGTCCACATACCTCTTTTACTGTAAAAGGGATAATATGCTATGCAACTGCACAAAATTATGTTGTAGAACTGATTTTTTTTTTTTTTTGAGATGGAGTTGTGCTCTTGTTGCCCAGGCTGGAGTGCAATGGCACGATCTCCAGCTCACCGCAACCTCCGCCTCCCAGGTTCAAGCAATTCTCCTGCCTCAGCCTCCAGAGTAGCTGGGATTACAGGCATGTGCCACCACACCTGGTTAATTTTGTATTTTTAGTAGAGACAGGGTCTCTCCATGTTGGTCAGGGTGGTCTCGAACTCCCAACCTCAGGTGATCCACCCGCCTCGGCCTCCCAAAGTGCTGGGATTATAGGCATGAGCCATTGGCCTTTTTTTTTTTTTTTTTTTTTTTAATAGAGACAGGGTCTTGGCTTGCTGCCTAGGCTGACCTCAAACCTGGGCTCAAGTGATCCTTTGGCCTTAACCTCCCAAGTAGCTGGAACTATAGGCTGATGCCACCATGCGTGGTGAGGAGCTGATTTTTTTTTTTTTTTTTGAGACTGAGTTTCACTCGTGTCATCCGGGCTGGAGTGCATTGGTGCAATCTTGGCTCACTGCAACCTCTGCTTCTCGGGTTCAAGTGATTCTCCTGCCTCAGCCTCTCGAGTAGCTGGGACTATAGACGTGCACCACCACACCCGACTGATTTTTGTATTTTTAGTAGAGACGGGGTTTGAACATGTTGGCCAGGCTGGTCTCGAACTTTTGACCTCAGGTGATCCTGCCTCAGCCTCCCAAAGTGCTGGGATTACAGGCTTGAGCCACCATGGCCCAGCCAAGAACTGATTGTTTAATGTTATCTGTAAAGATTTACATCTATCATTTTAAATGACCACTGATTCCATTATAAGAATACATCATCCCTTACTTAACAGTGGACCCAGTCAGGGAACAACATTTAACTTCTTTTCAGTCGTTTGCTATTATACACAATGCTCCAGTGAGTATCTTTGCATACATTTCTTCACGATTATAAAATAATCGTAAGGCCAGGTGTCGTGGCTCATGCCTGTAATTCCAGCACTTTGGGAGGCCAAGGCAGGCGGATCACCTAATGTCAGGAGTTCAAGACCAGCGCGGCCAACATGGTGAAACCCCATCTCTACTAAAAATACAAAATTAGCCGGGCGTGGTGGCGCGCACCTATTAATACCAGCTATTCGGGAGGCTGAGTCAGGAGAATCAGTTGAACCTGGGAGGCAGAGACTGCAGTGAGCCAAGATCGCGTGCCATTGCGTTCAGCCTGGGCAACGAGCAAAACTCCATCTCAAAAAAATAAAATAATCATAAGATGTATTCCTAAAAGTAGGTTTTCTGGGGGGAAATACACACTTGACATTTTTTTAACATCTTAGTTTTTGCATTTTTGTACTGTCTTCTCTAAAGGTACCAGTTTACACTTCAGTCATGCATGAGAGTGCCCAGTTAGCTTCCATACCCTTAACTTTTTTTTTTTTTTTTTAAATAGGATCTCACTCTGTTGCCCAGGCTGGTCTTAAACTCCTGGGTTCAAGCAGTCCTCCCACCTCAGCCTCCCAAAGTGCTGGGATTACAGGTGTGAGCCTCTGTGCCCATCCTCCATACCCTTTATAACGATGGGTTTTTGTCTTAAATTTTTGCCAGTATGATAGTTATTTTAAAAAATAGTCTTTTTGACTAGGTGCGGTGGCTCATACCTGTAATCCCAGGACTTTGGGGAGGCCAAGATGAGTGGATCACCTGAGGTCAGGAGTTTGAGACCAGCCTGGCCAACATGGTATAACCCCGTCTCTACTAAAAATAAAAAAATTAGTCTGGCATGGTGGTGCACGCCTGTAGTCCCAGCTACTCGGGAGGCGGAGGCACAAGACTCGCTTGAACCCAGGAGGCAGAGGTTACAGTAAGCAGAGATCTTCACACCAGTGCACTCTAGCCTGGGCAACAGAGCAAGACTGTCAAAAAAAAAAAAAAAAGAATACGTAAAAATAATAAAAAATAAAAATACAAAAATTAGCCGGGCATGGTAGCACATGCCTGTAGTCCCAGCTATTCGGGAGGCTGAGGCAGGAGAATTGCTTGAGCCTGGGAGACAGAGGTTGCAGTGAGTCAGGATTGCGTCACTGCCCTCTAGCCTGGGCACCAGAGCAATATTCCATCTCAGAAAAAAATAGTCTTGTCAGTGAAAATTTTGTCATTTTTTATGTGTATTTCTTTGGGTTTAGCCAGATTTTTTTTTTTTTTTTTTTACTATGTTTAATGTCAATTTGTGGGGTTTTTATAAATTTTCTCTTTGATTCCCCTTCCCCTAAGAGTGTTTTTGTTTGCAAGAACTTGAAAATGATTATAGTGACCTCTTATAATGCGGCCAGGCACAGTGGCTCACACCTGTAACTTTAGCACTTCAGGAGGCTTAGGCAGGAAGATCACTTGAGGCCAGGATTTCAAGACCAGCCTGGGCAGCATGGGAAGACCCTATCTCAAAAAGAAATAATTTTGAAAAATAAATTGTGCAGTTTTTTCTAGTTTACCTTTCAGAAGCTTCTACTAGTCCCAAAGTTTGTTTTTTTTGTTTGTTTGTTTTAGTTAAAAAATACTTTATGGTGGCCGGGCGCAGTGGCTCACGTCTATAATCCTAGCACTTTGGGAGGCTGAGGTAGGAGGATCACCTGAGGTCAGGAGTTCAAGACCAGCCTGGCCAATGTGGTGAAGCCCTGTCTCTACTAAAAATACAAAAATTAGCCGGGTGTGGTTGTGGGCACCTGTAATGCCAGCTACTTGGGAGGCTGAGGCAGGAGAATCGCTTGAACCCGGGAGGTGGAGGTTGCAGTGAGCTGAGATCGCGCCATTGCACTCCAGCCTGGGCAACAGGAGCGAAACTGTCTCAAAAAAAAAAAAAAAAAAAAAAACTTTATGGCTAACAAATAGTAATAATCAGTTATCCGAACCCTCAGCAATTTCATAATGTTTTTGC
Organism: Pongo pygmaeus; assembly: GCF_028885625.2. Lineage (NCBI taxonomy): Eukaryota > Metazoa > Chordata > Mammalia > Primates > Hominidae > Pongo > Pongo pygmaeus. The sequence goes on from NC_072373.2 coordinate 202,957,129, forward strand.
TAGTGGACAGTCTTGCTTCAGTGTTGATGGCTGCTGACTGAGGAGGATGGTAGTTGGCTGAAGGTTGAACTGGCTGTGGCAATTTCTTGAAATAAGACAACAAAGTTTGCCTGAGTTCACATAAGATTTCTCTATATTATATCATGCTGTTTGATAGCATTTTACTTACAGTATAACTTCTTTCAAAATTGGATTCAATCTCAAACCCTGCTACTGCTTTCTCAACTAAACTTATGTAGTAGTCTAAATCCTTTATTGTCATTTTAACAATGTTCACAGCATCTTCACTAGGAGGAGATCCCATCTCAAGAAACCAGTTTATTTGCTCATCCATGAGAAGCAACTCCTTTGAGAGGCCCAGGGGGGCAGATAGATCATTTGAGGTCAGGAGTTTGAGACCACCCTGGCCAGCATGGTGAAACCTCGTCTCTACTAAAAATAAAAAATTTAGCTGGGCATGGTGGTACATGCCTGTAATCCGGGCTACTCAGGAGGGTGAGGCAGGAGAATCACTTGAACCTGAGGGATGGAGGTTGCAGTGAGCCAAAATTGTGCCACTGCCCTCCAGCCTGGGTAACAGAGTGAGACTCAGTCTCAAAAAAAAAAGGAAGCAACTTCTCATCCACTCAAGTTTTACCATAAAGTTACAGCAATTCAGTTATATCTTTACGCTCCATTTCTAATTCCAGTTCTCCTGCTATTTCCACCACATCTGCTATTACTTGCCCCACTGAAGGTGGAGGTAGTAGTGAGCCCAGATGGTGCCATTGCACTCCAGCCTGGGTGACAGAGCGAGACTTTATCTCAAAAAAAAAAAAAAACTTAAGCAGCCACCCAATATATACTTCAGATTAAAAATGAGCTGTTGGCCAGGTGCGGTGGCTCATGCCTGTACTCTCAGCACTTTGGGAGACTGAGGCAGGTGGCTCACTTGAGGCCAGGAGTTTGAGACCAGCCTGGCCAATATGGTAAAACCTCGTCTCTACTAAAAATGCAAAAACTAGCCAGGCACAGTGGCGCATGCCTGTAATCCCAGCTACTCAGGAGGCTGAGGCAGGAGAATCACTTGAACCCGGGAGGCACAGGCTGCAGTGAGCCGAGATCCCACCATTGTAATCCGTCCTGGATGATAAAACGAGACCTTATCAAAAAACCAAATAAGTAAATCTCAGCTGGGTTCAGTGGCTGACGCCTGTAATCCCAACACTTTGGGAGGCCGAGGCAGGTGGATCACCTGAAGTCAGGAGTTCAAGACTAGCCTGGTCAATGTGGCAAAACCCTGTCTATTAAAAATACAAAAGCCGGGCACCGTGGCTCACGCCTGTAATCCCAGCACTTAGGGAGGCCGAGGCGGGCGTATCACAAGGTCAGGAGATCGAGACCATCCTGGCTAACAGGGTGAAACCCTGTCTCTACTAAAAATACAAAAAATTAGCCGGGCGTGGTGGCGGGCGCCTGTAGTCCCAGCTACTAGGGAGGCTGAGGCAGGAGAATGGCGTGAACCCAGAAGGCAGAGCTTGCAGTGAGCTGAGATCCCGCCACTGCACTCCAGCCTGGGCGACAGAGCGAGACTCTGTCTCAAAAAAAAGAAAAAAATTGTTCATATTATTTCTATGGTTTCTTTTATTATAATTAAACCTGTGATCTACATGGAACATATTTTGATAAAAGGAGTTGAAGTAGGGATCTTTTCTCAAGTGGATTCAAAATGTTGTATTTGGGAATACAATTGTTTTGTTTGTGTGGGTTTTTTTTTTTTTTTGGCGATACAGTCCTGCTCTGTTGCCCAGCCTGGAGTGCAGTGGCACAGTCTCTCACTGCAACCTCCGCCTCCCGGGTTCAAGTGATTCTCCTGCCTCAGCCTCCCGAGTAGCTGGGACTACAGGCACCCACCACCACACCTGGCTAATTTTTGCATTTTTAGTAGAGACAGGGTTTCCCTGTTAGCCAGGCTGGTCTCGAACTCCTGACCTCGTGATCTGCCCGCCTCAGCCTCCCAAAGTGCTGGGATTACAGGCGTGAGCCACTGTGCCCACACTTTTTTTTGTATTATTAATAGAGGCAGGGTTTCACCATGTTGGCCAGGCTGGTCTCGAACTCCTAACCTCAAGTGACTTGCTCACCTTGGCCTCCCAAAATGCTAGGATTACAGGCGTGAGTCACTGCACCTGGCCAGAGTTTTTATTTTTAAGCATATATTTTCTAGTTTTTTGTTTGTTTTTAGAGACAAGGTCTCACTATGTTGCCCAGGCTGGTTTCAAACTCCTGAGCTCGAAGGATCCTCCTGCCTTGTCCTCCTAAAGTGCTAGGATAACAGGTGTGAGCCCACATACCCTGATATATTTTCAATTTTTTTAAAGTAATACATTTTATGTAGTCAGAAAAGAACTTTAAAAATCAGCTAATGGGCCGGGCACGGTGGCTCACTCCTGTAATCCCAGCACTTTGGGAGGCCGAGACGGGTGGATCATGAGGTCAGGAGATCGAGACCATCCTGGCCAACATGGGGAAACCCTGTCTCTACTAAAGATACAAAAAAAATACAAAAAAATTAACCGGGTGTGGTGGCAGGCACCTATAGTCCCAGCTACCTGGGAGGCTGAGGCAGGAGAGTCACTTGAACTTGTGAGGCAGAGGTTGCAATGAGCCGAGATCGTGCCACTGCACTCCAGCTTGGGTGACAGAGCAAGACACTTCGTCTCAAAAAAAAAAAAATCAGCTAATGTATTTTTCTTATAAATAATGTGTGCATATTCTAGGAAACTGATAAATATTAAAATCGTTTTTAATTATCCTAGTCAACCATTATAAACTGTTTAGTGTGTATTGTCCCAAATGGGAAATGAGCTTTTTTCCATGTATCATGACTTGTTTTTCCAGGCAGTAAATAGAATTCTATTTTATCATTTGCAACAGTGTGGAGTATCCTATTATATAGAAATGTGTACTTTATGTTGGATAGGTTGTTTTAAAATTTTTGATATTCTATACTATGATAAATCTAAATCTTAATGTATGTTCTTAATTACTTCCTTAAATTCCTAAAAGTAGAATTGCTTTGCCAATAAGTATATCCACCAGAAAATTGTGTGCCTGCCGGGTGGCGGGTGCCTGTAATCCCAGCTACTGGGGAAATTGAGGCAGGAGAATCACTCAAACCCTCCCTTGGGAGGCGGAGGTTGCAGCGAGCCAAGATCGTGCCACTGCACTCCAGCCTGGGTGACAGAGCGAGACTCCCTCTCAAAAAAAAAAAAGAAAAAAGAAAGTTCTGTGCCTAAGAGCTTGAACGAGAGTGTCATAATTGTTTGCTTTTTTATGATGTGCTACAGAACTTTGGAACTGAGAATTACCTTTAGAGATATTTTTATTCTAATTCCTGATTTTACAAAATAAGTTGTAAAAGGCAGGGCAAACTACTTAATGTCATTTTAGGATCCTTTAACTCTTCTACTTCATAACTTTCTTTTTCTATACATAATATAGAAATGTTAAAGAGGCTTTCACCAGCGTCACTAAAACCTTAATGACATGTTTGTATTTTATGTTAGGACGCCAGCAGTGAAAACACTGTGGTTCCTCCAGAAACATATGTGAAAGTGGCAGGCCACCTGAGATCTTTTCAGGTAAAGTCAGAATAAAATAGCAGTTAAAGTGTTTTTGCATGAAGCAGTTTCTAGATTCATGTCATGGCTTTTGGATAGTTAAAATACTTAAGTCTCCCTGTTTAATGGGAAGTTATTTCTATTTCTTACTCTCTTCAAAAGGAAATAACTTTTCTTTTTTTTTTTTTTTTTTTTTTTTTTTTTTACCTTGACATGAAATTAACAGAATGGTAAAGAAAGAACAGAATCTCCTTCTACAGTTGCGATCTGTGGCATTCATTAGTTGGAGAAAGGAGAACACTAGATTCGGAGTCAGGAGTCTAGATTTTGCTTGGTTATGCAACCTTGGGAAAATTATTAATGTCCCTTAGCTATTAGTTTTAGTTTTTTTCTCCTCATGTTTGACCATATTTGGAATACTTCTGAGAGTATATAACATTTTTCTCATATTGGTGAAATATTAATATTATAACCAAGGAAAGAGCCACAGTGTTGACCTGAAATTAATGTATGTTCATATTTTATTCACATTTTTTTCCTTCATTTTAATAGAACAAAAAGAGCCTGGTAGCCTTTAAGATCATGCCCCTGGAGGATATGAATGAGTTCACCACACATATTCTGGAAGTGATCAATGCACACATGGTACTAAGCAAAGCCAACAGCCAGGTGAGTAGCCTCACTTTCCTAGCTTTTTCTCTTCCCTGGAAGAACACAGGCTACTTTTGTGTTCCAGCTTTGATTTCCTTGATATTTTGAAGGCTGAGCCAGAGAAAGACTTCACTAAGTCCTCAGAACACTTTCTCCATTAGCTTTGTCATTGTATTTTATTCCAGATGAAACACTCATGTTTCTCTCAGAATTAGGAGTTCCTCTGACTCCACTGGCCTGGACAGCTGAGGGCTGTGACAACCCTCAGGTGTAGACATGTAATTATAGGCTCTTAGCTCTTATATAGCTCTTAGCTCCAGGATTGTCAGTGCATATTCAGAGTAGTCCCCTTCAGGACAGCATTTTGCTGTCTTCATTCCAACTTACTGGCTAAGTAGGAAAAATTACATATTATTATTTTTTCCCTGAAATTATATTTCTTGGTTCATATTGAAATTTCTCCATAGTATTTTCCATTGTGTGAATTCACTTTGGCAAGTCCATCTAGGACCACACAAAATTAGAGTTGACTCTAGTATTAGAAAGCCCTCAGGGCAAGGTGTGGTGGTTCATGGCCTGAAATCTCAGCACTTTGGGAGGCTGGTGTGGGGGCATCACTTGAGCCCAGTTCAAGACACCACCCTGGGCAACATAGGGAGACCCTGTCTCTACAGAAAAAATTAAAGAATTAGATGGGCTACTTGGGAGGCTGAGGTTGGGAGATCACTTAAGCCCAGGAGGTCAAGGCTGCATTGAGCTGTGATCATGCCACTCACTGCAGCCTGGGCAACAGAGCAACCTTGTCTCAAAAAAAAATAAAGAAAAAGAAAAATATTTATTGCGCCTACTTTGATTTGATAGTACCAATCATTCTAGTCCCCATTCGAGTATAGCAGTGAACACTATATACTTACATTCTTGGGAGAGACAAGCAATAAACAAAAATATATGTATAATTTTAGGTAGTTATATAGGTGCTCTGAAGTAAATAAAGCAAAACAGGAGAAGAGGGTGTTGGAGGGAACAAGAATGGTACAATTTTAGATGAGGAAGAACATTCTAAACCAGAGGGACTAGGACGTGCAAGAGCCAGGAGTGTGGAGTAAGCATGATATCTCTGAAACCAGCAAGGCCAGTGTCTGGGAGTGAAGCAAATGACAGGGGAGAGGGAGAGGGTTGTAGGCAAGAAGGCAGGGCCCAGATTATGTGGGGCTTTGGAGGCCATGGTAAGGATTACCTTTACTCAGATTTTTAAAATTTTGTTTATTTGGGTTTTTTGTTTTTGTTTTTGTTTTGAGACAGAGTCTCGCTCTTTCGCCCAGGCTGGAGTGCAGTGGTGCGATCTTGGCTCACTGCAAGCTCTGCCTCCTGGGTTCACGCCATTCTCCTGCCTCAGCCTCCCGAGTAGCTGGGACCACAGGCGCCCACCACCACACCCAGCCAATTTTTTGTATTTTTAGTAGAGAAGGGGTTTCACCGTGTTAGCCAGGATAATCTCGATCTCCTGACCTCGTGATCTGCCCATGTCAACCTCCTTTCAAAGCGCTGGGATTACAGGCATGAGCCACCTCGCTTGGCCCTTTTTTTCGAGACAGTGTCTCACTCTGTCACCCAGGCTGGAGTGCAATGGCGTGATCTCGGCTCACTGCAGCCTCCGCCTCTCAGGTTCAAGCGATTCTCCTGCCTCAGCCTCCCTAGTATCTGGGATTACAGGTATGCACCACCACACGCAGCTAATTTTTGTATTTTTAGTACAGGCGGGGTTTTACCATGTTGGCATCCGGTTAGCAGTCCGGCTGGCAATGAGGATTTGTGGCCTAGGAAGTGGTCTCGGATGAAATCCTGGGGACACTGTCAGCTTTTTGGGAGACAGATAGAAGAGGCTAATGAGGGATACTGAGAAGTTTCAGTTTGAGAGGCAGATGGAGAACCAGAAGAATGTGGTGTCAAGAAGCCCAGGGAGGAACACATTTCAAGAGGAGTGTGGTCAGCAGTGTCTGCTTCTGAGAAGTCAAGTATTAGGAGGACTGAAAGAGACTTTTGGATAATTGGTTGAAAAGTCTTTGGTGACTTTGGTGAAAACAGTTTCAGAGGGTACTGGGGGACAACCCAAATATGGTGGGCTGAGGAGTGACTGGGAAGAAAGGAAATGAAAATAGTGATTGCAGAGCATTTTAAGAATTTGGTGGTTAAAAAAAGAAGGAAAGAGAGGACGATAGGGAGTATGTCTCCTTTTCTCTGCCTGTGGTGCTTCATGCCTGTTGACACTCAGTGAATGCTTGAGTGATTGGGCCCCACGGATACCAAAATAGCAGACTCTGGGTAATTTTCTTCTTACTGCTACTCTTCTCTGGTTCGTCTCACATCACAAACAAAAGGAGCCAAGAGTATCTTTCTCTTTTTGATGTTTATGTGCTTCGGGGAGTTACTTTATCTTCCTGTGAAATACTCATTAGATAATAGCTGTCCATTCCAGCGTAAGCAGTGTTACTGGGAAACTGTTTATAAATTGTTTTTTGTAAGCTGCTTAATGAGCTATTTGAAGTAGGAAAGACTGTTTATCTTGATGGATTTTCTAATATTGTTAACTTATTTCTTAATTCAGCCCTCAGCAGGGAGAGCACCTATCAGCAATCCAGGAATGAGTGAAGCAGGGAACTTCGGTGGGAATAGCTTCATGCCAGCAAATGGCCTCACTGTGGCCCAAAACCAGGTAAACTCCACCAGAGTGGCTTCAAAATACAAAACACAGACAGTCTTAAATTTTGTTACTTCCTTAATGAGCTACGACTGTTTAAGTACCTGGTTCATTTCTTTTCTATAAAGGGACTCAGGTTTGCCAAGGGGAGGCTGATCCAAAACAATTGCTAAAATCTTTCTGATTTGAATCTTCAGGTGTTGAATTTGATTAAGGCTTGTCCAAGACCTGAAGGGTTGAACTTTCAGGATCTTAAGAACCAGCTGAAACACATGTCTGTATCCTCAGTCAAGTAAGTATTTGATTTTCATGAGCTCAGGCTCTGGCATTGTACCTATTTCACCTCACAAGGGTTTCCTGATAGTGAGAAGTGAGTTTAAAAAGTAAAACTTGGCGGCCGGGCATGGTGGCTCATGCCTGTAATCTCAGCACTTTGGGAGGCCGAGGCAGGTGGATCACGTGAGGTCAGGAGTTCGAGACCAGCCTGGCCAACATGGTGAAAACCCCGTTTCTACTAAAAATACAAAAATTAGCCGGGCGTGGTGGCACACAACTGTAATCCCGGCCACTCCGGAGGCTAAGGCAAGAGAATCGCATGAATCCGGGAGGCGGAGGTTGCAGTGAGCCACCATCGCACCACTGCACTCCAGCCTGGGTGACAGAGCGAGATTCCATCTCAAAAAAAAGTAAAATTTCGCCAGGCACTAGCTCATGCCTGTAGTCCTAGCACTTTGGGAGGCGTGGTGGGCAGATTGCTTGAACTCAGGAGTTCAAGACCAGCCTGGGCAACATGGCGAAACTCTTGTCTCCACAAAAACAAAAACAAATTAGCCGGGCACAGTGGTGCATGTCTGTAGTCCCAGCTACCCAGGAGGCTGAGGTGGGAGGATCGCTTGAGCCCAGAAAGTCAAGGCTGCAGTGAGCCATCATTGTGCCACTGCACTCCATCCTGGATGACAGAGTGAGACTGTCACACAAAAAAAACTTAACTGCAACCCTGTTGGCAGAATGGAAATTGTTCAGCTATGGAAAAATAGGAAAAAGACTATGGGCCAAAATGGTGCTACCCATCACATCACTCATTCAGCAAATTTTTTCATTCAGCAAACACTAAGGACCATTATATGTGAGGGATATATAATAATTCTGAGCAAAAAGTTGACCTGATTTCCTTATGGGATTTAGACTGAAGGAGGGAAGTCCTTAGCTCCTGGTCCTCAGGTGTACAGTCCTGTTGCTGTTACTGTCCCCATTGTGGACATGAGTGTATTAGGCTATCTGTACCTTATTAAACAATCAGTCCTTCCAACGCCCTTATCCTGATTCCATCTTAGACAAGCAGCCTCCTGATTCCAGTGTAGTAAAGCAATCAAACAAACTGCCTTATGGTGCTTGTGATAGTTATTTGTTACTGTAAATCAATTGACCTGCCAGGCCTATATAGATAAGAAATGCTCAGGACTGATTCCATTTCCTGTCCTGTAAAATTAGGATAATAATTCCTGTCTCAGAGTTGCGTGCTGATGAGGTAGAGAACTGCTGTTACTTAAGTGCTGTGTAGATTGTGGCTATTAATATGTTACTGAAACTAACCCTGAGGACCTTGAAGGGTTTGAAGGTTTCAGAGTGTTTCCTTTGCTTCCCACAACTTTACTTCCCAGAGAGGGACCAACAGGGTTTCAGTGTGTGGCTGGAAAAGGGGGGCTTTTAAAGACAGTGGTTTCTACTATGAGATTTTGTGTGCAAGTGTGACTACAGCTTTAGATCCTTGTTTTCCTGCTTAGACTGTATTTAAGTGAGGCCCTGTTGTCTTTCCTTTGCACAATTTGGGAGAGGGATCCAAGACAGCCCTAATAGCCATTGTCTCCATGAATAAGCTCTGTTTTGCTATTTTACTGGCATTTCTCCCTGTGAGAGCTTTCTATGTGCAGAATACTTGTGAATTCTTAGCTAAGGTAGAAAGTTGGGAGATAAGTGAATTTTGCATATTTGGCCATATCCAAAAGACAGTTTCCTTCTGAATTGGCCTGAAAATGACCTTTTTTTTTTTTCTTTTTCTTTCTAGGCAAGCTGTGGATTTTCTGAGCAATGAGGGGCACATCTATTCTACTGTAGATGATGACCATTTTAAATCCACAGATGCAGAATAACTGGATCTAATTGGGTACCTGAGATATTTTACAGCTGGACCTAGTTTCACAATCTGTTGTCTCCAGCTCTGCATATGTCTGGCCAGGTGGCTTCTAGGAAGTAGGTTTCATCTATCAAAGGTCTCCTCTGACTTCCTTTTGAAACTTACTGCTCTTTTGTTTTACTTTGTTTTGTTTGAAGCTCAGAGGGAGATGGGCAATTGACAGGGATGCAATCCAGGGTGGGATTTCTTGAGGAAGTTACAAATAAGCTTGTTACAACATCAAGATAGATGGAATTGGAAGGATGCTACCAGGAGAGTACTTACATAGTGCTCGGGAGTTTCTCTTCTTAAAATGTTTCCTGCTGAAAGATGAGCAGGACCAGGGCCTTGTAGGCAGAGCCCTAGCTGAGAAACCTGCTGGCCTCTGCCTGTTTTCATTTCCCACTTTGGTTGTGTGGCATTACTTTCAGAATTGCACTTTCCTGCTTGTCATGACTTTTTGACACACTTGTCATGACGTGTGTTTCTGTGAACATGAAGTTCTGTGGTAGTGCCTCTAGGGGCAGAGGGAAGGAAGAAGTGTTACTGCGTTTTGTACAAAATAAATACATTCATATGTTTAATAAAACAGTTCTATTGTAGTAACTTGTAAAAATTCTCATTTTTCTTTCTGAGCGGTATAATGACTACTTTATCATCCGAGGCAGTGTAACATGGTGAAACTTGGATTTGAATTCTGGCTTTCCCACTTTTTAGTTAGAATCTTGAGCAGGCTATGTCAGCTCTGAGAACCTCCATTTCCTCATTTACAAAAAGAAAACCACGTTATTTCCCCTGGGTTTGTTGTGAAGATAGAAAAAAACAGTCTGTAAAGCGTCTAAATCTAGTATTGCCATTTAAAGGGATTATAGAATGGACTTTAATGTTGACTCTTTGGCAGTGTGTGATCATGTAACTGAATCGAGTAGCTACCCATTTGGCCTCAAGATGAGACTTTCCAAAAGCCTATGGTCATTTTTTGGCCAACTTGATTGGCTGTTTCTTACAGAAAAAGAAACTAGTTCAAAGATGTCTTTGACAACTCCTGAAAGTAATCTACATCTTGAATAAAAGAACCAATTTTGAGATAAAGTTAGTGAGATGTAACATCCAAATAAGAATTCTCTGGTGGGGCGCGGTGGCTCACGCCTGTAATCCCAGCTCTTTGGGAGGCCGAGGCGGGCAGATCACAAGGTCAGGAGATTGAGACCATCCTGGCTAATTCAGTGAAACCCCATCTCTGCTAAAAATACAAAAAATTAGCCGGGCAAGGTGGTGGGCGCCTGTAGTCCCAGCTACTCAGGAGGCTGAGGCAGGAGAATGGCGTGAACCTGGGAGGCAGAGCTTGCAGTGAGCCCAGATTGCACAACTGCATTCCAGCCTGGGCAACAGAGCGAGACTCCGTCTCAAAAAAAAAGAATTCTCTGCTTTAACTCTGTTTCTAAATGAGATGTAGCAGCTGTGTAGAGAAGGCTCCACCTACTTGGTTTCTAACAGTGAATGAATGTATGGTTGTTTTCTATACATGCAGAGTTGTTAACATCTGCGGAACTATGCAAATGTGTAAAACTCAGCCAGCATGTTCATTTGCAAGTGTGTTCGTTCTTGTTTATTTTCTCAAAGAAAGAACAGTGACTAAAAACAAGTAAAATCGTGTATTTGAATTTGGAATATATGACGGGATACTTTTATGGTTGGTAAATTTCTCTTTCTAGTTATGAAGCTGGGTGCCCTCAAATGGGCAAAGCGGTAGGAGTACTTCTAGGTGGAAGTGGTTTTCTTTTTTCTTTATTTTTATTTTTATTTTTTTTTTAGACGGAGTCTTGCTCTGTTGCCCAGGCTGGAGTGCAGTGGTGCAATCTCAGCTCACTGCAAGCTCCGCCTCCCGTGTTCAAGTGCTTCTCCTGCCTCGGTCTCCCGAGTAGCTGGGACTACAGGCGCATGCCACCATGCCCAGCTAATTTTTGTATTTTTAGTAGAGACAGGGTTTCACTGTGTTAGCCAGGATGGTCTCGATCTCCTGACCTCATGGTCCGCCCACCTTGGCCTCCCAAAGTGCTGGGATTATAGGCGTGAGCCACCGCACCTGACCGGTTTTTTTTTTTCTTTTGGTAAAAATCAGATGATGACTTAGCAATTAACAACTGCTTGTTAATTTAATGCTTATTGGATACCTGCTATATCAACCCGTAGGTCAGGTACTAGGATATAAAGCACAATAAGAGGTTGGCGTCACGGGACAGGCTGGTTCAGCATTGCCAGCAGCACAGAATAGTTGCTCAGTGGTGCTGGATTCCCTGCTATCTTGCCATTTCCACAGTCTCATGGGAGTTGTGTGATTTCTGACCGCTGCTGGGACCTGTGGGATGAGCACAGGCAGGAGAGCCAGCCAGGCCACTTCTCAGAATGAAACTCCAGGCTTTGTAGAGCTTCTGCTCTGCTCAGGCAGGACAAACTTGCATCTTGGGCATTTGTGGTCCACCTGGTAGGTTACATGTACAGTGTTCTCTTGGCCCATTGTTGAGATAGCCGTGTGACCCAGGTTCTTAGAAACCACCAGTGTCACGGCCTAGCAATGGGTCCAGCCTGCTCATGGGAGAATCCCTACATATACAGGTGGGAAATAAGGCTCCTTGGAGAATAGTACTACTTTATTGGGTTTAACTAGAGGAAGGCCACTAAGAATTAGTGTCTGGTGTGGATTAATAGATCTGTTTTTAAAAATGCAGTTGGCGGAAGTCCAACCCATTGATAAGTTTTTGAGCATCCATCTCCAGGTTATAGTCATTTGTTTAGCAATTATTTATGTCTACTACTGTATTGGTATGTTAAATATAATCATTCAAAGGTAGAAATGAGAAAGAATATTAAAAATCAATATGGGGCCGGGCACAGTGGCTCACACCTATAATCCCAGTACTTTGAGAGGCCAAAGTAGGAGGATCACTTGAGGCCAGGAGTTTGAGACCAGCCTGGGCAACATAACAAGACCTGCCATCTCTAAATAAATTAAAAAATGTGAAGGGATGTGCTAAAAATTACTTTGTCTCCCAGTGATCATCTTGTGTTTCCCTAGGGCTGTGTACTCCCCACTTTGGAGACCACTGCCTAGGGGGAATCCCTAGTCCCATTATAACACCCCACCACCCCGTGGCTTATTCCAGGGGTAAAGAAAACAAATGCACCCTGAGGCTGGTATCTACCTCTAGTTGGATCCCTGCTAATCCTCATTGTTCTGATAAAACAGCCAGACCCAGTGGCTCACGCCTGTAATCTCAGCACTTTGGAAGGCCAAGGCGGGTGGATCACCTGATGTCAGGAGTTAGAAACCAGCCTGGCTGACCGGGCGTGGTGGCTCCTGTAATCCCAGCACTTTGGGAGGCTGAGGCGGGAGGATGACCTGAGGTCAGGAGTTCAAGACCAGCCTGACCAACATAGAGAAACCCTATGTCTACTAAAAATACAAAATCAGCCGGGCGTGGTGGCTCATGCCTGTAATCCCAGCTACTCGGGAGGATGAGGCAGGAGAATCGCTTGAACCTGGGAGGCGGAGGTTGCGGTGAGCTGAGATCGTGCCATTGCACTCCAGCCTGGGCTCAAAACTCCATCTCAAAAAAAAAAAAAAGAACCAGCCTGACCAACATGGTGAAACCCCGTCTCTACTAAAATACAAAAATTAACTGAGTATGGTACACACCTGTAGTCCCAGCTACTTGGAAGTCTGAGAATCACTTGAACCTGGGAGGCAGAGGTTGCAGTGAGCCGAGATGGTGCCACTGCACTGCAGCCTGGGCCACAGAGAGCGACTTCATCTCAACGAACAAGAGAAAAGTCACAGGTGTGGCTTTCAAGCCCAGCGTTCGCTGCTGTGAAATTTTTCTCACTGCAGCATTTGGCTACTCAGCCCTTTTTTTTTTTTTTTTTGGAGACGGAGTCTCACTCTTTCGCCAGGCTGGAGTGCAGTGGCGCGATCCCAGCTCACTGCAACTTCCACCTCCCGGGTTCAAGCGATTCTTCTGCCTCAGCCCCGTGAGTAGCTGGGAGTACAGGCACGTGCCACCACGCTCAGCTAATTTTTTTGTATTTTTAGTGGAGATGGTGTTTCTCCATGTTGGCCGGGATGATCTCAATCTCTTGACCCCATGATCCACCTGCCTCGGCCTCTCAAAGTGGTGGGATTACAGGCGTGAGCCACTGCACCTGGCCTACTCAGCCCATTTTATAGGAACTGGTAGCCCTCTTTTACCCCTGTTTTTGTGGCTTTGTTACTCATCTTGCTCAATTTTGTGCCAAGAGTAAATGCAAATGTGGAAGTGAAAACTATTGGCATTTTGTGCATCACCCTAGCCCCTCGGGATTCTGTGCCAAGGAGGAACTTTCTGTCTTTCTTGCCCGTTGCTTCTCCCTACGGTACTCTCTTCCTCAGGGTCCTCCTTTGCAGCTCAGGTTGACTTCTCTGGAGAAGGGCATGGGAGCTGATGGGCAGATGAAGATGGGATGTCAGATCCTGGTGACTGGCCCAGCAGCCTGTAGGAGCCACTCAGTAGTCACCTGGAGAACTCCATGCTGGAGTATGGAGGCCTGGAGGCTAAAAAGTGCAGCGAGTCCAGGCAGCCCAGGGAGATGTTACGCAAAGGAAGGACACACTCAGGGGCGATGCCTAGAAACCAGGAAGTGGGCATCTCACCCTCTTTAGGCTCCCATCTCAGCTGGAGTCTCAGATCATCTCTTTGTCTGTTTCCTGTCTTTGCAGTCCGTGACTGCATCAGTCCATAAACCAAAGTCCCACCACTTAGAGGAAATGTGGCCTGTGGTCTTGTCTCACTGAACAGGCCTTGACTGCCTCTGAAAACTGGGTTAGTCTCTGCACGGACAAAGGCTTGTATTATCTCCACTAAAGACAGGGAGGCCCGCCAACCAGTCAGTATACTCTGTCTCCACAGTCTAGGGATATGGTATATTTTTAACACTGGGATGTATTCCATGACTAGGAAACATTGTGGAGGGGTGGAAAGAGTATAGGCTTTGGAGGCAGAACAGCTACACGATCTTGTTCAATAATGATACATGTTTGTTGAATGTTTACTGTACCAAATGGTTTACAAAGATTATCTCATTTGATCCTTAAAACAGTCAGTCTTCTGAGGTAGTAACTATAGTTTCATTTGACATGTCAAAAAACTGAAACTTAGGTTAAAATAACTTGCTCATAGCCCTGGCTGGTAGGTAGCAAGCTGGGATCCTAACCCAGTCTCATACTTTCCAAGTCCTCACCCTTAACTGTAACTTGTCAGCGTCCTAAGGTACTTGACCATGCAGCCTGTTCCCTAATTTTTAAAATCAGGCATTCTAGAAAGTTGAGGATTTGGATATGGTTTGTTAAGTGCCTGGCACGCAGTCGGAACTTAATAAATGATACTGTTCTCATTCATATAGAAGCTCAGGTGTCACTTTTATTCTGTGGTTTTAAAATGAAATAATCTTGGTTAGTCACTTACAACTTTGACGACTTTAGCCACCTGATGAAACCTGCCAGTTTTCTGCAGCCTCAGGTCTCCATAAGGGTCTTCTTAAATTGGCTCCTCTCATTTCACCACCAGCTTTTGGAGCCCAAGGTCCTAAGGTTGTGCTGTTGAAGCCAAGTTCCCACATTAATCCATACGACCCCTGTTTACCACATACAGATCTATCAGGCTAGGTGCTACAGAGATGAGGAAGACAGTCCAGGCCTCCCGGGGGCTTAGAGCTTGCGGGTGAGAGTAGGGGTGGCAGACGTTAACGAAATCTCCCATGCAGTGTGATCAGGATGCAATCCCTTTTACTGAGAGGCATTGGCACTGTGCTGCTATCACCAAGGTTGATGGCCTTGGATTCCCCTCTGCACCCACCGGTGGGACAGCTGGGGTTGCAGGATTGAGAGGAACCCTGCCAGCTGCTCTGCATCCCAAGGCTCTGAGGCTGAAGGAGTCACGTGCAAGATGTTAGGTCCAAACCAGCCCGCCCTAAGTAGCAAGAATCTAGAACCTGAAGGAAGCTGGTGCAGTGTCCATCAAATCAGTTTCCACAGAGCTACTCCCTGTCTGCAGCTCAATTTCTGTGAGATCTTGCCCGAGGTCTTTTAGAAGCTTAAAATGGTTGGCTGGCGTTGGATTCCCTGAGAAGCAGCAGTTAGGAAGCGTGGTTCCTCCAGCACTTAGATGGTTTTCTGAAATTGCTCAAGTATTTCTTCATAATCATGTTCATCATCATCTGCAAAAGAGTCCGAGTCAGTGAGGATCTTTAGCATTAGGCAAGTTCCTTCCCTTCTGTAGGGCAGTTTCCTCATCTGCACAGGGGAAGAGTTGGCCTGGACGCTCTACGGTCTTTGCTAGCCTAGAAACCAGTTTGTTCTGTCTCAACACTTTGCAACCCTTTCATTTTCCTATATGCTGCAGGGAGGGTAGTATGTTGGGGACTGAACTCATTTTCCTTGCCAAAGCCCTAGAGCCCATGGGAAAGACGGTAGGAACCTTTCTACCTGAGCCCACCCTATAGAGGCCTGTCCATCAAACTGGGACCATAGAAGGGTCTGTCCCTGGACAGGGCCATCAGAGGCAAAGGAAGCAGCAAGGTAGGGAGGGGAGACACAAGGACAAGGGTGAGCAGCGCCCACAGGGACTCACCTAGATCCTGCCTTTGGGGCTTAGCGGGCCTGTGGCCCTTCCTGTGGGCAGGAATCTTGCTGTACATACTGGAGCCACCCTTGATGAACTCTGGCAAGGTCTTCGCCTTGGGTTTGGGCAGCGGAGCGTGTTGCTGCAATCCTAAGCCTTGAGAAGACTTTGGGAGAAAAAGCAGAAATCATCAGGGTCTCAAGAAATGGGGAAGCAAAGTCCATGAAAAACGGTCATTCACGTTAAGTGTCACTTCCTCTGCTTCTCTCTCTACTTCCTTTTCAGGCTATGACCTCTCAAGACCCCTGGTGTTTTCGCTACACGCATGTGAAATATTCTCTGGCAAGGGAGAAAGGGATCAGGGTAGAAAATGAGGATAGGGTTGGGGGTTGGAGACAGGGTGTTCCTGGGATTCTCCACTTAGGAATTCGATCAATGTCCTTTAATTCTCTTGCTGAAGGGGAAAAAAGCAAAGTGGGGATACCGTAAGAAAGCAGCCACAAAGCCTCGTGACGACGCCTGAGCTGAGGCGGCCCAGAAGGAAGAGGACTTCCAGGGTGCTCCCCCATGTGCCAGATACTACATGACGTCTGCTCTTTAATCCTCAAGTCACCCTCTGAGTGGTTTCAATTCCCAGTTTATGTAGGAGAGAAAGTGTGCCTTGTCAAAGGTCACACGGGGATCCACAGCAGGGCCAAGGTTTGGACCCAGAGCCACGCCTGTGACCTGTAAAGGCAGTGGTCTTGGCGCCCCACTACGCTTTACAGAGTGTGCGGCACAGCTCCCTGATCAGCACCAAGATTCCACGCACAGAGGGAAAAAGTTGTGGTTCCAGGGCGACAGCAGTGACCGGGCCCAGAGTCCCTCCATCGGGAGCCAAGACACAGGCTAAGGTCTGTCGGTTCTGGAAAGTACCCTTTTCAGCACTGGCACAAGGCCTGTGTTTCGGATGTTTCAGTCCAGCCATTGTCAGAAAATGACTTCCCACGCTCACCCCACAGATAAAAGCCCCTGCTGGGGCTCAGACCACTCAAGAGTCATCTTGTAATTTCCACTGCCACCTGCTGCCTACCACACATGATTAAATACGAGTCACCCAAGATCCTAAAACAAGAGCTGGTGATAGTAAAGGACTTTTGATCTGTCTCATCCCCTCCCGTTCTCAGCAGACCACAGTAGTTAGAAGTTCAGGCTGTGTGGTCAGACCCAAGGGCAAGCCCTGGCCCTGCCACTTGTTGGCTGTGTGATCTCAGGTAAACTTGACCTCTCTGTGCCTCTCACCTTCTCAACTGTGAAGCAGGACACCGGTGTGTAACTCGGAAGCACTGTGAGAACTGGTTGGGACAAAGCATATCAGGGGCCTGCCACAGAGTAAGCAGGTCACAGAAAGCAGCTGCAGAGGATATCACAGTTCTACTGGTGAGGAAAAGGACGCTCAGAGGAGTACCCAGCACAGGCAGAGTAAGTGAACCAGAACGTAAACTTAGTCCTCCTGACCCCATGCCTGGCTCTTTCCTGCTCATCTGTGATTCTGTTTGGCCCAGGTCCTCTCTGGCCTTGGAGCAGGTAAAGTCCCTGCCCCCACAGAACTCTTTTCAGCCAGAGAATCAGGTAGGACTCACTAAAAACAACGTGTCCTGAGCTACGTAGAGCGTGCAGTGGGAGCACAGAAGAGGAGGCAGGACCACCGCTGCTGAGTGAGAAATCTGAGTCCCACCTTGCCTGTGAGCCTCAAGGAGGAAGAACACTGCTGGCAGAAGGCCCGGGTGTGGGGCTCTGAAGCAGGAGTCCCGGCACCATGAGGGAGCTGCAGGCACTTCTCTCGCTGGAGCGTGGACAGCAGAGTGAGTGGAGGAAGATGGGTCGGGGAGGTGCGACAAGTCAGCTTATAAAGGACCCTGGATGCCATGTTTTAAGGGGTTTGCATCATCCCACGATGATGGGCAGCCACAGAAGATTCCAGAAGATGGAGCTGAGGCCCATCAATGACTAAGAAAGGAGTTAGGAGGCCTTTCTGACAGCTGTAAGAGCCTGCTGAAGCAGTTTAGGAGAAAAATGATGAGGCTCGAACTAGGGAGTGAAGGCAGCAGTAGTGGAGAGAGGAAAGCACCATGAACTTGGAGTTAGACTGTCCATGGCCAAGTTCAGTCCTCCCACTTATTAACAGGGACCCTGGGCGAGTCTCAGGGTCTCCAAGTCCTCGTTTTCTCAATCATAAGATACTGATAATCATGCCAGCCTCAGGATTAATTGTGAGGTGGAATGAGAATAATGGGTGCAAAGTGTGCAAGTTTATAAACTACAAGTTTACACAGTTGCAAGAGAAACATGACAGACGTGACAAAGAAGCAGTGATCCCAATAGGTGACCCCTCCGTGCCCTCTGGGATTATACTGGTACCTTGACGCCTCCCTCGCTGCTGTGTCTCCTCTGCTTGCTGAGGCCCTGACTTTTAGGGGGCCTGGGTGGGGGGGCTTGGATCTCACAGGCTGGTAACTTCCGAAGATGATAATAGAAGGTGTCTGTCAGCTCCTCCACTGTGGCTATGGGGAGAGACCCCTCTGGCAAGTCTGGCTGCCCCTTGGCCTCCACGACAGTCAGGTCCAGCCACCGGGGAGGGATCTCAAAGCACATCCCAGGCTCAGAGTCCAGGCTCACCACCAAGAATGGCTCTGTGATCTTCTCCTCCAGCCGCAGGCCCAGGAATGAGGTCAGAGGGTCAGTGGGGTAGCTGGTGTCCTTGGCCACCACCTTGACCTCACAAGGCAGTGAAAACTGGGCAGTCAGATCCGCCAGGCTGTAGCGCCGGCTGTCACTCATCTCCTCCACGAAACTGCCAGGGAAGTGGAAGGGCAGCAGGACCCGCTCTGGGCTCTCTGCCTCCTCTTCACACTCTTCCTCATCCTCCCCAGCCTGGTCACTCAGCCGCTGACAAACCAAGACATCCACATCATTGCCCTGGGCCCCATGGGCCTGGCCAGGCCCCAGCACCTCCAGCCGGTCACCCACAGCCAGGGACGTGAACTCGGGATTCTCCTCCCTCTCACCCTCACAGTCCTTTGTGGCCACCACCCGGAGTGGCCGGCCTGGCTGGAAAGCACCTAGGAGGTCATAGGCTGTGGGGAACTCCCTTGGCCGCCGCCGCAGCTTGCCTTGGTAGGCCCCTGACACCAGGAAGTGCCTGGGCACCTTGCGGCCCTTGCTTGAGGCCAGGACCCGCCAGGGTGGTGAGGCTAGGCCATAGATGCAAAGCCTCTGGCCTTTTTGCAAGGAGCCCACCCACGGGCTGAGGAAGATGCGGCGGCTCTCAGGAACCTCCAGGATCTCCATGGACAGGGGAAAAGGGCCTTCCCGGGCCAGGACCTCGCTCAGCAGCAGCGGTTTGATGAAGTGGACATGCCGGGAGGAGGCGGTGACGTCCTCCACGTCGACCTCCAGGGTAGAAGGGATCTTGACAATGGTCCTGCGCACTGTGGAGAGGGGCAGCTCAGTGGCACTGCATGCCACCCCAGGAGTGGCCCCCACCCCAGGCATAGAGCATTGGCTGGGCCGGCTGGCCTCCCTCCTGCTGCCGTCTTTTCTTTCTTTTTTTTTTTTGAGATGTAGTTTCGCTTGAGATGGAGTGCCCTTGTCGCACAGGCTGGAATGCAATGGCACGATCTCGGCTCACTGCAACCTCCGCCTCCCAGATTCAAGCAATTCTCTCACCTCAGCCTCCCGAGTAGCTGGGATTACAGGCGCCCGCCACCATGCCCAGCTAATTTTTGTAGTTTTAGTAGAGATGGGGTTTCACCATGTTGGCCAGGCTGGTCTCGAACTCCTGTCCTCAGGTGATCCTCTCACCTTGGCCTCCCAAAGTGCTGGGATTACAGGCGTGAGCCACCATGCCCGGCCCCCGCTGCCATCTTTTCTTTCCAATCAGAATCTTCCAATTTACGCTACGCCACATTCCCACACATGCTTTCCCTTCAACCTTCTTTTTTTTTTTTTGAGATGGAGTCTCGCTCTTGTTGCTCAGGCTGGAGTGCAGTGGTGCGATCTTGGCTCACTGCAAGCTCTACCCTCCGGGTTCACGCCATTCTCCTGCCTCAGCCTCCCAAGTAGCTGGGACTACAAGTGCCCGCCACCACGCCCAGCTAATTTTTTGTATTTTTAGTAGAGACGGGGTTTCACCATGTTAGCCAGGATGGTCTTGATCTCCTGACCTCATGATCCACCTGCCTTGGCCTCCCAAAGTTCTAGGATTACAGGCGTGAGCCACTGTGCCTTGCCCCAACCTTCTTAAAAAAATTATTATTTTTATTTTTTTTTCCTCCAAGTATTAAGAAAAAATAAAAATAGATTTTAAAATTATTATTTTTAGGCTGTGCTTGGTAGCTCACGCCTGTAATCCCAGCACTTTGGGAGGCCAAGGTGGGCAGATCACCGGAGGTCAAGAGTTCCAGACCAGCCTGGCCAATATGGCGAAACACCGTCTCTACTAAATATACAAAAAAATTATCTGGGCATGGTGGCAGGCGCCTATAATCCCAACTACTAGGGAGGCTGAGGCAAGAGAATTGCTTGAACCTGGAGATGGAGGTTGCAGTGAGCTGAGATCAACCACTGTACTCCAGCCTGGGTGACAGAGCAAGACCCTGCTTCAAAAAAAAAAAAAAAGAGAAATGAGGTCTCCCCCTGTTGCCCAGGCTGGAGTGCACGGGTGTGATCATAGCTCACTACAACCTTGAACTCCTGGGCTCAAGCGATCCTCCTGCCTCAGCCTCCGGAGTAGCTGCTACTACAAGCACTATGCCTAGCTAATTTAAAAAAAATTTTTTTGTAGAGATGAGGGTCTTGCTATGTTGCCTAGTCTGGTCTGGAACACCTGAGATCAAGCGATCCTCCAAACTGCTGGTATCACATGCGTGAGCCACTGCGCCTGGCCTAGCCGAGATAATTTGAGCATCAATAAGAATAACTGGCCAGGAATGGTGGCTCACGCCTGTAATCCCAGCACTTTGGGAGGCTGAGGCAGGTGGACCTCCTGAGGTCAGGAGTTCGAGACCTGCCTCGCTAACATGGTGACACTCTGTTTCTACTAAAAATACAAAAAATTAGCTGGGCGTGGTGGTGCACGCCTGTAATCCCAGCTACTTGGGAGACTGAGGCAGGAGAATCGCTTGAACCTGGGAGGGTGAGCCGAGATCGCACCATTGCACTCCAGCTTGGGCAACAAGAGCAAAACTCCATCTCAAAAAAAAAGAATAACTTCAGTGTAATATAGAGGGAGCAACCTGAAGTTCCAGGTGATCTTCAGGGATAGGGTGGGGGTGTCTTCCATCAGAGCAGCTCCCAGGGGCACCCCTCTTTCTCTACCCCAGCAGCCCTCATCCACCTGGCCCAGGCAACTCACTGTGCATGATGGCTTGGATCTCATACTGGGGCCGCAGGATCAGGGAATGCCAGGGCAGGGTGGGGCAGGTGAGGACAAGGTCTTTCAGGGCTGGATCCTGTAGGACCTGGAGCAGAGTTCGAGGGGCACTAGGCTCCCATTTCCAGAAGGGCCCCTTCTGGGATAGGGGCAGGTGCAGGATGACCTGCTGACCCTCCGTGCCCAGGACACAGCGGGCACAGCGGATCCCAAGGTGCATCACCACAGCCTCAAGCATGAGGAGCTGGTCCTCAGTCACCACCCTGCCCTCTGTGACAATCCTGTGGGTCGACATGAAGCAAGTGGGCAGCTTCTTGGAGCTCTGAGTTGTGGCAGAGACCAGCTCCTCCAGGGTTTCGTAGCTCTGTGGGGTGTTGAGGGGGGTGAAATAGCCTGTGGGGGACAGCAGAGAGCAGGCAGGTCACTGTGGGGTGTCAGGGTGGGGCAGGCCTTGGCCAGGTCCGGACCCCAGTCTGGCCCTGCAGGTGACCCAGCCAGAATCCCCTGGGGACAGGTGTCAACGAGGGATTTGCATCTGGACATCTGGGCTGCAGGGCTGAGGGACACAGGGCAGAAAGTGGCGGTGCATGAAGGGACAAGGAGAGACAGGAAGTAGGAACCAAGAGAGACTTGTCACCAGAGACACACAGAATGGAAGAGGGACACATTCCCTGACAGAGACACTAGACTTCCACACTCTTCTAGCTCCTGACCCTACCTGCCTCTAACTGCCATCTTAGCCTTTCCTCCAGATGCCTCTCCACAGCTCCGATCCACTCATCCAAAACCTGCTGTCCCTCTCTCCCAAACTAACATCCCAGGAGCTGCTGACCAGAGCCACCTCAGACCACCCACTTTACCCCTGCATCCTGGCTGCCAATACTGACTGCCCAACTGCCCCCGCACCCCCTCCCTCCAGCCGCCACCCATTCCGCCACCAGCTGGCCTAAATACCTCGCTTCCAGACATGATACCGCTTTTGGGAAGCAGGCTTTTCCTGCCCCAAACCCACAACCTGAAGCTAATCGAGGAAACACACCACACAAGCTGGGACTGAGGGATATCCTACCTAAATACTGGTCTAGATGCTTCAAAATGTCAACGTCAAGACAAAGGCAGAGGAGCTGTTCCAGTCCGAAGGAGAATGAAGAAACAGGACAACTGAATATGATGTGTGATCTAGGACTGGACTCTGGATTGAGGGGAAAAACTGCTATAAAGCATATTATGAGGATAGTTGCTGGAATTCAAATACAGCCCGTGGATTAGGCAGCAGTACTGTACCAAAATTAAGTTTCCTGAACTTGATCATTGAACCATGTGAATGAATGTCCTTGTTTTGGGGAGATACTATAATATTTAGGGGTAATATATAGATGTAAAAGGGAACATGTCTGCAACTTACTCTCAAATGGTTCAGAAAAAACACATCCATATATACACATATAGTAATACATTCATATGTGTGTGTATGTGTGGAGAGGGAGAGAAACACATGTAACAAATGTTTAACACTTGATGGGGGAAAAAAAAAAGGAAACCTGAGGCCATTTTTGGCTGGGCACACTGGCTCACGCCTATAATCCCAACACTTTGGGAGGCTGAGGCAGGAGAATTGCTTGAACCCAGGAGTTCCAGACCAGCTTGGGCAATATAATGAGACCTAATGAGACCTCATCTCTACAAAAAATTTAAAAATTGGCCAGGCACGTTGGCTCACACCAGTAATCCCAGCACTTGGGAGGCTGAGGTGGGCGGATCGCTTGAGCTCAGGAGTTGGAGACCACCCTAGGCAATATGGTGAAACTCTGTCTCTACCAAAAATACAAAAAAAAATGCCAGGCATGGTGGCTCACGCCTGTAATCCCAACACTTTTTGGTTTTTTTTTGAGAGGGAGTCTCGCTCTGTCGCCCAGGCTGGAGTGCAGTGGCGCAATCTCGGCTCACTGCAAGCTCCACCTCCCGGGTTCACGCCATTCTCCTGCCTCAGCCTCCCGAGCAGCTGGGACTACAGGTGCATGCCACCACACCCGGCCAACTTTTTGCATTTTTAGTAGAGACAGGGTTTCACCGTGTTAGCCAGGCTGGTCTCAAACTCCTGACCTTGTGATCTGCCCGCCTCGGCCTCCTAAAGTGCTGGGATTACAGGCCAGGTGCAGCGGCTCACACCTGTAATCCCAGCACTTTGGGAGGCCGAGGTGGGCAGATCACAAGGTCAGGAGATCGAGACCATCCTGGCCAATATGGTGAAACCCTGTCTCTAAAAATACAAAAAAATTAGCCGGGTGTGGTGGTGCATGCCTGTAATCCCAGCTACTTGGGAGGCTGAAGCAGGAGAATTGCTTGAACCCGGAAGGTGGAGGTTGCAGTGGGCCGAGATCGCTCCACTGCACTCCAGCCTGGGTGACAGAGCGAGACTGTGTCTCAAAAACAAAACAAAAAAAAACCACCACCACAACAACAACAAAATTAGCTGGGCATGGTGGCACAGGCCTGTAGTCCCAGCTACTTGGGAGGCTGAGGCAGGAGGATTGCTTGAGCCCAGGAGATGGAGGTTGCAGTAAGCTGAGATCATGCCACTGCACTCCAGCCTGGGCAACAGAGCAAGACTCTGTCTCAAAAAAAATAAAAAAATAAATTGGCTGAGTGTGGTGGCCCACACCTGAAAATCCCAGCTACTCAGGAAGCTGAGGTGGAAGGATCACTTGAGCCAGGCAGGCAGAGGTTTCAGTGAGCCGTGATTGCACCACTGCACTCCAGCCTAAGTGACAGAGCAAGACTGTCTCAAAAAAAAAAAAAATTAATGAATCTGGATAATGGATGTACAGGAGTTTTAGCAAATTCTAGTTCTATAAGTTTCAAATTATTTCAAAAGAAAAAGAAAAAACTCGAAATATAAAATACATCACTTCCATATTAAAAACCATCATTGGGGCTGGACGTGGTGGCTCACGCCTGTAATCCCAACACTTTGGAAGGCCGAGGCAGGAGGATCACATGAACCCAAGAGTTTGAGACGAGGCTGGAGAACATAGCAAGACCCTGTCTCTACTAAACACAAGAAACAAAAAACCCTCATTGGCTCCTCATTGCCTTCGAAATAAAGAACAAACAGTGTGAGCACACCACATAGCCCCCAGGTGGTGTGGCTCCTGCGGCTCCCCACACAACTTGCCCCTAATCTGGAAGCCACACTCTCCCGCGTCTGGCAGGCAGTCACGTAACAGCCAGTCCTCAGAGTGTGCCTGCTTAGTTAGTACCAGGTGCCCCCCACCAACTTTTTTTGTTGTTGTTGAGAGAGTCTCTCTCTATTGCCCAGGCTGCAACCTCCACCTCCCAGGTTCAAGTGATTCTTGTGCCTCAGCCTCCCGAATAGCTGGGATTACAGGTGCCCCCCACCATGCCTAGCTAATTTTTGTATTTAGCAGAGATGGGGTTTCACCATGTTGGCCGGGCTGGTCTTGAACTCCTGACCTCAGGTGATCCACCCGCCTCAGCCTCCCAAAAAGCTGGGATCACAGGCATGAGCCACCAGCCACTGCACCCAGCCTGTCCCAGGCCCCCTTCTAAGTGCTGTATACGTATCAGCTCATTTAATCCTCATATCAAGCCTAATCGCCCTCATTACAGAAGAGGAAACTGAGGCCCAGGGAGGTCCCAGAGAGGCCCAGAGAGGAACTTGCCTAGCTTGCCCAAGGCCACTGGGATTCAATTCCAGGCCACTGGCTTCAGGGTCTAGGCCATGGCCCACTACACTACATGCCTCTTAAAATAATTGAGCTTTGGCCGGGCACGGTGGCTCACGCCTGTAATCCCAGCACTTTGGGAGGCCAAGGCAGGCAGATCACAAGGTCGGGAGACCGAGACCATCCTGGTTAACATGGTGAAACTTCGTCTCTACTAAAAATACAAAAAAAATTAGCCGGGTGTGGTGGCGGGCACCTGTAGTCCCAGCTACTCTGGAGGCTGAGGCAGGAGAATGGTGGGAACCCGGGAGGCAGAGCTTGCAGTGAGCCCAGATCGCGCCACTGCACTCCAGCTTGGGTGACAGAGCGAGACTCCATCTCCAAAAAGTAAAAATAAAAAATGATAATAATAATTGAGCTGCTTGGGGTTTCCTGAGCACCAAATGTGCACATGCTACTCCCTGCGGCTGGGATCTTTCTTCTGGTTCAGATGCCACCTCCTCCAGGAAGCCCTCACAGACCCTGAGGCAGGTTACTCTTGCTTAGAGCCCTCTCTAAAGCTTATGACTCCTTTTACTGTTGCCCTTCTCTCACTGTCATCCCGGAAGCTCCCCACTGGAGAGGGTGGCACCTGGTTCATCCTGAGCCCCATACCCACAGCCCCCCACACGGAGCCTGGCACACATGGGTGTCTGCAGATGTTTGGGGAGTGAATGTGTGAGTGAACTCAGAGACAGTCACCTGGACAGGGCTTGGAACAGAGGCAGGTGTGACCAGAGACGGAGAGGGAGAGGGCGCAACCTCTCTGAGTCCAGGGCATTGCAGATCCTCTGAGGACATCCCCACCCTTGAGGCTGGGTTGTGGTGAATGTGAGGGCCTCAGGAGCAAACCCCAAGGGGAGGGAGTGACTGCTGGACGTGGCAAGTCCACGAGCAGCCTGTGGGTGTGCCAGGAGAGTGCCAAGGCACATGGGGAGGCAGAGGTGCCCACCTTACCCTGGAAGTTGGGGGCGAGCTCCATGGTCTGGCTGGTCTTCGGGTTCTCACAGACCACCTTCTGGAGGCGGACCTGGGTGACCTTGATCAGGTCCCCCGTGGAGAGGCAGCACTCATTCCCAGAGATCTCATAGATGGAGCCTGTGGAGACGAGGACTCCATTTCCCCACTGGACAAGGGCCAAGTGCTGGGCAGCCTGTGCCCTGGTGCCCAACAAGCTCTGCTCTGCCATGCCTTTGCACATGGTGCCTGCTGCCTGGCATGCCCTGCTCTGTCGTTCCTGCCTCATGCCCACAGGTTCAGTCGTCCTCAGCTGTCCTTGCCCCCCCTGGCATCGGTGCACCCCGCTGTGGCACACTTCTCTGGCCTTTTTCACATCCCCGTGCCTCCTCCACTGAGTTCACAGGCAGGGCTGATCCATCTCAACATCACTGCAGCCAGCACAGGGCTTGGCCTCTGAGTATGTGTTAAGTCCACAAATCAGTAAATAACCCAGTGAATCACCCTCTCTGAGCCTGATTTTGTAGCTGTACACTAAGGGAATCCCAACTCCCTTAGTGTACAGCTACAAAATCAGGCTCAGAGAGGGGTCAGTGGCTCCCTGGAGATCACTCGGAGCCAGGGCCGGTACCCAGCCCTCCTAGCACCCTGGAAAATAGAGGGGCACTGACAGAGTGAGGCCCAGTGGGCAAAGTTCTGCTTTCTTGGTTTAAAGTGTGTAAGCGAGGGTTGGGCGCAGTGGCTCACGCCTGTAATCCCAGCACTTTGGGAGGCCGAGGCGGGTGGATCACGAGGTCAGGAATCGAGACCATCCTGGCTAACACAGTGAAACCCCGACTCTACTAAAAATACAAAAAAAATTAGCCAGTCGTGGTGGCGGGCACCTGTAGTTCCAGCTACTCGGGAAGCTGAGGCAGGAGAATGGCGTGAACCCGGGAGGTGGAACTTGCAGTGAGCTGAGATCATGCCACTGCACTCCAGCCTGGGCGACAGAGTGAGACTCCGTCTCAAAAATAAATAAATAAATTAATTAATTAAATAAAATAAAGTGTGTAAGTGGTGTCGAGAACACAGAAGGTGCTCAATAAAGATCTCTCACGCACACACGAGAGCACAGTCTCTCCATCCAGCTAATGGAGGACAACAGACTATATGTGGCAGGACCTTGAGGCCACCTGAACCCAGCCCCACCCACAGGGCAGCCCCAACATCAGCCCTGAGAAACTGATGAAAACCTCCCCACATACCCCCAGGAAAATGCCCACCAGTCATAAACCACAGTCTGTTTACAATGTCAGACCGTGGGCCTTCCAGACTGGTGAGAACAGCAGCTGTGGTGCTACAGATACCCGGCACTGTGCCAAGGGGCTACTGATGCGTCACTGTATTTAAGACCCATGACTGCTCTTGCGGAGACAGGCAGTTTCAATTTCCTAAATAATGAAACAGCTGGCCAGGAATGGTGGCTCATGCCTGTAATCCCAGCACTTTGGGAGGCCAAGGCAGGAGGATCACCTGAGATCAGGAGTTTGAGATCAGCCTGGCCAACATGGTGAAACCCCGTCTCTACTAAAAATACAAAAATTAGCCCAGCGTGGAGGTTGGCGCCTGTAATCCCAGCTACTCGGGAGGCTGAGGCAGGAGAATTGCTTGAACCCAGGAGGTGGAGGTTGCAGTGAGCTGAAATCAGGCTACTGCACTCCAGCCTGGGTGACAGAGGGAGACTCCATCTCAAAAAAAAAAAAAAGAAGAAGAAAAAGAAACAGCCTCGCAGGGGCTGAGTAGGTTGTACATGATGATCAGGTAATAGGAGGCAGAACTGGAAGTTATGGCTGGGTGCGGTGGCTCACGCTTGTAATCCCAACACTTTGGGAGGCTAAAGTGGGAGGACTGCTTGAGGACAGGAATTCAAGACCAGCCTGGGCAACACAGACCTCGTCCTTTTTTTTGAGACAGAGTCTCACTGTTACCCAGACTGGAGTGCAGTGGTGCAATCATAGCTCACTGCAACCTCAACCTCCCAGGCTCAATCCTCCCACCTCAGCCTCCTGAGTAGCTGAGACTACAGGCATGCACCATTACACCGGACTAATTTTTTTATTTTGTGTAGAGACACGGTCTCAGTATGTTACCCAGGTTGGTCTTGAACCTCTGAGCTCAAGTGATCCTCCTGCCTCAGCCTCCCAGTGCTGGGATTACAGGCATGAGCCACCACATCCTGCAATTTTTTATGTTAAAATGTTTTGTAGACATGATGTCTCACCATGTTGCCAGGGCTGATCTCGAACTCCTAGGCTCAAGCCATCTTCCCACCTCAGCCTCCCAAAGTGTTGAGATTATAGGCATGAGCTATCATACACAACCTATGTTCTATTAAACAAAAAACAGGGCCTGGTGCGGTGGCTCATGCCTGTAATCCCAACAATTTGGGAGGCCGAGGCAGGCAGATCACTTGAGTCCAGGGGTTTGAGACCGGCCTGGGCAACATGACAAAACCCCATCTTTACAAAAAATACAAAAATTAGCTGGACGTTGTCCTGGTGCGTGCCTGTGGTCCCAGCCTCTCAAGAAGCTGAGGTGGGAGGATCACTTGAGCCCAGGAGGTCGAGGCTGCAGTGAGCTGTATCGTGCCACTGCACTCCAGCCTGGGCAACAGAGCCAGACTCTTTCTCAAAAAAAAAAAAAAAAAAAAAAAAAAAAACCTAGGTTGAACCCAGGGTGTTTGCCTCCAGAGCCAGTGCTCCTAACCATGCAGCCAGCCCCTTCCGAGTGCCCTGCTAGACACCTGCCCCTATTGGCATGGCCATCTGTCCTCCGCACTCACCCCATCCACACATCCACACCCTGTCAGGGCCTTCTCTAGTCACCGTCACTCTGACTTCCACCATTTCCACCACCCCGCCTCAGGCAGGATGAGGAAACAGGTGTTGTAACACCAGCAGGCAAAGGGTGCTGGGAGGACTGAGACGCTTGGTCCTGGGCTGGGGGAAGAGCAAACAGATCCCAGGCGCCTGCCTGCAGAAAGCCCCTGGTGGTAGAGTCAGAATTTGAACCCAGATCTGCCAGATTCCCAAGCAGACCTGGAGAGACCCACTGCGAGGTGGTGGCCCCCTGTGGGACCCTTCATGCGGGACCTCCTTGGTCTAGGACCCCACTTGGGACCCCAAACACTCTGCTGGAAGCTGCTGCGACAGAGCGTTTTCCTGCAGCCAGGGAACACGATGGGGCTGGGCCGTCAAGCCTCAGTTCGCTCTCTAAGGAAGGAACCCGCACCCCCACACAGCATCTCTCTCCTCCACCTCCATCTCCCCTACTCGGTGGCCCACGGGTCCTCCCTCCCCACAGAGCAGCACTGGCCACCCATCCACTGTGCTGTCCTCGCCTGCCCTCCACTGTCTGTTAGTCCCTCACCTCTTGCTCCTTCAGGCAATGACTAGTGACTGTGCGCCTGCTGTGTGACCTTCCCTGTGAACCAGGCCGCTGCGGGCAGGCGGCAGATGTACGGGGGCGTGCAAGGAGCAGAGAGCCGGGAAGGCTTCCTGGAGGAAGCGCCATTTAAGCTGAGAACTGAAGAGCTGATCAAATTAAGTACTGCCCATGGTCAAACAGAGGGCCAAGGTGGACGCAGGGACTGAAGGAAGGCAGTGTAGAGGGGGGCCAGGGGGAGGAGTGGGAGGACACAGACGGGAAGACCGACCCTACACTTCAGAATCAAGACGCAGCCACGACCACCAGCGGCCTAATGCTGCGTCCCGGAGCGGTCGGAGCTCCGTCCCATGCGCACCGCGAGGCCACCTAGGAGTGGCCCGGCTGCATCAACCTCCCGCGAGGCCACCTAGGAGTGGCCCGGCTGCATCCACCTCCCGCGCCTCAACCCACTGACTTTTCACCACTACCCTGCGGGGCAGGTCAGCGGTCCCCATTCCACGAAAGCAAAAGCCGAGGTCCAGAGAGGTTGAGTGCGGCCCCAAATCACACAGCTTGGCCAGTGGCAGCGTCGGCATTTGAACCCGGGGGCAGTTTTCCCGGATTGCTAACGTCTTCTCCGGGTCTCTGCCCCCGCCCCACACCAAGGGAGTGCTAGGAGGGGTTCCAGCCCCCGCTCACCCTCGAAGTAGACCCCCGAGCAGACCCGCAGCACGCGCGGGAGGGAGGCGGGGTCCAAGGCGCGCACGAAGTCCTGCAGCGGCACCGGCTCCATAGTCCCCGCGGCTCTCTGGGCGCAGACTGAGGGGCGGGCGGGCGGTCCCCGGGAGCCCTGCAGCCCAGCCCCGCCGATGCCCCGCCCCGCACGCCGAAGCCTCCCCGCCAGCCCGCTGGAGCCCTGCAGCCCCGCCCCTCCGAAGCCCCGCCCCCCGCCCCCTGCAGTACTCTATGGGGGAGGGGCGATGATGAACATGAAGAAGTCCCAGACGCCCCCTCAGCAGTGCTCCCAGTTAGAAAAAGGGGACGCGGCCCGACTTGTTCTGGGTCTCATAGGAGGGACATGCCTCTGCCCTTTGGGTTTGAGGAGGGAGATGTAGTGTCAGGGCTCCCGAACGTCCCTCCAGGACACTCCATGGTCCTCTATCGGAAACCTCCTGGTGAAGGGGATCTCATTACCTCTCCAGAACTCCCATACTCTTTCGATAATTATTGCCTACGTTGGCCTCGAACTCCTGGACTCAAGTGATCCTCCCACCTCGGCCTCCCAAAGTGCTGGGATCACAGGTGTGATCCACCTGTGAGCCACCACGCCGGGCCTCGCCAATTCTAGTTAAAAATTCTTCCTAAGGCTAAAGAGAAATCTGCTTAGGAGCCGGACCAACCACTTATCCTGACCCCACAGGCTCGGGATAAGCCTTTTCCATTTCCCTGTCCCTCAGGAGTCAGACCAACATAGGTTCAAATCCCAGGTGTCCTCTTGCTCGTTGTATGACGTTAGGCAAATCACTTTGATTGTCTGAACCTCAGTTTCCTACTCTCTAAAACAGGGAGAAGAGGGCCGGGCGCAATGGCTCACGCCTATAATCCCAGCACTTTGAGAGGCGGAGGCGGGTGGATCACCTGAGGTCAGGAGTTTGAGACCAGCCTAACATGGTGAAAACCCGTTTCTACTAAAAATACAAAAAAACCCTAGCCAGACGTGGTGGCACACACCTCTAATCCCAGCTACTTGGGAGGCTGAGGCAGGAGAATCACTTGAATCTGAGAGGCAGAGGTTGCAGTGAGCCGAGATTGTACCATTGCACTCCAGCTTGGGCAACAAGAGCAAAACTCCGTCTCAAAAAACAAAAACAAAAACAAAAAAACAGGGAGAAGAGGCTGGGTGTGGCCTGTAATCCCAGCACTTTGGGAGACCGAGGCAGGAGGATCACTTGAGACCAGGAGTCCTAGACCACCCTGGGCAACCTAGCAAGACCCTGTCTCTTAAAAAAAAATAATAAAATAAAATAAGGCCAGGCGTGGTGGCTCACGCCTATAATCCTAGCACTTTGGGAGGGTGAGGCAGGCAGATCTCCTGAAGTCAGGAGTTCAAGACTAGCCTGGCCAATATGGCAAAACCCTGTTTCTACTAAAAATACAAAAAATTACTGGGCGCAATGGCTCACACCTGTAATCCCAGCACTTTGGGAGGCCAAGTTGGGCAGATCACCTGAGGTGGGGAGTTCGAGACCAGCCTGACCAACAGGGAGAAACCCCGGCTCTACTAAAAATACAAAAGTAGCTGGGTGTGGTGGCGCATGCCTGTAATCCCATCTACTCAGGAGGCTGAGGCAGGAGAATCGCTTGAACCCGAGATGTGGAGTTTTCAGTGAGCCGAAATTGCATCATTGCACTCCAGCTTGGGCAACAAGAGCAAAACTCTGTCTCAAAAAAAAAAATTAGCTAGGTGTGGTGGTGCGTGCCTGTAATCCCAGCTACTCGGGAGGCTGAGGCAGGAGAATCGCTTGAACATGGGGGGCAGAGGTTGCAGTGAGCCGAGATCATGCCACTTTACTCCAGCCTGGATAACAGAGAAAGACTACATCTCAAAAATAAATAAATAAATAAATAAAATATCCAGGCATGGTGGCATGCACCTGCATTCTCAGCTACTCAGGAGACTGAGGCAGGAGGGTGGCTTGAGCCCGGGAGGTCGAGACTGCAGTAAGCTATGATCATGCCACTGCACTCCAGCCCCAGCCTAGGCAACAGAGTGAGACCCTGTCTCTAAAAAAATAAAAAATAATAAAATAGGAGAAAGAATTATATCTCAGCAGATTGTGAGGATTGAATAAGATGATATAGATATTGTGCAAAATGCCTTATTTAGTTTTTTTGTCACTATAAAAGTAACAAAAGACTTTTAATCAGAGATAATAACAAAAGTTTAAAATACAATGAATAAATTCTAACTAAAGAACATTTGATAGATAAAAAGCGGGCATTATTTACCCACCACCCAAAATACTTACACTTACTACTAATATTTTGTTGTGTTTCTTTCTAGTTTTTTTTTTTTTTCTTTTTTTGAGAGGGGTGGGCGGTCTCATTCTGTCACCCAGGCTGGAGTGCAGTGGTGCACACACAACTCACTGTAGCCCCCAACCTCCTGGGTCAGGCTTCACAAAAGTGAAGGGTCTTGCCTAAGGTTATGCCAAGTGGAGACACTGGGATTTTAACCTGGCTCTGCTAGGCTCCTCCAGCAGGCCAGAGAAAATGACAGTTCTTCATTTCTTTCCCAGGTGTTTAAGCAGATTGTGGAAGTTTGATGGATTTCTGCTCAGCCCAGTTATGTCTAGAATTTCAGTAGAGGATGAGCTTTGGAGATAGACAGAGCTGGGCTCAAACCCTGGCTCCACTACTTCTTTTTTTTTTTTTTTTTAACTTCTTTTTTATTTTTATTTATTTATTTATTTTTAAGAGACAGAATCTCACTCTGTTGCCCAGGCTGGAGTGCTCACAATAACCTCAACCTCCTGGGCTCAAGCAGTCCTCCTGCCTCAGCCTTCCAAGTAGCCAGGACTCCAAGCACACACCATCTTGCCCAGTTGATATTTTCATTTTTTGTAGAGACAGAGTCTTGCTATGTTGCCCAGACTGGTCTTCAACTCCGGGCCTCAAGTGATCCTCCCACCTCGGCCTCCCAAAGTGCTGGTATTGCAGGCGTGAGCCACCGTGCCTGGCCATGCTTCCTTTTTTCAGTGCTTCATTTTTAAAGGGCTCTATGTAGGAAAAGATGAATTCTTTGAAACTTCCCATAGTGTCTCATTAAAAAGACCAAAAAGTGATTACTATTGGTAAGAAGGGTTAGCTTTCACCTGAAACTATTTTGCAGAATATTTGGGAGATGTCAAGTTTCACTTTTGACTGGGCAGTTGTTGCTGACATGACATTTCACGTGCCTCTGTAGTGAGTTGACTTCATCACCGTCCCTAATGTTCATGGGTCCACAGGTCCTTGCAGCAGCCGTCCTTCCTAGTGCTGTATATGCTGTGTAGGAATCTCCCATATGGCTTCATTCAGGAACTGGTGAGAACAACTCACCAGGATGAAGAAGTGTTCAAGCAGGTACGGTCGTATGAGTTTGCTCTTGCAAATTTTAGCCTGAGAGCCTCTATGTCGAGGCTAATTTCTGACCATACATTGAAAACTTTTGCCGAATTCGAACATCTATGTGTTATTAGAGAGAAGGCCTACCCAATATTCTTTTGAGGAAATCAGATTGACAGCTGCATTGTTCAAATCATGTGCCCCTTTCAACGAATCAGTCAAACATCTATCTTTTAAACAAGGTCTACGCTAGGTGCTTTGGCAACATGAAAAGAATATGTAAGGCCCCGTTCCTGATTTCAAGGAGCTTTTAAAACAAGAATACCCAGAGACGGCATAAGGCATGATATGCATTTGCCAGATAAGTAGTGTCAAAAATTCATTCTCTGAGTTTGTAAGATTAACTTAATGACCATATTAGCTCATTGGCAGCCTGTATGCCATATAGAATGTTTGTCTTCTTCCCACTAGGAAAGATGTGTCATATCTTCCTGATTATTTTATTTGGTATTTATACATTGTTTTGGTATCTCATTGTGTAAAGCCAGGTGAAAATGCAGATATGTAGTGCTTAAAAATAAAGCTGTGTACGTAGTCTTGAAGGTTTCTTCCAAGGTGAAACTTTGTCGTTAACATTGCTGTTTGAAGGACCTGGCGCAGAAGTGCATGCCTGTAGTCCCAGCTACTTGGGAGGCTGAGGCAGGAGAATCTCCTGAACCCAAGTGACGGAGGCTGCATTTAGCTGAGATCGCGCCACTGCACTCCAGCCTGTGCAACAGAGCGAAATTCCGTCTCCCAGACAGGGCGGCCGGGCAGAGGCGCTCCTCACTTCCCAGACGGGGCGGCCGGGCAGAGACGCTTCTCACCTCCCAGACGGGGTGGCCGGGCAGAGGCGCTCCTCACTTCCCAGACGGGGCGGCCGGGCAGAGACGCTTCTCACCTCCCAGACGGGGCGGCCGGGCAGAGGCGCTCCTCACTTCCCAGAGGGGGCGGCCGGGCAGAGGCGCTCCTCACTTCCCATACGGGGTGGCGGCCGGGCAGAGGCGCTCCTCACTTCCCAGATGGGGCAGCCGGGCAGAGGCGCTCCTCACTTCCTCCCAGATGGGGTGGCGGCCAGGCAGAGGCGCTCCTCACCTCCCAGACAGGGCGGCCGGGCAGAGGTGCTCCTCACTTCCTCCCAGACGGGGTGGCAGCCGGGCAGAGGCACTCCTCACCTCCCAGACGGGGTGGCCAGGCAGAGGCGCTCCTCACTTCCTCCCAGACGGGGTGGCGGCCAGGCAGAGGCGCTCCTCACCTCCCAGAGTGGGCGGCCGGGCAGAGGCCCTCCTCACCTCCCAGACGGGGCGGCCGGGCAGAGGTGCTCCTCATCTCCCAGACAGGGCAGCCGGGCAGAGGCGCTCCTCACTTCCTCCCAGACGGGGTGGCGGCCAGGCAGAGGCGCTCCTCACCTCCCAGACGGGACGGCCAGGCAGAGGCGCTCCTCACTTCCCAGACGGGGCGGCCGGGCAGAGGCACTCCTCACTTCCCAGACGGGGCGGCCGGGCAGAGGTGCTCCTCACATCCCAGACGTTGGGCGACTGGGCAGAGGCGATCCTCACATCCCAGACGGGGCGGCCGGGCAGAGGCGTTCCTCACTTCCTAGACGGGATGGCGGCCGGGCAGAGGCGCTCCTCACTTCCCAGATGGGGCTGCCGGGCAGAGGGGCTCCTCACATCCCAGACGATGGGCGGCCAGGCAGAGACGCTCCTCACTTCCTAGACGGGGTGGCGGCGGGGCAGAGGCTGTAATCTTAGCACTTTAAGAGGCCAAGGCAGGAGGCTGGTAGGTGGAGGTTGTAGCCAGCCGAGATCACGCCACTGCACTCCAGCCTGAGCACCATTGAGTATTGAGTGAGCGAGACTCCGTCTGCAATCCCAGCACCTCGGGAGGCCAAGGCAGGCAGATAACTCGAGGCCAGGAGCTGGAGACCAGCCCGGTCAACACGG